>NC_092869.1:4178428-4265278 GCF_032062135.1 Pyxicephalus adspersus
TACTGGTTTCAAGCCCACCTGGTGTAGGGACCCAGACACTCAGGGTGGGGTTAGTAATGGCTACAGCAGGTGTACAGACCTGGGAACTCACTCTAAGGATGGTGGAAGCCCCTCATAATGGGCACAGCAGATGTAAAGACCTGGGAACTCACTCTAGGAATGGTGGAAGCCCCTTATAATGAGCACAGCAGGTGTACAGACCTGAGAACTAATTTTAGGCATGGTAGAAGCCCCTCATAATGGGCACAGCAGGTGTACAGACCTGGGAACTCACCTTGGGGATGGAAAAAGCCCCTCATAATGAGAACAGCAGGTGTACAGACCTGGGAACTAATTTTAGGGATGTTAGAAGCCCCTCATAATGAGCACAGCAGGTGTACAAACCTGGGAACTCACCCTAGGGATGGAAGTAGCTCCTCATAATGAGTACAGCAGGTGTACAGACCTGGGAACTTACCTTGGAGATGAAAAAAGCCCCTCATAATAAGCACAGCAGGTGTACAGCCCTGGGAACTCACCTTTGGGATGGTAGAAGCCCCTCATAATCAGCACAGCAGGTGTACAGACCTGGGAACTCACCTTATGGATGGTAGAAGCCTCTCATAATGAAAACAGCAGGTGTAAAGACCTGGGAACTCACCTTAGGGATGGTAGAAGCCCCTCATAATGGGCACAGCAGGTGTGAAGACCTGGGAACTCACCTTAGGGATGGTAGAAGCCCCTCATAATGGGCACAGCAGGTGTGAAGACCTGGGAACTCACCTTAGGGTTGGTAGAAGCCCCTCATAATGAGTACAGCAGGTATACAGACCTGGGAACTCACCCTAGGGATGGAAGAATACCCTCATAATGGGCACAGCAGGTGTACAGACCTGGGAACTCACCCTAGGGATGGAAGAATACCCAAATAATGAGCACAGCAGGTGTACAGACCTGGGAACTCACCTTAGGGAAGGAAGAATACCCTCATATTGGGTACAGCAGGTGTACAGACCTGGGAACTCACCTTAGGGAAGGAAGAATACCCTCATAATGGGTACAGCAGGTGTTCAGACCTGGGAACCCAGCACTGGGTTGGTGGGGGCTCCTCATGGCGACAGCAGGTTGCAGATCCAGGTACTCTACTTGGGGATTGTAGGAGTCCCTCATAATGGCCACAGTAGGTGAACAGACCTCAGCACAAGGTGGGTGGGAACACCTGATAATGAATCCGGGGGGCTGTATGAGAAGTTAGTGCGGAGGTTGTCCATTCACATAGTGAACCAAGATGGCTGTAGAAGACCTTCTCCACAATCTGCCCCGTTGTCTGTTCCTTGTTCTACAGACTCCGGTAGAGTCGTCACATCTGACATATTCAACAAACAATGTTTCTATTTACCGGAAAGGTCATCAGGTTCAAACCCACACCCACCAATTATTTGTGTTGTCCTATGGACGCCGAAACAAAATGACTTCATTGGCCAATAATTTCCTTTCCATCGGTAAATCACTTTTCTCTCCACATCCCATCCATCTTTAGGTCTATTTTGTTCATCTCGTTCTCTGTTTACCGTCCCCTCGCGGTTACTCTGATTTCGTAACAGTATTGTTAGCGGCTTGGATGTTATTTTAATCCGCCCCAAAAAAAAAGTATTGGAACCCTTTCAATCCTTGTCAAGCTCTGATCAGCTTTTCCAAGTGTATTGTCCTTTAGGGCGAGCTAAACTGGCAAGGTTACCGCATCTCGCAGCCACCGGCGCTTATCCTATAGGGCAAAATGTTTTTATTTTCGACATGAAGCTGTAGTATGCACTGGAGGACATTTTATGCTGTGCCCTTAACACCGTATCTGGGATCAAGCTGGGTCATCTTGGGGCTTACACCTCAAATCTCTTTGTAATATGTATATGTGTTAATAAAGTTTTGAGACTGGAAGTGAGAAATCTCCTTGGAGGAGGTACCATTGCTGGAAAAATCTAAAGAAAAATAGTTCTAATCCCTTTTAGGGTTTGAAGCCTACATTTCGCCAATGTTTTAGAGAAATTACCCCAGTGGGGGGGGGGGTGAGTTTAAAAACCTAACAAGGCTCAAACCCCACCCACCTACCCCTATTGTATAAATAAAGACTTTTTTTTTTTTTTTAATGTTTTTGGGCCAAGCTGGTGAAGCATCTTTTTCTGTAGACACCACCAATGACCACCTTCACCCACCAGTCACGGATGGTGCCATTTTCTTCTCATGTCAGGCTGAGTGGAAATATCTAAAATAGGAAAATGAAGATAGTTATCCATCAGTAGGTTTGTTAGAGAAAATTGGATAAGTCCTGGTCAACTCATCAAACATGGAGCCAGTTGGAAATATTGGTGGAATGGGGAACCATTATGGCCACCTAAAAGGCCTACTTAGAAAATTGTTGATTTTTCTCTACCGCCTAATTTTTCCCAGAAGGATGGGGGTGCTCTCTAAGGTCTCATCATTTGCTGGGACTGACGTGTGGCTCCGAACATACAAAATTTTCCAACATCTGTCTTGCATTGCCGGACGAGCACGGTGCCAAAACTGCTGACAGTCTGTTTAAATTATCATCGGCGTAATAAAAGTCCCTTCAAAATGGCAAGAGTTGCAAAGTACCCAATTTTTCCAAACCCATATCCAAGAAAAATAAACTTTTATGTTCTTGCTTCCCAAATGCAAATTCCAGTGTTTAAAAGAGAAGTTCTGGGTTGTTGCGACCCGTATGAAGGACTAAGGGGTGCAATGCTAATCTAAGGACATTGTGTGCGATCCGAAAAAATTGAATATTTTTGTTGGAACTTTTGGAATGTTGAGATTTAGATTTTCGACTGCGTGAACGAAAACGTGGACGTGACTTCTAGGCAGGGCCTCGAATATGGTTGAATGGAAAAGTAGAGTCGAGATGATGTCAAATATCTGTCTTTTAAACATTCTTGTTGCACTTGTGGCAAGAATAGGGTTCCTGTAAAATATTTCATATGCTGAATTAGTCTTTGAGAAAAGAATAAAGTGGTTTTCTTCTGAGTTTTCTCCAAAGTCTTAAATTATTAGGAATGCAGAATTATTTCATAGTTTTCTGTGACGGTAAGATCTCATTTGGTGGACTGACTAGTTGTATAAATGTTATATTCCTGGGAGGGCATTGGAGGCCTCAGGATGACCATCACACCTACTCTTTGGCCAAAAGACAAATGTCCCAATTATGGAGTTTGGTATTTCCAGTGCTACCATACAAAAATAATGTTGTGCTCTTCCAACCTTGCGGTACGAGTTGGGTGAAGACCATTTTCTGTTCCACCATGACTGAGCCCGTGTACAACGTGATGGTATGACCAGCTTGCTGTGGAGGAACATGAGTGGCCTTCACAGAGCTCTGATTGTAACACTATTAAAGCGCCTATAGTAAGACAGTTCTTTAAGATCAGTACTTGACCCCAAGAATGTTGATTGGGCCACAAACACACTTTGAAATCTTGTAGAAAGCCTTCTGGAAAGAGTGAAGACCATTATAAGAAGTCTGTTAAGCTTGTGTGGATTGGTGTCCTCCTGGTGGAAATAAATAGGGGTAAGACTTCATAGTTCCGTGGTATGATCCTATGGTGGTCCATCCTATACCTCAGATAATTTCACCTGGAATATAGTAAGTTATTCTCCAGGTAGTGACTCTTAAAATGCAGTGATATTGTTCTCTACATTCCAGAATGTCATAGTTTTAATTCAGGTTCCTGGTCCTAGTCTAACCTTTTGTATTTTGGTTTTGTAGACCATATCTCTAGGAGGACATGGAGAAGTTGAGATGTTGTGGAAGAAACCATAGCGAGAGTAAGGTTTCTAACTTCTAGACATGTTCTGAAAGAACACATGGGACGTGATATGATTGTGAACATCCCTGGGGGGGAAGCTTTAGAAGAAGAAGAGTGATTCTTGTTATATATGAGACCTTCTGAGGACATAGAGAAGTTTAGATTTACTCTTCTAGAGAATTTAGATATTTTCTATAAAAGAACGAATATTAAATCTCCTTTTGACGGGGCCTCTACTCTGTATAATTAATGGTCACTAGTCCCTGAGAGCCACTAATGCTAGCACAGCCTATTCCGATAAGGTCCCCAGACAAAGCCCCAGACAAACAAAGGCATCTCCAGGTCCGACAGGATGGGGGTAGGCCTTAAGGTATACAAATGCATCCCCTACATAAACTTGTTGTGAAGTCCAAAACAGGAGACCAATGGAATTTATTGCCTGAAGTAGGAAAAGGAGATCTCATTGAGATTACGGCCATCAATACCCTACAGCAGATGTTCAGTAGGACCCAGAGAGGTTGTATAATTGCTGTGTTCATTGCAAGTGAGTGGACGGAAGGCTTTACTAGAGCAAACTGTGGTATGTTTCTATGATTTTTTGGGATTTAGGATTTTTTTCAAAGTTCTTGCTTAGCTGTCACATAAGCCTGACACTGAAAAGCTTGGAGATTCCATAAATACTTTTTCAGGTTGTGGTTGTAGATGTTGTGAAATGATCACCTGGCGTTATGTATAAAACCCTCCAAATAGACTTTTTAGCCATTTATAGTCTTTTTAGATGTGAAAATAACTTGCTTCTTATCAAATATTCGCACTGGAGTATACTTTGTATTTATTTATATATCATATTTGCTCATTACATGCATGCTTTTTGGCCCTTTTTTAAACTGAAGAAGGAATAAAACTCGTTCTGATATGGTAAACAGATGATTGACCAGAATGAACAGTTTTATGTTCAATATTTGATAAAAGAAGCTAACACTTTTCGGGGGCCTCCTTCATCTGGGCTTTCGAATTGAAAAAAAATCCTGGATCTTGATGATTAGTAGTAAATATCTGGGGAAAAAATTACAATTACTTGCAAAATTTTGATTCCAGTTCTCAGTTCAGTAAAAACCGGTCTGGTCATACATTATGGGTTGAGGGTTGCTTGAGGGTTGGTTCATATGACAGCAACAACCAGCTTGGCCGGAACCCAACCATTACAAAGGAAATAAGTACTCCCACCCCCCCTTCCCCATCACCACCTTCAAGGTTTTTATTGCCTCACTTGTCTGGGTGACCTTTGTCATTGGAGGAATTCTGCATTTTACTAACCACTTGCACTGTAGACACCTGTGACCACAAAGAAGGATTTCCTTACTTTTCATTCTAATGCACAAAAATGCCCCAAATGGCCCCAGTTGGACCAAACAGCAAAAAGTAAAGTAAAAAAGGGGCTCATTCTCAAATCCAAACTCAACGAACAGCAGGAAAAAATAGCTTTCACATTGAAAATTACTTTTATTTTTGCTAATAAGCAGTGAATTTACCTTCATATACTGTGCAGCGTCCCTGGGAAAAATGGTAAAATATTGGCAGGCGCTTGTTCAGGAGGCACCGGCCCAACCTGGCGCTGTCATTTGTTGCCTCGTCTCCGTACGGCGGTGGCTCAGGAATGTGTTTGCTTTGCCCCCTGTACAGAGAGCAGAACAAGTGGACAGTACGTGGGTAGGTGTGGACTGAGCAAATATTGACTCTGAGCTTTGAGGGAACGCACTTCTCTCTCTCTTTCTCTGTTTCTCTGTCCCTGTCTTGTCCTGACCGCGTCTAACCTTCCGCGTTCTTCCCAAAACAGGTCTGGACGGCGATGGCAAGCTGAGGAAAGACAAGGCGATTGGATCGACAGAAGGGAGCTGCATTTCCTCCACAGACTGCTAGATGTTCCTCCACCAAGGAAGGTTCAGTTAGCACCTAAGGGGGCACTTGCTCCCATTTAAAGGAGCCCCCTTCTCCCCCCCTATCCGGACCAGGGGGCAGGTAGGACGCACTCTACGGTGTTCAGACAGGCTGGAGGTCTGCGGAGGGTCTCTCCCGATGCTGCTTGCAAGGACAAGTGACATTAACCCATCTGGCGTCTTATGCTCGACTGCCGGGTTTGTGCTATGCGTTGGGCGTCTTGGACAGTCTACCTTAGCCTGCTGTTCTGCTGCGTTCAAGGTAAGCGACGGTTCCATTGTTGTGGCTTTTTTTTTTATTGCAATCCTTTAAAAATAAAAAAAAAAAGTCTAAAAAAGGTGAAACTAGTTATGTAGGTGGAATTTAGGTTGTCTTTACTTTGCATTCACTCTGTAAATGTTCAGGTGAAATGACAGTTTGATGTGAGTGGGGTTTGGAGGACAGGAGAGGTTGGGGTGGTGCCTGGGCCACTGGAAGCTTCCTTTGTCCCTGCGCTCACCTGTGACCCCCTCACCACTATAACCTGCTTATTAGGGTCTGTCAACACAGAGGAGTGTTCCTTATCTTCTAAATACAAAGTCATCAAGCTCCTTGCAGGTGTAGCTGCAAGGTTTCCCAGCAATGGGTGACTTAGGCTATGTACACACTCAGATGATTGTTACCTGAGATGAACATTGTTCTCATCTCAGGTGAAAATCTACAGCAGTCCCCCAGTGTAATTCATCAACCCTGATTGACTGATGAACAACAAACGAATGAGCTATCCACTCTGATGGATTGATGTTGGAGAATGATTTTTGTGCTTTCCAATGGTGGAGGACCCAGCGGGAAGCTGCCGCTCTTCCTCCCTTCTCTCCTCTCCATAGAAATAAACATTGCTCTGTGTACAGCACTTGTTCGTACACCTGTAGTTGGAAATGACCACATAAGATTGTTTCTCCTTGTTTTCTATTTACTTCCATTAATCTCCCTCTTCTCTTACCGACTCTTGTTGCCTTTTTTTCTTTTCTTAATTTTTTTACCTTTTCATGCGTTATTTAACCTCCCCTTCCCTTACTTCCTTTTCACTCATCACATTTCCTGTGGCATAGTCCTACATATTGGGCATTGTGTTATTGCATGCTGAGGTCTTATTCATCCATGGCTGGGGTTGAGAAAGTTGCCCAAATTTTTTATTTATATATATATTTTTGTATTTTTTTTTACTATGTCCTGTGCTAACCCATCCATGTGTCCCCAGGTACCATCCGATCAGACGCTCAGACTGTGGTTGGCCGCGTAGGAGAGAGCGCGGTCCTGGGGTGCAGCCTCCTCCACCAGGACGCGGGGCGCCCTCCTCTCTACGTCATCGAGTGGGTGCGATTCGGCTACATCCTCCCAATCTTTATTAAGTTTGGTCTCTACTCCCCACGTGTGGACCCTCAGTATCTTGGTGAGTACTCTGAGCTGTGATTGTAATGTTCCATAAGTTGAACCTTTCTTTGCCTCCAAGCTGGTAACGTCATAGTCTGCTCCATAAACTGAGCCACGCTCAATGATATGCAAATTTAGACTTGATCAAAAGTCTGAAGCTAAGTCCATATGTCCTTCTCCAAATCCCTTCTCTTGACCTCTCTTGGGATTGTCAAGGGTTGGCCCAACCCCCATCTTCTACAAGTTTCCATTGGCTCATTATTGATAAGGAGGTTTAGGGATTGGGCCAGCACCCAAAACCACCCAAATGGGTTAAAACTGAGCACGCCAGGTCCTTCTATTGTTCGGTTACATCTGACAGATTTATTTTTTTTGGAGCTTATTAAGTGACCCAACTTTTACTGCCGTTGCTGACTTCTTTCTGAAATTGCTAGCTTCCTGGCTCACGTGGTGTCATTGTTTTGGAGCTGCTGAATGAAGGAGGAAAGTTGTCCTATAACAAAACCTTTAAAATTCTCTTTTAATGTGACAGGCTTTTTGTATATTGAGTGGCTGCCATTGAACACTAGCTAAAGATAAGGATAAGGGAAGGGGGGCAATGCTCAGCTTGACACCTTTGTTTTGACAGGGGGAAAATACAAGGAAATCACAAACAAGATACAGCTTCTTGATTCACTGCATTGACAAAAATTGTGCCATCGTGATTTTGATCATTTAAGAATTTTAGCTTTGCCTAATGACAATGCGTCCTCATTAAATATCACCGTGCATGTCGCGTATTACATCCATAGTAACAGCTGCGCGGAGAATGGCGAGTGATCTTGGGCTGCTCCAGAAAGATCCCTATCTGTCACCAGAGCCCCAGGGTAGGATTACAGGGACAGACACAAGGCTCTTGTTAGTTACCTGTGGTAAGGACAAGCCCTGTCCAGCTGGGTAGGAGGAAGGGGGGTGATTTAGTTTGGGAATGAGGAAATACACGCATCAGTGACTTTATTACACACACATGAGGGACCCTGAGCTAAGCCTTGTGATGGGTCACTGGCCGCTAATGACAGGCGAAGGGCGTGCTGTTACCTGAACACATCTTAAAAGCTTTTTTGTTGCTTGCTTTAGCCAAATTCCTGACTGTAAACTTTCCAACTGTCCTCCTGCGGGCTCCTGGCACTTAGTTGATAATCACTGAAACAAATTTTTTAGCATGGATGGGAAAAGGAGAAAAAGGAGCAGAATGACACCTCCCTGATTATCTGGGGGGTTAGCAATAACAGTTGGGCATGACGGCCACCAAATCATATCCCCTGCAGAGTAATCTGATGGGGCTCTGATTGGGTTTTAATCATGTCCTGTCCATGAGGAGCCATAGCTTCTTATTTCCCTTCACCAGCATCTGTTGTATAGAAGAGATCATACATTTGTCTATGAAGAGGGGTAACGTATTCAGTTTGGCAAGACATGACCTTGACTTAGACGTCTTACCAGTAGAATGTAGAGACGTAGCCCTTAATCCTGTCCATCAAATCTACCTATTTGGCCAAAATTTTGTTGACTCCCCTGACACCGTTCAGGTGTTCAAAGTGAAGGTCTAATGCTACAGCTTGCAAAGTAGACAATTGTGCTTTACCACCCTTGTAATTGCAGGCCCTTTTCTTGTTCCACCACAGTATTCTCCCCAGAAAATGTTTTAAGCTGGGTGGGAAAAGCTGTAGGCGGGTGGCAGCCCCTGTATTGTGACCCAACTCTTCAACAACCACCAAAAAAAGCCGGGTTGTAACTGAAAGGTGCCTGGTGGTGCGCCCAGCTAAAAGGGTCTGGGAGAACACTGCCCATAATTGTGCTCCAGGCATGAAGCCAGACATGGTGTAACCAGCTTGGTGTGGAGGAACTCACGGGTCCTTCACAAAGCCCTGACATCAACCCTCTTGAACACCTTTTGCATGAATTAGATCTCCAATTATGAACCAGGTCTTCTCACCCAACATCAGTCCTCCACCTCACAAATGGGCAAACTCCCACAGAAATCCTCCAAAAATTTGTGATAAGCCTTTCTGTAAGAGTGAAGTCCACAGAGATAGAAACCTCACGAAGGAAGCCCAAAAGAACATGGTTTGACCATTTTGGTGTGGAGGAACTTGAGTGTCCAGCACAGAGCCCTGACCTCAACCCTACTAAACACCTTTTGGATGAATTAGAACTCAAATTATGAGCCAGTCTTCTCATCCAATATCAGTATCTGGGATCACAAGTGGGCACACATTCCCACAGACACCCATGAAAATCAAATCAAAAGTAGAAAGCCTTCCTAGAAGACTGGAAGCCGTTATTCCTAATTGTTGGCCCTTGAATGTTGTACAGTGTACCGTTTGTTTTGTCTGCTTTACAATGCTTTCCTTAATTTGCAAGCAGTTTAAGCGTTAAGTCTCAGACATTGGCGGTGGGGTCTGGCTATGGGGTTAGGGGTGTCAGACTGGATTATTCACGCTTAATGGCAGATGGAGAAGGAGAGCGAGAGGGGCTTACACACAGCAGGGAAGATGGGCCGGAGGAGAAGGCTGTAAGGAAATTGAAGGAAAGACAATATGGGGTCCAACATGCCACCACTAGCTGCACTGTCTGTGTTTGAAGGTACCAGTCCATTGGGTCCCAATTATTTTTTTTTTTCTCTTCAGTATACAAAATCTTTATGTGTATCTAAATCTTAAACAGTCAAAGGATTTAACCCTTAAATTCAAGGTGCTTTGAAATGTCTCAAGCTGATATTTTGAAATCTGCATTTAATCTTACAGATTTTTGAGCTTCTTGCATTTTTATGTATGTAGGACATGGCCAGATTTTTCAAACTCTTCCATCTATCTTCTTACATAAGGGTCATATACAAAAATCACAAAAACTCCGTAGAAATAACTCTGCAGTGTTGGTAAAGTCATTGAAGATACTCTACAAATTCCTTAGAACGTAAGTGCCGGAGATTGGTCGTCTTTCAAAACCTACATTGTGAGGCTCAGAGCAGCCCAAGTGCCAATGAACGTTGTCTAGGATTTGGCCTGTATGGGATGAGGCTGGGCCCGGGTCAAATAAGCGCATGTAAACCTGTCAAATGAGACAAGTGATGCTGCTATTCTCCCAGGATGAGCGCCATTGTCTTCCTGGCAAACAAAGGTCCTTTTCTCTACGAGGGAGGAGCACCCAACGGTCACCTCACATCTAGTCTGTTCCCTCAGGCTCTGGAGTGGGGATCATCGCCGACATACGCGCGGGACATGTGAACTTTGTTTTTCCGTGTCATTGGGATAATCTGCCCTTAATTCTACTACCGTATTAGCTACTGCCTCTCATTTGCATCATTTAAAGCAGTTTCCCATCCGCTGGCTTGTACGCTGCTTTCCGTGATTTGGTTTTTTTTTTAATCTGCCTTGTTTGTAAGATTTTCAGCTTCGGGGTGCGTTTTTGACCGTACCCTAAATTACCCACTGAGTGGATTGAGTTCAGAATATTGATTTTGCAGTGAAATTAAAAGTCAAAATTTTGGTAAAATTTGATGACGTGAAGATCATATGGCTTTGGTATTAAACAAAAGGGTTGAGGGTTAATGTTAGGGTTCATACTTGGGTTAGAGCTATGGTGGGTGCTAGGACCACAGTTAGCATTTGGTTTCTCTTCTCCGCAGTACATTATTTCATGTTTACAATCTATAAGATTTTGTTATTTCGACAGAACAGGTCCATGATTTTTTTAATTGCCTTACATAAGTCTTCGGAGCCATTTAAAATCTATTCAACCCTTAAAAGTGCCAACAACAATTGTAACATTTTCCAAAATTTTGGTGAGGTTAACACTTCCAGTTTCTATCATGCCTAGTAAAGACTATGGTTTATGATCAAACACCTCTGGTGGAGCAATCATCCAAAAAAGACTTTTCTATATCCTTGGATAAGACCTGTTCTTGAGGGTCAATGTTGAGTAGCTCCTTCAATTTGCACTCTCAACTGCCTCTAAAAGACGCCAATGATTGCAATGAATGAATAGAAGGTTGACTTCGTGACTGTCACTTGGAGAATGTTCCTTTATACTAAAGGTCACCAAGCTTGTGTATTAACATTGGGTCAATACACTCCTGTGTAGACATCCAAGTTCCATCTCTTGGATGGCCAACCTAGTGTTAGGTTATATTCAGTGAGTCATTGATATGAGGAGTACTGAGTATAGAGAATTAAAAGACATCTATAAAAAAAAAAATTGAAGCAGGATAGAATAAAAGATTTGTAAGGGTTAGGAACTTCTACAGAAGAACCCATGGAACAAACAAGTTCTGACGGTGGATTTTTGTAACGGCTGGTTGGAGATAATATGGCCCTTTAATGTCTACTTGAAACAAAAAAAGCTATAGTAAAAGTTAAAGGAATTTGTGTACAAGCTTGCCCCCCCCTCTTAAAATTGCCGACAATGGAAGCTTAAAGACGGTCATGGTAACTTGAACAGTCCCCCTCCCCCTTCGTTCTTGGTCTTTTCTTTTACAGCAGGTGTATTGTTCTGTAACTATATAGTGTGTATCATGTAGAGCTGTGTATTGTGGGTGTGCATACACACCCTGTCCCAGGTAGTATGGAAGAGAAACTGATCACCTTTGCCCAGCAGACAAATTGCGTAAAAGCTGCTGAACCCACCAAATTAATTCATCTTTCTTGTATGCAAGCCAATACCTTAAACATGGCCAAAACTTGTATCTGTGCCCCACCCAATGCATTGCTACCATGGTAAACATTGATCAAGCAGAACAAAATACAGGAAATATTTGTAGATTTTTAAGGAAATAGTTTTTGGACCCAATCTGATTAACTATGCCATATAAAGGTCCTGTTAAAATAGTAATAAAGATGGTTAATATGGCCAAAAGTTTGATGACACCGCCACACCTAAATGAGCTTGTTGGAGATCCTATTCCAAACCATGGTCATTGATATAAAGTTGCTCCTGCTTTCTATTATTGTTAATATGGAGTCGCTCCTTCTCCCTATGGCCATTAATATGAAGTTGTTTCTCTTCACCATGGTCATTAAAATGGACTTGATCTTCTTATCCATGGTCATTAATATGGAGTTGCTCCTCCTCTCCATGGTCATTATTGCCGAGCTGCTCCTCCTCTCCATGGTCATTATTGTGGAGTTGCTCCTTTCCATGGTCACTAATATGGTGTTGCCCCTCCTCACCATGGTCACTAATATAGACTTTCTCTTCTTCTCCATGGTCATTATTGTGGAGTTGCTTCTCCTCACCATCGTCATCAATACGGTATTGCCCCTCCTCACCATGGTCATTATTGCGGAGTTGGTGTTCCTCTCCATGGTCATTATTGCAGAGTTGCTGGTCCTCTCCATGGTCAAAAATGTGGAGTTGCTCCTCCTCTCCTTGATCATCTTCTCCATTGCCAAAAGTGTGGCCTTCACTTTTCTAGGAAGGTTTTCCACAAAATTCTGGAGGGTGTTTGTGAGAGTATGTGGCTTTTTTTAATGTCATGAACTGATGTTGGATGAGAAGACCTAGTTTGTTTTTGGTGTCCCAGTTCATCCCAAAGATGATCAGTAGACTTGAGGTCAAGACTCTGTAAAGGCCACTCAGGTTCCTCCACACCAAGCCGGTCAGACCACATCTTTATGGGCTTTGTAAACAGGGGTACAATCATCAGGAAGCATAAAAAGGCCTTCACCAAACTGTTGTAACAAAGTTGGAGGAGCACATTTGTCTAGGAGGTCTTAGTTTGTTGTAGTATCTACAGGACTCTTCAATAGAAACAAAAACAATAGAAAGTCCATCATTTAGGTGCCGTTGGGTCCACTTTTGGCCTCCTAGGTAAGTCCGATTGTCAGAAGTCCATATACATTTGGCCATATTGTATGGTTTGGAGGTTCCTCATAGTTTTCCATTTTTATTAGAAGGGTTTTTGTTGCTTTTCAACGTCTTTTAAGAGTTCACAAACTTTTTCCTTCAACTGTACTTGTGAAAATTGATGTCTGTAAACCTGTTGGTGGTTGGCTTACACCCTGTAGAGGAAATGGATAATAACAGAGCAAGCACGGCCACCCAGGGAGGGGTATGTTACTCGGTTGCTTGGCTTGGAATGTTTCTTTCTTGTCTCTTTTTTGTATTGTCTCTTATTATTCCGGGGGCTTTGTTAGAACGTGTCAACGGGAACTTGTCATAACGTAAAGCAACTTGTTCGTGGGCCAGATCCAGACAATGAGGAGCTCTGATAATCCCTTTATTACTGTGTGCGAAAATTGACGAGAAATCAAAGGTTGGTTTAGATAAACAGAAGTCAAATTCCATTGGTAAAGAGACGAACAATGGAGCACCTGAGGTGAGGGCACTCCTGACCTCTGTCCTAGATAAATGCAAAAATGTAATTCTGTAGTGAAAATAAGACACATTCAAAGTAATGCACTGCCCGGCCAAAAAAGTCACAATGCTAATATTTCATTGATCTGCCTTAAGGATTAATTAGGGTGCTTCTCCTACAGGCACCCCAGACCAAAACACTGCCCCTACAGGCACCCTAAATCATAACACTGCCCACACAGGCACCCTAGATCAGCGGTGGTCTGCGGCTCTAGCTCTAGCTCTAGCTCCGGTACACAACGCAGGCTCAGGGTGGTGGGCGAGTTGTGTCTCTGGAATGGGAGGTTTCTGGCATCATGGCGTCACTCTGGGGGAAGTTTCTTCACCTTTCAGTGACAAACGGCTACCCACGCATGCATGGTCCAGAGTCCATGCATTTAGTGCTCCGCAAGCTCCAAAAGGTTGGGGCACCACTGCCTTAGATCATAGCACTGCCCCTACAGGCACCTCAGATTATTATACTGCCCCCACAGGCACCCTGGATATTAACATTGTCTCTACAAGGAACCCCAAACCATAACACTACCCCCACATACACCCCAGATCCTAACACTGCCCTGACAGGCACTACAGATCATACCACTACCCCCCGGGCATTCCAGATCATAACACCCCAACATCATACCAGTGCCCCCACAGGCACCCCAGATCATACCACTGCCCCTACAGGCACCCCAGAATCATAACACTTCCCCCACAGGCACCCCAGATCATAACACTGCCCCCACAGGCACCCCAGATCATATATTACCCCTATACGATAAGGGATTGCAGTGTATTAGGTATGGAGAGGAGGAATGTTTACATTTATGCAAATAGTGACTTTTAGAAAGTTAGAACCTACATAGCATCTTCTGCAGGGTCTGGCGGTGTTCAGATTTTTCTGAATAAAACACATGGATCTGAACCTCCACCATGTTTAGTGAATGTCAGATTCACTGCTTTATAAATAGACCCCATTATCTTTGAAAAAGTTTCTCAGTCTCTCTTTTTTTTTTCTGCACTTTCTAAAAGGCTTAAAAAATTGTGCCATAAGCACTCAATTCCAAACACAAATGTTGCACCTGTCTAAGTGTTTCTTTGCAATAATGTGTTTGGATTTGGCAAATCGGTGAATGCTTGGATTGAAACCTTTTTTCTTCTGTATAGAAATTTGTTTTTGTATGAATTTTTCTGACCCTGCCAGCCATTCACAAATCTTCCTAGTCTGAGCCACCCCGACTTCTGCCCGGGTCCATTTCATATAAAACCTGCCCCTTCCCCTCCCCACACCAACAATCTTGTTTATTTTTGATCTGATCTGCAGGTCGCAGCTCCCGTCCTGACCGGCAAAACGTTTTGGAATCAGATATACAATGGACGTGGTGGTGGGGGTCAGAGGAGGCTGTTGTAACGGCCCGGCATTGTACAAATGCTTGGATTTAAACTCCCATTGGCATGGTTACCAGGTGGAGGAGGAGGGGGGTTTAGATTCTTGGGTGGTGGGACCGGGCCCTGGGGTGGGAACAAGAGAGGGGGGCACATCGGCGTTTTACAAATTCTCGAATCACAGAGCGCCGGCATTGTGTGAACTCAATGGATTAAAAGATAAATCGAAAGAAAACAAAAAAAAATCATAATTTTTAGAAATTGGTAACATGGTTCTACCATTGCAATTTCAACTTTTATGTTGAGCACAAAAAGCGTTCTAAATCAGTCTGTTTTTTTTTTTTTGTTTAAAAAACTTTTAAAAATGTTTTTTTTATTTTGATTGAATTTATTAAAATACGATATTTTAATATAGCGCCAACATATTCCACAGCTCTGTATAAAGTCGATAGTCATGTGACTAACTGCCCTTCAATGTGGCTCACAATCTAATGTCCCTACCATAGTCATATACATTGTCTGAGACCAATTTTTGGGGAAAGCCAATTAACCAATCAGAATGCTTTTGGGATGTGGGAGGAAACCCACACAAACACTGGAAGAACATGCAAACTCCATGCAGGTAGTGCCCTGGCTGAGAATTGAACCTGGGACCCATTGAGCCCCCTACACTACCCGATTTGGAGTATCTTTATACTTCACGTCCCCCGCGACGTCCCATTTTGTATCTTTATAACATTCTGTTATGTTCTCCTTCTGCCCAGTACAAGAAGGAGTTAATCCCCTCGCATACGGATGAGGGGATCGATACTCAGACCATGGCCGGTCTTTGAACTTTGCAAACTTTTTTTAAAAAATAGGATTTTTTTCTACAAAAAAATCCTTCTTTTTTGCAGCAGTTAATAATCAGCTTTTAGCACAAAGGGACGGTATTGTACTTTTGACTCAGCCATTCGGGGTTTTGGTCATAAATGGTGAACTTTTACCCCGGGCAGAATGAGACGGATCTTACTCGTGGGCCGGCTTTAAATGTCAGTATGGGACCCGTTTGTTATAGGTATGTCCTAAAGGCAGTGGTGGCTGTGGGCCGGAGCTGGGAACCCAGGTCTGATAGCAATTCTTCACCTGCTGGCCACCATTCCTGTTTTGGTAGCTCACATTCAGTCATGGTAATGTACGCAGCTGGCGTTCTGCAAAGGTCCGGTGATGGTTTGACCCCCAAGAAGCTTTTTGTAATATATTTCCTGATTTGTGTTGTCTTTGTCTCAACTGTGTTCCCCAGAAGCGACATAGTAAGGTCATGCTGGGGCACCTGGTGACCCAGACATGTTTAGGTGCCGTGCCAGTCCAGGCCAAAGCTGTCTCTGCCTCCATTAATTCCCTTGTGAGGCCATAAAATCGGCTCGAATATCAGGTTGTGTCAATAGCCGAGGCTGTAAAAGTCACCGTGGGGACGGCGTGTCCCCGCCTAAATTCTCAGACCTTCCCTGCCTGTAAAACTATTTGGCAGTCGCAGTTGGTAGCCTGCCAGGCTGTCCAGAGCTGCAGAGTTGTGTAAAGTCACCGGGATGGCTAAAGCCGAGCAAACAGATGGATATAGGCACGGTGTTATAACCTGACCCATGGGTGTGTACGGTGACAACGCTGTTCAAATCCTGGAGCTCTGCAAGGAATGTACCACTGCCCCATCGCTAACCTGGTCATTGGTCTACTGGTCATTATCAAGAGTTCCTACCGTCCTTATCTGTACACCTGCTGTGCCCATTATGGGACCATTCCACCATCTCTGTACCAGAATCCCAGGTCAGTATGATGGACTCCCATCATTCCTGAGCCAAATGATATCTCCCTGTTGGAATATTTGAGCCCTTTAAGAAGTCTGGGTCTGGCTCTTCCCACCAGGCTCCATTTGTAACTTCACTCAACATTTAGGTAGAGGTTGGCGTTTTTGTGTTGACCCCTCCTGGCATTCTCCCAACACTGCTGGCATCCATAAACCAGATTTTGTGTCTTCTGCTGTAGAAGCCTCGTGGTTTGCCTCCTTCGGGAATCCTGACCATTGCAGGACACGTTTTTGCCTAAACAAATTTTGACTCCGGAAGCTTTGTATTCCTCCTACTATTCCGATGGCGCGGCACACAGGGCACAGATCCTAAGTTCCTGAACATGTTCATATCTGTGCCAGAATTCATGTCTGTAGGTCATATAGTTGGTGGTAGTCAATGTCAAAGATACTTGTTGAGTAATAAGCCAATTACAATGCGGTTATTACTTACCGGATGCTTATTTTACCAGTCCTTTGAAGCCAGTTGGCACAGGCGGTGGCTGGCCAGAGAAAAGAAATAGGAGCGGTTATCTAGCCTTGTGATTGGCTGGCACTGGAAAAGTATAGAAAGCAGAAACTCCCCATTGGTTGGCTCCTCGGTAATGCTTCCAAAAGAACGCTTAGCAGGTGCACCGACCCTAAGAACCCAACCGTAACGCTTCCAAACTCAACCATCGTCATCCCCGCCATTCGTTTCAATTTTAAGAAGAGGACATGGCGATTATTGAACAATTTTTGATGGGTAATCTACCCAAAAAAAACAAATTCCCAATCCTTCCCATGAAAATTGGCGTATTGCTGATTGGCTGATTACTCCCAGCTCTATCGGCATCTCTCTGGGCTCATTCTTTATTTTTTTCAGGGCCAAAAAAGTTAAAAGGGCTGGAAGAGATAATAGAAGCCCTTCATCCTTTTCAACCACCGGGAAAAAAAAACTCGCCATTGTCTTTGCCCGTATAGCCGCACAGCAGGCATTCCCAGGGAATGAAGGGTTAATGGCGCCTGGTGCAGGGATTCCTGCGCGTCGCATCTTTTGAAAGTTTGAAAAGTTTGAAAAATGCTCTTAACTTCAATTCTTCCTTTTTTTCACCCCTTTCGTGGTAATCCGGCACCCTCCCTCCTACCTCTATCTGTCATTATCCCCCCTCCCATCCCCTCCCCCTGGTGACCCTGCCTCCTCATGGTCATGTACTCATTCATCCCCTGCCTGGAGGTGGAGGGGGTAGATCTGCAGTAAAGGAGCCTTGTTCTGGGTGTAGCCAATCATATGTCATAGCTCCCAATGAATTTTACCCCAGTTTTGGACCTCATGGGTAATATTCGTGGTATCAAAAAATGCCACAACTGCTGGGAATACCGCAAATTTTGATTTGAAAAAGTTGAGCTTGAGATGTTTTTGAGACTTTTTTTTGTTTTTTTTGCACCAAATGCCCACTTGCGCCATGTTCTGCAAACTGAATTTTTTGGATTTCCTATCACTGTCCTAGTGACAACGTGGGTTGGGGGCAATTTTTCCCACTGGGTGACACAGATGGCCAATCTCACTTTTTGGCGAGTTGCTCACAAAATTTGGTGCAAGGTAAAATATAAAAAATTCACCAGAACCGGTGCGTGTTGCTCGCATGGTCAGGCATTGTAATCAGAGGGATATACTGGCGGCGGTGGCCA
This sequence comes from Pyxicephalus adspersus, assembly GCF_032062135.1. Taxonomy (NCBI): domain Eukaryota; kingdom Metazoa; phylum Chordata; class Amphibia; order Anura; family Pyxicephalidae; genus Pyxicephalus; species Pyxicephalus adspersus. The sequence continues at coordinate 4,196,831 of NC_092869.1, forward strand.
CGTGTAAAAGAAGTGAATTCTGTGTATTCGTGTCTGCTCCCTTCCTGATTAAAGGGATTTCCTCCCGACCCCAGGTGACCTTCCCACATGCCGTCCAGAATTAAAAAGGCCATTTTTAACCCCATTCTTTCCAGGCTTGATTGATTTCCAAGAACTCCAATCACGCATACAAACACTTGCAACCTTTTCCCCGTAGCCTACGGAATGTGCTGCAATTTTGCCGCAGCGAACCACCGCATCTACGATTTGACTCCTATATGAAATCCGTTGGCTTGTGAATGGTGTGGTCCCCCATTATGAGTCATACCTCTTAGATTGTAAGCTCTTCGGGGCAGGGTCCTTTCCTCTTGCTGTGTCACTATCTGTATCTGTCTGTCATTTGCAACCCCTATTTAATGTACAGCACTACGTAATATGTTGGCGCTATATAAATCCTGTTTAATAATATTAATAATAATATTACTGATGCCGAAAATGATCGCCCAATAAAATGTTGCGCAACACCGAAAACTTCTGTCATTGCATTATAGAATATAAGCCACCCTAATTGGCGAAACTGATTTTTTTTATTTTTGTGCCTGGTCCCTGTCCGGTGCTCCCTGGCAGTGGGGGGGTTATGGGCCGATGGTAGCAGCGTCCCCGATATCCGTACATTTTTGTTTACCATGCGGCTAATGCTTGTCGTGTGTAAGCCGGAGTGTTCCCGTGTGCTCTCTATCCCGGGCTTAGTGGACTCTGGGGTCTTAGCCAATTGAAATTTGGCTAATGTCTGCGTGATCGGATCAGCCGACTGATAATAGCACCGGGCAATTAAGGAGATTGAATCTTCTGGGCCCGCTCTTATCTCTCCCGGCCTTTCCTCCTCCATCTCTGCTGCTTGAGAAAACATAACATATATTGTGTGATACTTCCCCTACCTCTTAGATTGTAAGCTCTTCGGGCCTCTCCTCCTCCTGTGGCACTGTCTGTATCTGTCTGTCATTTGTAACCCCTATTTATTGTACAGCGCTGTGTAGTATGTTGGTGCTATATAAATCCTGTTTAATAATAATAACCCAAAAACTCCAGGCGTCTGAAAAAAACATATTGTGATTTTTATCTGAGAAGTGTCATGGACCCCCCCACCCTCCTTCATTAACTGACTAGGAGCCCGACCAGTGCTGTCTCCACAAGTCACGGCACATTATGGATCTGCCCTTTAGGCCGACCTCTGACCTCCCTCTGACTCCACTAAGCTCAATTTACATGACCGGCTGACCTGTTTGTAAGTCCTCAAGAAGGAAACATTTGTATTCCCTCAGGGATTTATTTTTAAATTTTCATTCCTTTGAAAGTGTCCTGGAGCAGAATATACGGAGATACAGAGTCCTGCAGAGGCTGATGTGTATGCTTCCTGTACTCTGTAGTGCACCATGTTAAATGTGTATGGAATGTGCAGCACAGAGTGCGCGCACAGCACAGAGCGCGCACACACAGCACAGAGCGCGCACACAGCACAGAGCACACAGCAGAGCGCAGAGTGCGCACACACAGCACAGAGCGCGCACACAGCACAGAGTGCGCACACACAGCACAGAGCGCGCACACAGCACAGAGCGCACAGCACATAGCGCGCACAGAGCGCACAGCACAGAGTGCGCACACACAGCACAGAGCGCGCACACAGCACAGAGCACACAGCAGAGCGCAGAGTGCGCACACACAGCACAGAGCGTGCACACAGCACAGAGCGCGCACACAGCAGAGTGCACAGCAGAGCACAGAGCGCGCACACATAGCACAGAGCGCACACGCAGCACAGCACAGAGCGCACAGCACAGAGCGCGCACACACAGCACAGAGCGCACACCGCACAGAGCGCACAGCATAGAGCGCACACACAGCACAGAGCTTGCATACAACACAAAGCGCACACCGCACAGAGAGCGCACACACAGCACAGAGCGCACACCGCACAGAGCACACACACCCCACAGAGCGCACACACCCCACAGAGCGCACAGCACAGAGCTCACAGCAGAGCGCGCACACACAGCACAAAGCGCACACCGCACAGAGAGCGCACACACAGCACAGAGCACACACAAACTGATAACGGGGTGCTGGACTAGTGACCCCGAGATTTAGGGTGCGATCCTTTAAGTACAGACATTCCTGTCCCTTTCCCTGCCTCCATAGGGATCTTCTCTCCCCAGAGATTGGCGTCTGCTCTGCTTTATTTTTGTCCATTTTTCATCTGCGGTATCTCTCCATAAATGGCGCCGTTATTGCGGAGACCTTCCCAGGACACATTCCCATGTCAGCCTGCACAACATCCCATCCCGAGTTCCCGAGTCAAATAATCCGGGTGACAACATCCAGCCTGCACCTCTCCCCCCTCCTCCGTCACTCCTGAGACACCCCAGAAGCCTCATTAAATATAATGGTGGATTTGTAACAATAACAAGTTCATTTTAATGACAAATTGAAAGATGGAACCTAAAGGGGAACTCCGTGTTTGTTTTTGGATAAGGAGAAAAATCGGCTTCATGAAAATATTCTTCCCAATTTATATTAGGGCTTTAAAGATCTGCCCCAGGAGAGAAACATCTGCAGTACTCCTGCAATCCAGAAGTCATGTAATCACCAGACTGCTAATCTCCTGCAGCTTCTTTGCAGCTACTTCCTGTGTATGTGCCCGTCTGCATGGCATTTCTCAGGGCAGGTTTGCTGATGATGGCAACATCAGAAGTCCACGGGGCAGGGTGACAACTCAGCAAAGTGTTAGAGTACAGGCCCAGAGCGTTGTCACAGCTTATATACATTTGCTTCAACTTCTTTTCCGCAGGACGGACCCGCATCGAGGAAGGCGCCTCCCTGCACATAGATTCCCTCCGATCCGATGACCAGGGCTGGTATGAGTGCAGGGTGCTGTTTCTGGACCGACACCACGGGGACGAAGACTTCAAGAACGGGACGTGGATCCATCTGACTGTGAACTGTGAGTTGCTTGGCTTTGGCCAAAAAAATGGAAACCTCAGTTCTGCCTATACTACTCTGTGTACACATTGTGTGTCACCTCCGGCACATATTGTGACTTCCCCGTTATTGGGTCAGAGGGGAGAGGTCACATGACATCATTGCACGTTGTCTCCCAGCTCCTAGGTGCACACAGTAGCATCACATACCAGCACCCTGTCCTTAGAATAGACTCAGCATTCCACTTTGTCTATAGTTCCACCTCAATCATTTCTCTCTAGAAGTTCTCCTTCCGTCCAATGGCATGCCATGACACTTGGCCATCTATAGGTTAAACCAAAGAGCCAATTGCTGGGCCCACGTGACTCCCGGGGATTACGGGCCGTCTTGTTGTCATGTGACCCTCTCAGTCCAGGCTCGGGGACCCCATGGAGCCGCTATCCCTCCAGCGTGTCTAATCCTAAATGATGGAGGCTGGGGAGCCTCCTGTATGGAGGACAGCTGGGGGCGTAGCTGGGCCCCTACTCCCTAATTTACCAGGGCTGGGGTCTTCTTTGTCTCCTGGGACCCCCCCCCCCCCTTCCTCTTACTGTTGTGAAAAAAGGTCCCTGGGGTTGTCTCTGGGAAAAGTCGCTCCTTCCCACGGGCGGATTATGGAGAGCAAGCAGCACGCGCTAATTGGGATCAATAATGAGGTTCCTGCTGACCTCTGGCCACGCTATCCATGTTCCATTTACCCCATCACAAAATTAAACACACCTCCGTCACTCCACAAAGATATCCTGCTATTCAAAATAAAAAAAATTGAGAGCAAGAGGTGCCTGGATTGGTTGCCAGATATTACTGGCAGGCCTTGTACATCAATGTGGCCTTGGGGGGCCAAAAACATTCAAATCCCTCAATGTATCGGTCGCAGGAATGCAGGTTGGTGACGTACTGTACTCACACTATGTCCTCAGTCTTCTGGGTTAAATGAAGCTGGAGGTCATCAGGGGACATCTTGTGGTGGAAAGAGAGTACTGCAAGGGCAGCAATATTATTATTATGTCACTAGCTGTCCCTCAATCACAATTTAATGTTTGGCAGAAAGTTTTTGGACTAAGCAAAATTAGGCCAAAGTTGGGCTTTAAACCATGTGGATTGGCTGCTTACTGTCGTCACTACGTCTTGCCCTCTGTACCGCCCCCGAGGAACAAAATGTAATGTTTTGTTTCCCATCTTCTCCCACAGTGTAATGTGTGTTGTCCTGGGTCTCTGCGGAGTGTCATGCTCCTGCGGTAGGGCTTCCGGCTGCAGCACTGAGTGGTCTGGGAGAGATTTGGTTGGGAGGGCCAAACAGTGAGCTGACCGAGATCTCAGTCTCCTTCCACGTGCGTAATTATAGGGTAGTGCAGGGCTGCGGCTGGCGGTGCCCCCCGGGGACAGACGGATCTGTGGGTGGTACCCGCTGCATGTGGTTTTATTCTGTACATTCCTAATCCATGGATTAAAGACAGACAAATATGGGGGGGGGCTGCTGGAGGACTCCGCTCCTTCCTCTATAACTCTCCTCTCCTGAAATACTCTGCTGGAGGACTCCGCTCCTTCCTCTATAACTCTCCTCTCCTGAAATACTCTGCCTGCTGGAGGACTCTGCTCCTTCCTCTATAACTCTCCTCTCCTGAAATACTCTGCTGGAGGACTCTGCTCCTTCCTCTATAACTCTCCTCTCCTGTACAGGAAGTGAGTCCTGTGTATCCAGTGTTATGGTTTTTGTGGTCTCAGCAGACAATGGCTAAGGCTCTCGCCATTCAGGATTGGCCGGTTTGTCCTGCACGGGAGGCCATCAGTTAATCACATGACGTGATGCCTATTGTTGGGTCCAGTGTTTGTATTGTCTCACTTTTCTATGGCTGGGATTATGTCTGTCATAACCCAGTGCCCTACCCACGTGTGGCCCCTCTGTGCTTGCTGTGTGGCCCCTGCAGTCGGTAATGAGAGTTTTATGGATTGTGATGTCGCGTGTTCCCATGGCACATGACCTCATTCTCTGACCGTCTCTTGCAGCCTGACACCTCCAGCTACATGTCCCCATCTGCACACTTCTATGGTATTACCTATATGATGTGTGGCACCAGGGGCCACAACAGACACACCGTGTCACCACTGTAAAGGGGTCTTCAATAGCATCCCTTTCCTTAGGGTGCTCACATTGTAAGTAGAGATTTAGAGAAAAGTTTTGTCTCCAGAAGGACGGCACCATCTTTGTTCAGGCACCACCCAGGGTCATCTCCTGGAATAAGATGCAAGTTCAAAGATGATTCTGGTGCCTTTTCATTTCTTGGGGTTTACAAATGTCTGACACAGATCAGCCCCTGGCTGCTGCCTCTCACCTGGTGGTGGAGGAATCAATAGAAGAGACTGAGGAAATGCTTCCTCCTGCCTGCAGCAAAATAATGTATTGATTCAGGTAATTGTCCTGTCTTACAGTAAGGACCCTGTGTGCCCTCCACATTATATGCACCGCCAGTCACACATGTGTGCTTTCTTCACAGCCCCGCCCGCTTTCCGTGAGACTCCACCCATGTCCGTGGAAGTGCGCGTCGGAGACACGTTGACGCTCACCTGCCTGGCTTATGGAAACCCACAGCCGGTGGTATCGTGGAAGAGAGACAACCTGGTCCTAGAGAGCGGAGACAAGATCCAGGTGAGGAAAATGCCGGGTGGGTTCCTGGCTCTGTACACCCGCTGTGCCCATTATGAAGTGTTCCCACCATCCCTGCACACCTGCAGGAATTATTGCAGGGAGATCTGTGTGTAGTTACAGGTTCTCTTTGCCAGGTGTGTCACACCCCGCTTACGCCCCAGGTGGCGACAAGACAAATTGGCAATAATCATGACACGGTGTTGTCTTTGGCAGTCAGCGGTTCTGTTTTGCCCGTGCTGTGTTTACACCTCCGGCCGTGCGGTGTCTGCATGGCGGCAGCTGATCGCATTCCCTGCGTCAGCGATTTTTTTAACAAAGGGCCATTGTCGCCTATTGAGAATCTGAGTCTTTTTTCTGCTCCTGCACCGCCCTCTTGTGGCCGTCTTGTAGTACAGCACCTACAATGTCTTACAATGCCAATTGTTATAAAGGATTTCTAATGAAATATTTTATCTGTAATCATTTTGTAGAGGGGTGGTCGCCTTCATTGGATTCTTTTTATAATTACCGCCAAACTCTGACCTCAATTTTATAACTTCCCAGACCCCCAATTTATTTTTTGAAATGTTTTTTCCCCAGTTACAACACGTCTCACAGCCTGTTCCTCCCTGGGTTAGTGTCCTTGAAAAAAACAATCTGTTTATACTTGAATATATATATATTCTGAGGTGAACTACATCCTGTGAGCCCATGGAGTCAAAGGGCCTGATTTAATAAAGCTCTCCAAAGCTGGAAAGAATACACTTTCATCAGTGAAGCTGGGTGATCCAGCAAACCTGGAATGCATTTCTTCAAAATCATTTGCTATTTGCTAGCAAATGTTTTGAATCCTAGACCAGATCCATTCCAGGTTTGCTGGATCACCCAGCTTCACTGTATTCTCTCCAGCCTTGGAGAGCTCTGTGGGCTCACAGGATGTAGTTCACCTCAGAATATATATATATTCAAGTGTAAGCTAAGATTGTTTTTTTCAAACTTAAAAAATAGTATGAAAAAAAGAGTCCCAGTTTATACTTGGGTCTCACACTAGATGGCACTGTCTTCATGTAAAATGTGTAACAAATTCTTACCTTTGGAAACAGTATGAGAGTTTGTTGCACACTTCACATGAACACACAGCTCCATCTACTGGTGACTAACAATAATGCACCAAATGTAAGTGACCCATAACAACCCACTCAAGAGTACAAAATACTTTAACCTGTAAATAGGTAAAAAAAATAGTCTGGGCCCATGTGATTTTATTTTTTACCCCTTTTAAATAAACATTTCAAAATAACACATTTCTCTTGATTCTTCTGTTTTCAATGTTATCAGATAGATATTGTGCCTTAGGTTTATATTTGAGTTAAAGTAGGTTTTTAGGTAAAAGTATGTGCCTTGGTTTGTATTTGAGTATATACATATATATTTTTGTTTCTGTTGCCAGGTAAATAATGGGTCATTGCGAATTAGTGGGGTGCAGAGGTCCAATGCTGGCGTTTACACGTGTCATGCAAGCAGTGAGGAAGGAGAGGTGATGCACGCCACCCGTGTCCTGGTTCAAGGTGGGTACTTTTAGAGCCACACTGTTTATATTATCGAAATCAGTAGGAAATATAAATATTTTGAGTCAGGGACAGAAAAAGCCAAATGTTTACTATTGTACCCTGAATCTTAGCTTTTACTTATCAATATTACACCTTACTTCCGCTGGTAATAGATTCATGTATTTTCACATATCCATTCAATTATCATTTTACCCCCCAGAAGTCCATCAAAAATTTTAATTAGACCCCCTACCTGGGGTGTCCAGGTACAGAGCCTTGCCCCCCTGCGGCCTGGCGCCTCTCCAATCCATGCTGGTAGTTGTAATAAATAGTGAAGTTGTTTCCTGGCAACCAAAAGATGGCAAGATGTAGAAAGGAGGTGAGGCTTCAGGTAAGCAGGGGGGCGGAGAAATTACATCAATATGGATTGATGTAATTTCCCTTCTCACCTGAAGCTCCACCTCCTTTCTGAACCCTACCAATTTTTGGTTGTCAGGAAACACCTTCACTATTGTTTACAACTACTAGTGTGGCTTGGAGTGGCGCTAGGCCGCAATAGTCTCTAAATCCAGACATCCTTGGTAGGTTTATTTACACTTTTGGATATGTATATTGTTATAAATATTTTATTATTTTTGTATGTTGTGTTTACAATTATTTAATGTTCTTTTTTTCCCCTTCCCTATTCTACAGGTCCACCCGTCATTGTCGTCCCTCCGGAAAACATTACCGTAAACGTTTCCCAAGATGCCTTTCTGACCTGTCAGGCCGAAGCCTACCCGGCCAACCTCACCTACAGCTGGTTCCATGGGAACAGCAATGTTTATCTGGTCAGGTGAGGATTCCTGAAATATTAGGCTGGAATATGAAGATTTAAGTATGGCTGCTTTTACAGCATAGTGAATGCCCCCCACCAATACCCTAGTAATCTTCTTCCCCTTTAGCCGCCTTCAGTCCAGAGTGCGCATCCTGGTGGACGGAAGCTTTCTGCTGCAGCAGGTCACCCCGGAGGATTCTGGGAAATACACCTGCATTCCCAGCAACGGCCTGTGGAAGTCGCCATCGGCCTCAGCCTACCTCACCGTACTGCGTATGTAACTGTTCTACTAATAGAATCATCTACAAGAAACGGTGTATGTGAATGGGGTCTAACTAATGCATATGGTCTTATATGTCATTCTCTGATTTATCCCCTAGATCCAGCCTATGTGACCGACATTCCCCCTGAAACCTATTTGCCTATCGGCATGCGAGGCAAGATCAGGTGCCCTGTGAGGGCCAATCCACCACTGTTATTTGTCAACTGGACCAAGGATGGTCACCCGCTGGAGCTTGATAAGGTAGGTGCCCTGTTGAAATGTTGTAATTATCCTTTGTGATGGTGTACACCAGCCATTCACAACCAGGGTTCCTCCATAGGTAGCTAGGGGTTCCATGGGACCCCAGGGTTCTTCCAGAGGTAGCTAGAGGTTCCATGAGCTTTGGCTGATGTACCTCCCATTTGTTGGTGACCTCTTTGTTTGTGGTCATTGCCACTTGGAGTCAGAAAAATATTACCAATGTTTTTTTTTATCCCTAAGGGTGGCATTTTGACCACAGTTATAAGAGGGAAACGTTCTACTGGCCACGAATGTAAGGTTTATTTTTTTCCATTGACCTCTAAATTTAACAGGGGTTTCTCAAAGCCTGGAAATTAATTCATGGGATCCTGGGAGTAAAAAAGGTGTAGAAGAAAGACTGGTGTAGAACATTTATAAAACTAAGAAAGTAAACTAAGCACTAAGGAGGGATTTACCCTCACTTAGATACACGTAAAGGTTTAAATCTTTAGAAAGGGGTTTACATCTTTGCATAAAGTTACAGGTCAACTGTTCCAGTGTTTGGTGACGGTTATGGATGAAGGGTTTGTGTTGGGTTACAGTAACAAGTGAAGGGTTGATGTTAGGTTAAGATTATGGGTACAGGTTTTAAGTGTGGCATAAGGATCACAGGTGAAGGGTTTGTGTTGGTTTAAGATTATGAGTGAAGGGTTGAAGTTGGCTCAAAGTTATGGGTAAAGAGTTTGGGTTGGCTCAAAGTTATGGGTGAGGGGTTTGTATTAGTTTAAGGTTACGGTTGAAGAGTTAGTGTTGGGTTAAGTTTATGGGTGAAGGGTTTGTGTTGGGTCAAAGTTACGAATGAATGAATGGTTTCTGTTGGGTAAGGGTATGGGGGAAAAGTTTGTGTTGTGTTAGGGTTACTGATAAAGGGTTTGAGTTGTTTTAAGGTCATTTGTAAAGGGATTGTGTTGGGTTAAGCTTACCAATGAAGGGGCTTGTGTTGGTTAGGGTTACAGATGAAGATTTTGTGTTGGGGTAAAGTTATGGGTGCAGGGTTTATATTGGGTTAAGGTTACAGATAAAGGGTTGGCGTTGGGTTAAGGTTTGGGTAATGCGTTTGTGTTGGTTACGGCTACAGGTGAAAGGTTTGTTTTGGGATTAGGATAAGGTTAGGAGTGTAGGGTTTAAGTGTTAGGTTAAGGTTATAGGCATGAGGGGGCTTTAAGGTCCTGGAGATCATAGTCACTGATAAAAAGTAATGGGAAATCCAAAATGATTATAGTTGTCACTAATAAAGAGGTCCCATTTAAACAGGAATTCACCCTCACTTAATAAAGTTTTAAATCTTTTTGTCACAAGGATACTACAAGTGTTAGGATAGGTGACTGTATTTTCCTAAAATGGCCTGTGGCTTCCTGTATGCGGTCTCTAGGTTCACATATTGTGATGATAAATGTCCAATATAGAGAGTATTGTGGTATTTATGTAGTTTCCCCTTCTCTCCTGTTGCCAGTTTCCAGGATGGTACGTAGAAGAGGATGGATCCATTGTTGTGGCAACAGGGAATGACGATGCCCTTGGCACGTACACCTGCACCCCCTACAACAGCTACGGCAGCATGGGTGTGTCTCTACCCACTGCCGTCATCCTGAAGGTATACTGGACTATCTTTCTATTCTATAACAGTATTTCTTTTAAAAGTGTATTCATTTGTTATGTAAACCCCAACATTGAATTTCTCCTATTTAAGATAGGGTAGACCACGGCCAGTGCAGGGGTTACTGGCTATCCAATGGTATTGCATTATTCAGTATCTATGGGATAGAAAATTCAAAGCAACAGAAGAGGGAAGTTGGCACCAAGTGCTTAAAAACTGGTGGCCTCCTATTTAATAATTCTAACATGGTCCCTTTTATTATGTCTTTTTATGATTTTTCTTAGGATCCACCCTCCTTCACTGACCTCCCAAAAGATGAGTATTTCCAGGATGTTGGGAGAGAGCTGATCATTCCCTGTTCTGCTATTGGTGACCCTCCTCCTGTTATCAGCTGGGCCAAGGTGAGGATAGAGTGATGTCTATCCCTTGCTGGGGAGATTAAAATTCTCTGTTTGACTATGGTCACTGGGACACTATTGTCATATAAGATATCCATTGTCACTCTCAGATCAAGAGTGAAAAGTATTCTTTTCCTTGGGGTCCTGTGCTTCAGTGACTATTGTGCGCCCATTGTCCTATCTCTTTCATTATTTACTCTTTTAAACGCACCAATTTTGTCTTACAGCTTGGCACACCCGGAAAGAGTGGAGCTCAGATGGATGTAAATGGCAGTTTGATATTCAGACCACTCACAAAAGAGGAACACGGCATGTGGGAATGTGCTGCCATCAATAACGTGGCCAGAATCAGCACGCGTACCTCCGTATTTGTTTTGGGTATGTTGTATATGCAGGTATAAGCCAGAAACATAAGTATGAAAACGTTTGTTTTCTGTTCTACAATTGTTTGTAATAATGATCAATATGGCCGAAGAGTTGATACCATAGGGCATCTTGAGAGAACCTCTTATCCTCAGGTCTTTGTTCAGTAGGTGTCATTGGGTGAACCATTCCCATGGGCTTTAGCTTTACCTCTTCCATATCTTCCTATCATCCCAAACAACCAATGACTGTGCAGTTGGTAGCTGATGAGTGGCTGCTCATGGTTTGTGGGTGGACAAGGGCAGAGTTGGATCAGAAGTCCAGCTCTATGAACAGAGTGCCATCCAGATACAGATTCCCTGGGACCACCAAGATGGTTTTGACAATAGGATACCAATTGGGAGAGCTTGAACAGGTCTCCCTCCTTGGTCCATACTGATATAGCCTAAATATGTAGATACTACAAGGCCCCTGGGACACCACAAGGTCCTTGCAAAAGAAAAAGACAGATCAAATAGGCAAGACTTCTTAAGAGTAGACCTAGGATGGTTTCTGCTGAAGAAACCACAAGATTTCCAAAATCACTTCCGCCCTGGACCATTACAGAATTAGGAATAAAGCCCTGCCTACATGGAGGTAACCCCATGTAGGGTTTGGCTTTCTTTCTGATAAAGGTGCTCTTCTTAGCTTATTGAGATTCCCTCTGGGCGTTCTACCTAGTGACGGTCATAGAAGAAGCTTTTGCTGTCTGTTCTTAACCAGGAATTTTAGTTTAAAATATGTGCTGTGGCTGACAGGTTTACCACCAAACCTCCAACGTTGTATTATTTTGTCTAATAATGGACTCCTCTCTTGTAATATCTTTGCAGGCACAAGTCCCCATGCAGTCAGCAATGTCTCGGCCCAGTCGTTGGTGAACGCAATAAACATCACCTGGAACCCTGGCTTCGATGGAGGATACTTCCAGAGGTTCAGCGTTTGGTATGCCCCGCTGTGAGTTTTGTTATACTAACCTAGAAGGAGATGTATCTGTGTAAATGCATGGAAGTCTTGTGTCCCCACGGCTAAGACAACAAATGAGATGGTCTTCCCCTTTCCATATTTCAATTTTTTAAGTAGACCCTTCAAGAACTTTCCTTTCATATTTAACACCCTGAACAACATGAGAGGAAAGAGAGAGCTAGAGCTTTGATCACTAAGGTTGCGTACACACGTTAGATTTTTGTCATTGGAAAGGATCATTCACAATCGTTTTCAACAACAAAGGACTTTTCCGTTCCGTTTTATGGAGAGTGGAAGGGGGAGAACAAGTGAGCAGCACCCCACTGCGCTTTTATCCCTCCCTTCCAACGTGGTCGTTCGCCTTCTGTCATTCATGGACCTGCCAGGCTGGACCCATCAATGACTTTGGCTTATATCGGCTAAGAATCATCTGACGTGTACATAGCCTAATTTGTGGCAAGGTAAGCTGACCAACGTGGCTCTGCTGCACTGGACTTCCTCATGGCTGCCTAAGACATTCATCAGTTCCAATTCTTTTACCGTCTTTTAAATCTGTGTTGGGACCCTATTTACTGGTGGAGTCATCTTTAGACATAACACTCTTCCCATAGAGGTAAAGAATTAAACACAACTACTACCCCTCTAAATGCGTATGATGCCAAGGCCACTAAAACACCCATCCGGTGTACATAAGGATCATGTACATCGAAATAGATAATTTACTATATCCTATTTGCTCCATTTTGATTTATTAAAAAGCTTTATCTGTTTAAAAAATACCTGTTGATCCCTTCAGAAATCGATTGGGTCAATACCTTCCTATGCCTATGCTGGTGTATTACCAAGATTGTTGTCACCGGCTATATTTGAGAAGTACAAAGCACCCCACTTCCATTATTTATATTTACAGTCGGGCCCAAAGCTCTTTTTTTAAAATTTTCCCCAAATGAAAATCGGATTCATCTCCTTGTCATGTAGTCCATCTAACGTGTAGTACGTAGATTACATTGTAAAGATTGTGTCTTCATCCTAACCGATTGGTTTGTACAGTAAGAAAAATTCAATGGTAAATAAATGAATAAATAAACTCTTAAGTTGTAATCGTGAATAGTCTTAAAAAATAGTTTTTGTATGTACATCTTCTGTACAATTCAAAGTTTTCTATGTTAATCCTATATTTTTTTATAATACCTAGATTCAGTTGTGAAGTGATTCACATAGTGCTTTTGATAAAAGAATCATTTTTATGTTTTTGAAGTTATAACGTAGGTGTGAAATTGGTACAGATGGAAATTTGCTGGTTGTTCACTGTGCCAAATATTTATAGTCCCCAGAACAATGGCACAATGACACCTGGGGTCCCCAAACAATTACGCCCTAACCTTCTGGGACCGCAGACCCATTAATACTGGGGATTCCAAAAACATTGAGACGTCAATCCTTGTATGTTTTAGAACAATGACATAATGACACCTGGGGGCCTCTGAACAAAGACACATCAACGCTCAAGGGTCCCAAAAAAATCTTTCATCAGTGAAGCTGGGTGATACAGCAAACCTGGAATGGATTTCTTTTAAAGTCATTTGCTGGAAAATGTTTTGAATCCTGGACCTGATTTGCTGGATCACCTAGCTTCACTGATGAAAGCGTATCCTCTCCAGCATTGAAGAGCTTTAATAAATCAGGCCCATTTTTCTGGGACCCTTGAGCGTTTATGTGTTTCCCATTGTTCTCCAGCCCTGGAGAGCTTTAATAAATCAGGGGCAATGACTCTCAGGATCCCAGAAACAATATGACCCTGACTCTTTGGGATCCCAGACTAATGACACACTGACACTTGGGGGTCCAGAAAAATGACACACTGATACTGGAAGTCCCGGAACTATAGTGCACTGACACATTGGGTTCCAGAACAATGAGACACCAATACTAGCGCCCCCCTCCCCAACCAATGATAAGCTGGCAACTCTACCACCAAAATCCTTCACCTTTTCTGCTAATCGTGGTTCTGCTGACCGGTGTTGTCTGTGCCATCTTTTTCCAGGGTGAAGCGGCTCACTCACGGCCACCACGAGTGGATCTCCCTCTCTGCATCTGTTGGTGCCAGTTATCTTGTAGTAGAGAACCTGCAGTCAGAAAACACATATCAGTTCAGTGTTCTGTCCCAAAACAAGTTGGGAAGCGGGCCATTCAGTGAAATTGTGACGGCCTCCCCTCTTAGTAAGTAACTGCCTATCTTTTCTGTACACGCAGTCTTTTCTGTCTCCTGTTTACCTTGGTGCCCCTTCGTGTGTTCGCGTCACCAGTGGCTCCCCCTGCTCGTCTCTAACACCCACTAAACATTTCCTCCTATTCAATAACCACTAATGTTTTGGCCTCTCAGGTATCCCACCCACCACCTTACCTCCACCTGTACCCACCACAGACTCTCGGGATACTCTGACTCCTCCCCGTTACCTATCAGCCAATGAGACCTCCCGTGGAGTGCTGCTGGCCTGGGCCCCACCCCTGCGGTCTTTCCTTCCACTTCGTGGGTATGGCCTAGAATGCAGACGTGATGAAGGAGCCTGGGAGCTTCTCGACGAGTCCATTCCCTCCACCCAGACAGAGCTTCTCGTCCCTGGGCTCTTTAAGGTAAGAATATGGCCACTAGATGGGGCTAAAATATTGGTTCAAAACTAATGGAAACCTGCATGCAAAAACAAAACCAGCAAGTTAAAAAGCCATAAAACAAATCTGATATAACCAATGTTACACAGATCTAATTCCAAACATAGAGAACAGAAAATGATATCCGCTTTTTCATTCTTTTTTTACCATTTATAATGCCACATGTCAGCAGTTTTTGGATTTTCCTAAACATATTGCTTAAGAGTATTTAAAAAGAAGAAGGAAAAAACACAGTTGTCGTCCTAGAGGGAAGATTTTTTTTCATACATACAGCTGGTAATGGGTCTAAACTGGGAAACATAACTCCCATTAATCACTTCAGGTTTCTGTGCTGTCAGCCTGTAATAGCAGTGAGTGAGGTCAGCACATTGGCACACACATATAATAAGGCTATCAGGTTGATTGTACACCACCATTTATACACTGTTTATATAAAAGCAGCAACTCCTTCTGTTAAAATTTTTTTGGATGCTGTTTCCTCTTTGCTGTTTTTATACAGAGAGAAATAGCTGATGCTCCGATTTCCCACAAAGCTGAATGAGCCATTGGAGTGGCTCCAAACCTTACATTGTACATAACTTTAGTCTGAAAGCAAGCAGACTTGTATTGTTCTGATACCCCAGCCATGTGTGTCTTATGTATTCAATGTACAAAAAAGAAGGAGGTTATATGTATAAAAAAAAGACAAATAGAAGATCAGGTAAAGTATAATAAGTTTATAAGTATTTAAACCAAAACTTTGTTCTTCATTTTGCACTAAGTTGGGAAGGTGTATATATATATATATATATATATATATATATATATATATAAATAAAACTTTAAAGAAGATATATAATTGTATATTATATAATTTCAAGCGGTCACCTTTTCTTTTTTCACTGAACACGCACCTGAGGTCCAAATCTGTTTCCCGGCAGGATTCCCTGTATGAATTCCGCATGGTGGCATTTGCTGGCGATTACATCAGTGAGCCCAGTAATTCGGTGAACATCTCCACATCAGGTGAGTGGACTGGGCACAGCTGTATGTGATGTAAGAGGGAATGTATAGCGGTTGTGAATTTATTTTACCTCCTTTGTTGTCAAAGCTGATTGTTTGCAGACTTCTTTGACGCCAAATAAATTTTTTTATACTTCCCACCCAACACATATCCCTTCAGGTTTTTATCCGGTACTTTGCAACATTTTTTTTCTGAGTAATCCCCAATTCCTGGAGTGCTCCTTTAATATAAACATTAGATACAAACTTGTTTCTAGGGACAATCTGTAGCCAAGAATGTGTCTCCTTGTAAACATCAACGACATATCACCCCCCAGCTAAAGACGGGGGATTAATTTCCTGAGTGTGAGTGCAGTGATATTTCAAGTAAAATCCCTCTATAAACTAACAGTGGATTTGTTTTTACGGCTCCATTATTTCACATTACAGAAGATATTTCTAAAAGTGGAATTCTCACAATGTTTGTTCTCATCTTGAAAAGTCAGCACTGTAAACCAATGTAACTGGAACGAATTGTATCCCCTGTACTGAAATATCTCCCATAACTTTTCCAGCTTGACACTCCCCCCCCCCCCCCCAAACAATTACCCCTTTTACACCCCAACACTTATTCCTTTCTCGCACACTTTACTTGCCTTCCCACTACTTCTTCCCCTTTCTCCTTAACACTTACCAGCAATATCTACCCCCTCCCTTTTTTTTGTGCACTTGCCCCCTTTCCTCTCTTAATCAACACTTGCCCCCCTCCTCTCCCTAATCCACACTTCCCCCCCTCTCTAATTCAACACCTGCCCTCCCTTCTCCACACTTGCCCCCTTGTCCCTTCTTACTATCCTACAATCGTCCCTCCCATTGCTAAACTTACCACTTTCCCCCTTATTTCCTACACTGACTATTTCTGTCTCCTCATCTACCTTGACACTTACACCTGTAATTCATATTGGAGCCACCCAGGGTGACCACACAGCTTCTGTACAAATCAGGAATTGTTCAGGGTATGGTGATATTGGTGATAGTTTTGGGTAAAAAATTAGTGGAAGTTAGTACAGCAGTCCCATGCTCCCCCCTATTCGTTTCGTAGAACAGAACCGTGCTGTCTGTGGCTGGAAACACTTATTAACAAACGTTTCCAGAGACAGTTATTGAGGTTTTGTCCTAGATTTAAGGACTGTGACATATTACATTATTGTTTTTAGCTTTGATACATTGTTTACCTGCATTGTATTGTTTCCAGGGATGAAGGTCTATCCCTCACATACAGAACTCCCAGAAGTTCAGCAGAAATCCCTTATGGCGGGTGTCGTTGGAGGGGCCTGCTTCCTTACCCTGGCCATCATCCTCAGCACCATAGTTGCCTGCATGATGAACCGACGGCGGGCCAGACGTCGCCAGAAACGGAGGCAGCAAGGTACGCTAGAAATAGAGCTAGCAGTATAGATAGAGGTGAGGTGAACACAGCAGTATGATGTACAACCAGTGTATAGGAGGCATGGGAGCAAACACTAACTAAGGTTTGATGGCATACACGGTCAAAGTTTACGTCCTGGTAATATTTACCTGTCCCCAATGCAGGCATCAGTTTGATTGGTGGCTAAAAGCAACAGAGAACGATCTCTGCAATAGCTAGGTGGTACCTAGTGGTACAATGACCCTTTGCTAGAAGAGCCAATATTACAAATGGACAAGATTCCTTGTCTAATGTCTTTATCCTACCAGCAAATCAGATTCAACCTAACTTTGTAGCGGAATATTAAACAGAGAATCCGAGACTGAAGCTTCATACAGAAGTCAGATGATTTTTGCCTGAGCCAAACAGTCACGCTCGTCTGGAGCGAAAATATGATGTGTAAAGCGGTCTCCCAACCCTACCACAGTGGGACTGACCTATTGAGGAGAGAAGATCGGGTTGCCGCTGGCTCGTCTTCTGCTGTCCCATCCCCATTGAACAAAATGGCACTGTGTGTTCTTGTTCATTCATATTTCACTGGAAAACAATCACAAAAGATCATTTCCAGCAACAATCATCTGACGTTTGTATGGACCTTCAGATTGGATGTGGCAGATAACAGACAGGTCCTCTTTAAAAAAAAAAAAAAACCTTTGCCTCACCAAAAGTTTGAGCAGCAGCTAGACCAGGGATATGTGATACCTGTAACAAAAGGACTGTTTGAACTTCTACTAATGTGTTAGCTTAATGGTAAGAAGTTTGCTATAGGAGGAGGTTAATTGTCAAGTCATGGGGGTTAATGTAATTTAAGGATTAGGTCATCCCCCCCCCCTTTACCCAAAAGAATGGCTTCTGATAGCTTAAGCTTAGCTTGGTTGAAAGGACTTCTAAGGCTATGTACACACGTTCAATAATAGTTGTTGGAAAGGATCTTTCCAACAACAAAAGGCTGAACGAGTGCTCTACATACAGCCCCGTTCTGCTCTATGGAGAGGAATGGAGGAGGGGACGAGTAAACGGCACCCTACTGCTCCTTCTCCCCTTCGCTTGTATTACTATCGTTCGTGCATTCGCCCAGACGGATCCATGAACGACATTGGACGAGAGTTTTACACACGCCAGATTCTCGTTCCATTCTAGCCCTGAAACGATTATCGGACGAGAATCATCTGATCCTTGTATGTAGCCTAAGACTAAAAAAAATAGAAAAGTATTATTTTTTTCAGGGATCCAGTGGGATAAATTTCCCCTTTGCCGGTTTCATAGATGACTTGGGCCAACAAGGATGAAGTCTTGCAGAAATTGTACCTGTCTGACTTAAAGCTGTAGGTGATAAATGTCACAATGTTCCCATGTCTCAGGATGCATTTTCCATAATATAAAATGGTTTAAATTTAGCAGGAGTAGGTAGGAGCCCCTCGCTAAGTCTGCAGCCAATGTGCAGATCCGTGGAGATCTAGCAAGAAATATCAGAAACACTTTCAAGCATCTACTAAATCATCATTTTAAGTCACATTACAGAAACAAAATAATCCAAAAACGATACCTGCAGCATTGTAAGGATCATACAGAATATATAGGTGTCTCACTTGGGGGCCATAGTTCTGACATATGTCCTAAAGGATAATAGTTCTTTCCTCTCCAGGTGGTTTCCGGAGTTTTGTAGCCAGATAGATTTGTGATAACCTTGGGTGACAATCATCCTAAAGTTTTAAAGCTGCCATTTGTATTCTCTTTGCTTAGTACAGCGTAGTAATATTTATTGGCCAACACATACAAAGAGAGCATCTGGTTAACTATGACTACCATGGCATAGAAGAGTCCAACAAGCACACATAGGTGTCAGTTTCTTCCCCAGAAATGTTTTTTTAAGCTGGGTGGGAAGAATCTGTAGGCAGGTGGCCACCTTCTTGACTGGGTGGTCACTGAAAATTTCTGGGTGGTGTGCCCAGCTAAAAGGGGCTGGGGAGAACACTGAGTGGTATAATTAGGATGTCCCCAATGTTTGGCTATATGCTGTAGTTTATGAACACAGTGTGGGATCTCCTAGATCAGGGGTGGGAAAACTTTTTTAGTCAGGGGCCACAATCTGAAATAAAATTCGACAGGGGCTGGGCCAATAGGAGAGTGGGCAGGGTTATGAAATCATGACGTCAATAAACGTGACGTCATTATGGCATAACCCCGCCCATTCTCCCATCGCATCTGAGCCTGCGATGGGAGAGTCGACGGGTTGTGTGCAGTGACAGCCCGCCCATTCTCCCATTGCAGGCTCTGAGCTTGTGATAGGAGAGTGGATGAGCTGTGTCAGTGCACACAACCCGTCCTTTTCCTGACCCTGCTCGGGGTGGCACCGGCCAGAGCCGCGG
The DNA here is from genome assembly GCF_032062135.1 of Pyxicephalus adspersus. Lineage (NCBI taxonomy): Eukaryota > Metazoa > Chordata > Amphibia > Anura > Pyxicephalidae > Pyxicephalus > Pyxicephalus adspersus. The sequence goes on from NC_092869.1 coordinate 4,216,231, forward strand.
AGCACCCAAAGGGCCAGAGAAACATCCCTATTGAGCCGTTTTATGGCCCGCAGGCCGTAGTTTGCCCATGCCTGTCCTAGATTGACCACATTGCATTGTACTGCAGAGTAATGCACTACAGTACGTCGCAGTGTTTCTAAAAATTGCATAGGTGCATTTGTAGAAGGGGCACCACCAACACATGTAACTCAAACTTTAATGGCCTCCCTGGATTTAGGATTGGACTATAGCAGGGGTAACAAACTCAAAGACAGTGGGCCAAAAAACTTGGACAAAGTCATGAGCCAACCTTGAAATTTATTGAAAAAATTGAGGTTGTTCCTTCTCATTAGATATAAAATCTTTTCATGTGGAAACAAAGAGGTTTTGCTTCACATTCAGTCTGGGACAAGCTTATAATAAAGGAAGAGGCATAAGATTTTTTTTTTATTTAGGAAAAAATCTTATGCCTCTTTCTCTATTTGTAGCCTTCTGAGTTCAATTTAAATGGTAACCTTTTTGCACAGACTAACAATAATAATACCAACTTTCTTCTATGAAAATCCAACCATTCAAGTCCATGCCTTGGAGTAGTAAGGCAAAGTACAGATGAGGGGGATTGCTAGAAATTGAGCTGCTACTAAAATTCTCAGCATTACTTGCTTCTATAAAACAGTCCAATGCGGGGCCACGCATAGGCAGAGAGCCCCCTGGCCTATAGCCGCGAGTGATGCTGGTAATTGTAGTAGCGGCGATCTTTCAATGCAGCAGCGGCACAGCTGCAGTTCATATTTAGGATTCCTTTGGGGGCCAAAAAAAAGGACATTGAGGGCCAGATTTGGCCCCGGGGTCAGAGTTTGACACCCCTGGACTATAGTACAATTTTCTTTCCCTGAGAGATTCCAAAACAAACTCTTTTTTTTTTTTTCTTGTAGTATAATGTGTATGATGTTACAACAGAATTATATTTTATCAAAGGGAAAGACAAATATTTAGTCATCTCAGTATGTGAAGTATCTTTTTGTTTTACTGTGAAATATACAATGTCTTTGCCTTCAGACGTAAGGCTCCATTCCAGTCATTCCATCCATGGTTGTGATTCAGGACAGATGCATGACCGCCACGGCACCACCATAACATGTTGTGTACCATTCATCAGCTTATGTTCTTGTGTTTTAAATTGGGAACTGTAGTCCATAATTTGCTAACCTGTGTTTTTGTTTTACCTTTGACTTGTATATTCACCATGCATGTTACTGTCATGCGTAGGGAACTTCAGGAGATATGTCAGAACAAAACTGCAGACCAATATGGCAGCCAAGTCTAAGCTTTTAATGAGACTGGCTATCTGACATAGCTCCTGCAACCCTACATATCTGTACTCCCCACTTTATAATTGTATGCTTTTAAAATGCAGGGCATGGAACTATACAAAAAAAAAAAAAGAAATGTATGGGATAAATATTACACATAATTATCCAATAAAGGTCACATGTCCGTGGCTGGAAAAGAATCCTGGGCCCTTGTATAGACAATGAGCTCATGTAAACGCTTACACTGGTCATCTTTAGACTGTTTTTGTTCCAGCCAAATGTTGTAGACCAAATAACGTTGCATAATAAAATATTTTTTTGCCAGTTGCACAGCAACCAAAGCACTTATGGAAGAACATTCTTGGAGCGATAATTCTGGTGGATGTGTAGGACACTGTCCAAAAAACAATTTGCAGAAACCATGTCCTTCTCTTTTCATATCAAACGCTCGACTCAGATGACTACTATACCAAGGAAGTCGTAATCAAACATTCATTGATCAAAAGTTTAAGATAAATAAAGACAGTTCTTCATAGGTGTGGTAACTACCAGTATGGTAACAGGATTGGTTAGTTTTAGGGTGCTGACCAAGCAAAGTTTGGCTGTGAATTTGTAGCATCGGTGTCCACGTCTTGCCAAATAATTTTGGAGCATCAAAAACATGCCCTGCATTTTGAAAGCCGTTCATTTTTTTTTTTTTTTTGCATTTTGAATTTTGTTCAGCATGGCTTATTAACGTTCAGGAATAGTTTGGGTGATATCTGTGGCTTAGATACATGTTGACAAGTATGTAGGTCACTTAGCTAAGGTCACATTGGCTTGAGTTTTTTCTCCTCATCTGATCCCTGTTGTGTTCTCATAACCTTCCAGATGCACCAATGGTCTTCTCCCAACCCAAGAACGCTACTCCTTCACAGTAAGTGTCTTCATGCTCATACCGTCACTTTCTGTCTGCTCATTTCACGCAAGTCCGTCCGTTAGCTTTTTAACATGACTTGTCTTGGCTCTATGTCTTCGGCTTTAACCACCCGTCAACAAAAAAAAAAGGTTGCAGATCAATGTAAACGAGTCAATGGTTGCAAACGGCCTCTGTGCGTTTACAATTTCATGTCTTCATAGTCATACAGTTTTCGCCATGATAGCACAGACTTGACAGCATTGACTTTTGGTAGGTCATTTGAAATCCCAAAAAAATTTTGTTGGAAAGTAGTCACTTTATCTCTGTAGGTGGTTGGCCATGGTGATGAGATGTACAAATGTTCCATTCTTTTCCACTCTTTTAGTTAACTTTGCCCTAAATTGTAAGACAATGTGAAATCTTGTGACCTAAATTATTCCGTCATTCAGTTTTAGATCATATTTGTAACATTATCTGTCTCTGACATGTAGAGTTTCAGAACTCATCAGGATTTGGCAAAAAATTTGATGTTCTACTGTTTTTGAACAATTCTTGTTTCTTTGCAAATTTTCACATGGCTTTTTTTTCCTTCTTTCTCAGAAATTCTAATGGATCTAGCAGCCCCGACAGTCTCATGAGGCTCAAGCTTCACGTATCGCCGTACGAAAGCTTCCGGAAGTCCCTGCACTTGGGTGAGAAGACTGTGAACAATCTTGGCATCAGCCACGGAAGTGGCACAAGCGGCAAGTAGACTATTTACGAAAGCCATATTGGAGATTGCTTGCCGTTGGAACGTATAAGTCGTGGGCCAGATGGACGTTTCGTGGTGGAGACGGAGACACGGCCAAAGAGGAGCAACATCAGAGGATTTCCGTATGTCACAGAGACAGACCTCTATCCGGAATTCAATGCTAGGGACTCGTCCGATCTCAGCCAGTGTTCACAAGCCAAAACTTACTTGCAGGTTTGTCCACTACCAGAGAGAGCTTCAGAGTCCTGGCGGGATGAGGTAAAATTGAGACCAAAAGCCACTGGTCAGGCTCGTAAGGAAGCCAGAGATTCTGGGTATCGCCAAGGGAGGTATTTTGGATGTAGCAGTAGTCCACTGGAAGAAGCCAAACCCTTTCGGATATCGGACATTAGTCCCGTTACATCTTCTGTCCCTCTACCCTACAGCCAGGTAGAGGAGGCACGCTGTAGTGATTCTGCTCAGATAGATGGAGACTTAGAAAGAACTATTTCCACTCTCCGGGAATCTGAACATGACTGTTTTTCTTCCCTGAGCACAATAGTTAGAGCACCTTCGTTACTCTTACAGAAACCTCTTGGACTCAGTGACCAAGGAAGCCAATTAAGGCACAGCCTATCCACTCAAAGTGGCATCCTCCAGTATCTTAGTTTACCGTTCTTTAAAGAGATGAGCGTAGATGGAGACTGGCCGGTGGAGGACGAGTCCCAAACAAGGACATCAGAGCCCAGCTCTTCTGAGGCTGAGGAAAAGGAAAGTCCAAACAACAATCATCTGGATGATCGGACGTCGATGAGCGTTGACGGAACAAGCGGGAGTCGGAAAGAAGAGTCCCCTTGCGCTCCTCAAAAACTGTTAGCTCTTGATTATGTAAACTGTAACCAAGAGCAGTCTGTGCCTGTCAAAACCTTTTTAAAACCCCCCGAACCGAGCTTGGGACCTGCAAAAGCCGTCCTGCCTGGAAGTCTACTGTGGTCTCAACCTCCAGAGAACGCTGAGCGTTTTAAAGTTGGGCAGAGAGCACACTGGGGTCATGGACACATCCCCATGGACCACAGATTAGAGCAACATATCCCATCTCACTATCATTATCCATTGAAGGAACAGCCCCTCTCAGTGTTCACTGACTTTCTGGCCTTGGAAAAGCAGAGGCCGCCACTAGACAAATCTCTCTTTCTGCACGGCTCTGAGAAAGTAATGCGGAGTAGTCTCACCAGTCAGAGCAGCGGCAGAGGGAGTGTCTCCTTTCTCAGACCCCCCTCATTGGCTCAATCTGTGGGGGGCAGCTACCTCAATTCACCGTTAGGTGAAACATCTAGCTGGTACAGCGGAGGGGGGTCCCAGGGCTCCAGTGCAGAGGATTATCGGCACAGAAAGGACTCCTTGTTGGCCACTATAAGCAATAGGTGGGTGACCATCATATATACACCGTTACAATGACTAGAAGGTCCTCCTATAAAAAGTTTTCCTTTAATTGTATCCCAAGCTAAAACCTTTACCAGTATCAGTTTTGCTTTTTTGTATATATTGTTTATAATGGATCATGCACAACTTACTGCCTAACAGTTCTGTACAGCCATTGTTGAATGTTGTTCCTTGCATTTCAGTGAGGGTCAATGAACCGAGGTCTGTCAATAGGTAGTCACTGAAATATAGAATATGTATTCTGTAGACAGAGCTCCATAATGTCTTCACCTTGAACCTTTACTGTTATGGTTTTCTGTGATCATTCACCTTCTCGGTTTGTGCCAGTGACTATTTTCCCTGAGATAAAAGCTGATGGGGATCAAAAGTTACCAAAACTGGATATTTTCCAATTGGGACACCAATCCAACTTTGGGTATTTTGGCAAAAGTTAAAGGCCTTTCCTCAGAAGCTAAGCATCATTCACTTACTCCCTGTCCACTGAGCCACTTTCATTAATCAGAGGGCCAGTGGATGGGAAATGGTTAGCTTTATGGGGCAAGACTTGACTTCAAAGCTTGGAATGTGAATACGATCACAAAAGACACTTTTATAACCTAACCATGTGAGTGGCAAATGTTTGGGCTGCTCTCAGGCCGTTAATAATGGAGGAGCTGCTGGTTTGTTATTGGTATAATATGAGCAGCCCATTTCTTTCCAATGGAGTTTGGAGCTTAGCCTATTCCTATACATCTGAACCCATATTGGGAATGAAGTAAAAGCTTAAAATTGCCAATTGGCAGGAAATTGGATGCTGTTGGAAAAATCTGCCTTCTAGTTGGGGAGGGTCAACATTCCACTATTGTATTGGATAGACACATTTAGGAAATTGTGGTTCTCAAGGGTTGGCATACGAGTGGATCTCTATCAGTTGTCAATATCGGGAGTGGTCCGGGCTGATCAGTTTTTAGGCAAACCAAGCTTTTTGGAGGATAATTCCATCAGTGATTATTTAATGTCTGAGCAGCTCAGAACGGTTTTGTTGCCTAGAGGTCATGTGGTGTCCGCTAAAACCTCAGCTTGTAAATTCATGTTTATTTTGTGGCCAAGTACTTTCCACTTCTGAATGATTCTTGGAATCTAACATTTCCTGAAAGTGAAATATATTTACAAACTTGTGAATCTATTGACTTTTTGAAAGTAGATACATCTGTACAAGTGATATAATTTTTTTATCACTGTTTTTTCATTTCAAATCATAATTGTGTGCAGAGCTTATTGTTTTATAGGGAGCTGCCAGACTAGCTCAGTGTAAGAGTCTGTAAAATGAACTTATTTGCAAAACCATGCTTAGTTTGTACAGCAAAAAATCATGTTATATGTTATTGACCATATTTGCAGAATAGAAAGTTCTATTATGGAAATGTAAAAATGTCTCTAGTCCCTAAGAGGTATGCAGGCACCAGGGCTGAATTGTTTGAAGAAGCTCTATTACCCTGTACCCTGCATATCGTCATTTCCTAGATAGAAAGAATGATAATGTATGGTGATAACCACACACTGATCCCATCTTCTCCCTCCCACAAGAAGGAACACATCGGTGGATGAGAATTACGAATGGGACTCGGAGTTCACCCTGGAAGCAGACCTCATGGATGCCCTTCAGGTCTACCGCAGCGGTAATGACGGCCGGCCCATCTCCACTGTTGCTGTGGGTGAAGTGGAAAGACAAAGTGAGTTCCTTTTTTTTTGGTATAAACACAATCAGAGTAAAACCAAAGAAATAGAAATGACTGCCAGGAGCTGTAACTCTTCGGCATCCACCCAACACTTGGATTGGGCCAGTTTTTGGGTGGAAGTTAAATAGTTTGAAAGTTAAATTTCTGGGGCAATTTGATAATATTATTATTTTTTTTTACAAACATTTATTATGAATGTGTAGTATGCTATAGTAAGAGAACACAGCAGTATTTATCTCCAATTAGACAACCTCCCTCCCATTTAACCCTCAGAGGAAGTCATATAGAGGGAGGTTGGTGGAGTCACTGCCTTGACTGATGTCGCTGTGATTTAAGCTATAACAGGAGAAAAGAAGGGAGGATATGACTATATAACTATATAACTATACACACTAATCCTATACAATCTTTCCTATTTTAAAAGGAATTTTTTCTTTTCCCAATTATATTTTGCCTCGACCATCATAAAATGGGTAACCCCAATCTGGACTTCAAATCCTGGCAATTTGCAGTCGGTCCCCAACGTGACTGCAGCCCTACAACTGTCAAAATCAATTACAGTGATCTAATCTGATTACGGAGCACATGTCATTGGGCTTGAGGCATCACCAGGATAATGGCCAGCTAATAAAGTCCTTCCCTCCTCCTCCTCCACATCCGTAACAGCAGCTCAGTCCCTTTACTTTGTCTATAAATGGAAGCACTGGGCTCTCTCCCTTGGGGTGGAATTGCATGGCCCCACTCTGAGAATTCTGGGAAACAGAGGTTTGGGGATTGCTAGGAAATCCTGGACGGGTCCCTCCTTCCCACACATAAGGGACAGATGTGGAGGCCTGTGAAAAGGTCAGGGAAATTATAGATTTTTCAGTTTTTCAGTCAAGCTGCATATGGCATAGAAAAGTCATGCATCAAAGGGTGTAAACGAAGAGCCTTTTGCAACCAACCCCTTACTATCCAGGATCAGATTGGACAGAGGGTAGCAGATCCAATTTATAAAGCAGTAAATCTGACACTGACCACGTATTACATTGCTGCCATTAAAATGCATGGATTCTCCAGCAGATGTCAGATTTACTGCTTAACAAGGCACCTGACAAGTGTCAGCTGATTACCAATAGTGTCCCCCAGCTCCTGACGGTACATAACAGTATCAGATAACAAAGCCCATTGACAATAGCATTCCCCTTAAACCAGACCAAAACTCTGAATTTTTACTCTTTTTAAATGCAACAGCCCTTTCGGAACTTCCCCTTTCAGCGATCAGGACAAAATGGGAGCGCAGAGCCTCCCAGGATATATAGGCAACGCATCCCGGGAGGCTCATTGCTGCTCCTTCTGTGCATGCCTTGATCTCAGGCATGCGCAGAAGGGCCCCTTTCTTTAATGGGAGAAAATAATAGCCATACTCACGCATGCGCATTAAGATCAGAAATCTTTTACCCCATCTAAGTCACCTGATCTTGCGCCTGCGCAGTGCGAGACCGAGTGGCCTACAAAGAAGTAGAGTGAAGAAGATGGCCGTGGCTGAGGCTTCCTCCGCACTGGGCTGAAGAACCACACCGGGATGGCACAGGACCCAAACAAAGAAACCTCCTGATTGATCGTCGGATCTGCGGGATTAAAGGTAAGTGTGTGTTTTTTTTTATTTTGCATTTAGTTCCTCTATAAACTCTGCACCTTTGCTCAAGTCTTCAGAAAAGACAGTGATACTTTACAGCGACAGTAAAATCACCCAGCACTGTGCTGACAACCCCATTCTGTTCTCCTGGTGAGGCTGAGGCACCCCACTCTGGCCTCCCCAGTTGTAAACAATAGCAGCCGGTTGTTTAGCTCTCCGGCACGATCCGATTGCTAAACGACTTTGCAAGACAGCTGTACGTTGGATTTTCAGCGTCTGCACCAGGCTTTAGTTGCTAGCCATTATTAGGACCTGGGAGACGGCAGCCATGTGGTTTTAATAAGACGTCAGCCATTTGACAGGACAGCTACTGTCATCCCTATAATCTCCAAACTTTCAGCAACAGACTGGAGTCATTCTCTAAAAGCGAGGGCAAATATTTTATAGGTAACCCAGCACGATTTATGACTGTAAACTTGCAGTTAGGATTAGTCCTTTTTTGGACAACTGATCCAACACGTGACCAAAAATACCGCTGCCTGCAATCATACAGCTGAATTGTCTCAGGCTCGAAAAAAAGAGACAATATCTCAAAGGAGGCCAAAGAAAAACACGGCTCTGTTGTGATGACTGTAATTACATTAATCGGCCCTGGGGGACCAGGGACCTCCTCCCTCCACCTCCAGAGAAGGCCCAAAAAACTTTCCATCTCCTCATGGATCCAGAGATTCAGGGTGGTGAAAAGCTCACGCTCTATGTAATGAGCTTATAGTCTATCTCCAACCATCAGTAAAAAACACTTTGCGTGCCAAGATTTTGTTTTCGGGAAAGGGTCCCCGTGTTGATCAAATTAAAACTCGTCCAGCTTGTTAGAAGAATCTCTGTGATTCACCATGTGGACCATTAAGCCGAATCGCAAAACTTTATAAACACAGGGGTAAAACTCTATTGGATGTGGCTGATCTTTTTTTAAAAATAAGTCAAATTATCTTGGTGTTAGCTTGGGAAATTATAATTATAAAATAATTCCCCTGCTTATTTAAAGAAGTATAAATACTTCTCCATCCTGCTACTGACTCCCATTTGAATGATGTCACAAGGTCCCTTTTATGAAGGGTAAGAATGGCCAATATGGCCATAGTCCACTCCCTTGGATAGAAGTGACCGTTGATGTCATGAAAAGGCAGGGAAAGAAAGGACCTATAAGAACCAAATTGCACATGCTAATAGATAAGGGACTGTGTAGGGACACGGGGTCTGGTATTTATTTATTGTAGTGGTGGTGGGTTATCTAGTGGCACACATGTTTCAGAAATGGTCCCATTGAAAAAACAATGGCGGAGATTTCCAGGTCCGTAATCTAACCTACATAATTTTTATTACCCCCTAGGTTTAAAGCTTCCCTTGGAGGCAGATCCATGCCCGGCTGGCTCGGGATCACTGGACGACCTGGATAACAGTTTCCCGCAGGCTTTGTCCAGCCCGGAAGAGCGCTGCGCAGCACTGAAGGAAGAGTTTTTGGAGTACCAGAGACGCCGGCGAGCTGCGCAAACACTGCACAGACAGAGCAAAGACTTTGAAGAATGTTATGAACAAGCCACACTACTCTGACCCTTCCCCATCACTGTTCCTTGAACTCAGTTATCTGCAACAAGACCGCAAGGGACACTGTAACCTCGGGCATTAAAAAAAAAAAAAAAAGCGTGTTTTACCCACAATTCTTTGTTAAGTACGACGTTCACCAGTACCTGCTTGTTATGCATCAGGGTTATTGTTTCAACCAAACAACTTATTTTTGCCATGAGCTACTTGAAGACCACCAACCATGGCACTAATCACTTGAAGAACACCAACCATGGCACTAACCCGCACAACAATTTTTTGAAAATATGAGCAGAATACTGGTGGATCCTCCAACGTCAGTTTTATTTGGTAACAAATCTGAAGTTTATACAAAGTTGAAGTGTTACTTCTGTACCCTGAAACTGACCAATCCTGTGATGGTACCATAAATGGTCCAAGGTGAGAAGACATTGCTAGGATGAAACCTGTACTTCTAGAAATACTTTAAGATATAGAATCTATAGGAAGAGCTGGATAATATAAAAGTTATAGAGCTGAACTGAAAAGTCGGCATGTTTACATATGTAAAGGAAATTTTTATATAGAAGATACCTTGGTGTCATGTATGCGTTGACACAAGAACTAATAGCACTGTCTAGAAAGGAGGTGCACAAGCAGCACCTTGAGTTTAGGGTCCAGGAATAGCCAGATGGTATTATGAGCCCCCTTATACTATGATGTAGTGACAACTATGGACTGGCTAAGGAATTTGTAATTTGGATCTTTTTTGGGATTGGCGGTAGAGCTCTTTATGTGTTATGGTCCAGTAATGGTCAGGTTTCTGTAGCATCTATTTGGAATCTTTTCTTTGGGGGTCTAGATTGGAGAAAATAGACTATCATGGAAGAATCTGGGTGATCCAACAAATCTGGAATACTAGCTGGCAAATGCTTTCAATCCTGGACTAGATCTTTTCCAGGTTTGCTGGATCATCCAGGTTCTCCCTTGACTGTCTTTCTTCTCCAGTCTTGGAGAGCTTTAGACAACAGAGTTTTATCTTGCAAGCTTTAACCAATGTGGTTAAAACCTAAAGACTCCATCCCATCTTGTTGGGGAAGACCAAAATTGGCTTACTGGCTTTTATGGAGGGTTTGCACTTGGGATGATGGACGTGAGGAGGATGGTACAACTAGAATAGGCTAATTCTATAAAATGCTTTAGATTGGTGTTACTCAACCTTCTTAATATTAGGAAAACCTTGAAATAACTTTCAGATCCTTGGGAACCATGGCTTTATTTACTATATACACCATATTACTATGGTGGTTATTAGGAAGGATGCCTTCTATATTGTTGGCCATGGGAAAGAATGCCACCCTTACAGATAACCAAGAAGATCATTGGTGTCACTTAAACTAATCTGAAAGGCTTGGGATCTGAAAGCTCAAGGAACCACTAGCAAAGTTTGAAGGAACCCCTAGGGTTCCACCTAACCCTGGTTGAGAAACTCTACTTTAGATGGACAACTTTTGGAAGCTCTTGGTGAATGATGAATCTCATCATGCAGGTCTTGATGGGCATTGTTCTCCAAGTTGCCTCAAATGCCAATCACTCACAAATTTTACATTGTATAAGCCTATTACCTATCTCAAAAACTTTGCACAATGGGCCTGATTTATTAAAGCATTCCAAACCTGGGGAAGTTAGACTATCATGGATGAACCTTGGTGATCCAAACAAATCTGGAATAGATCTGGTCCAGGATTGAAAATATCTACTAATAACAAATGAATTCTAGATTTGCTGCATCACCCAGGTTCTCACATGATAGTCTGTCTTCCCCAGTCTTGAAGAACTATAATAAATCAAGTCCAATGTATTTTAAGTGCAAGCTCATCTTGATGACATCAAGCCAACCCCTGTCAATGCTTAGGATTGAGTAAACAGATCCCTTGTCTTGCTATATGATGATGACACGTTGACCAGAAAGCCAGACGCGTGCTTTAAGTAGCATCACGGTTGGTTAATTGTAGATGGAGGCAACCAACACCTCATTGGAGGACGTTCAGACCTCCATGTTGGGTTGGCAGCATTTCAAAGCAACACGTAGTGTATATTTTAACTACTACTGGAATGTGGACATCTCACTACAACCACACATGAAAAAAATTGTGGTGACCTTGATCCAGAAGATTTTTTTTTTTTTTACAGGAAGGGGCTCTCCTGGGGATATAAAACAGCAGCTGAAACCTATCATCCCTTTTCCTCCTTCCTTCCCTTCTTGACATAAGGTTGGCCGTCTTCCCCCAGATTATCCGCTCCCTTCTGTTAAACGCAACACCTTCTGCTAAATCCTCGATTTTAGAAAACGTAAACTATCTATAAAAGATGTAAATTTAACTGGGGCCAAAAAAGTGACATTTTTACTGCAAAAACAAACCAGGTCCTGAAAACCGAGGAGTTCACAGTAACGTTCACAAATAAACACTTTTGGAAAACGTCAGATTTTACGAGAGGTCTCAGACCCTTTGGGTTTATAGCTCTAACTGGTTAAATGTTTTTAACGTTTGGACTACCTGTCTTGTACCCACATCTAAAGTTTTTCTGGCCAGAACCATAGTTAATCTATTCCTTCTTAGTAGGACAAGGCTCTGTATGGCTGTAAGACAGGTACACTTTACTGGACTTACACAGTCAGATTGGGAATTATAGTGACCGACTGAGGGCTTTGCACCCTATGGTATGCTGTAGCTGCGTTGGTACACATTTGCTATTACCATTGCCAATCATGTGACCTCCCCCCATCTCAAATGCCATTTCATCCAGACATTTCTTAGGTCTATTCATAATGAGTGAATCTCTTGCAGGTCCATAAGCTTTAAATGGCTTCACCAGAAAAAGATTCACCGCTTTATCTACAGATCCCCTCAAAGTGTATCCAAAGCCATTTTATTTTGAATAAAGTAAAGAAGGGTTGGAACCTCCATCAAGATTTTAAAGCAGCCCCTGCTGGGTAGATCAACTGCTTTGTGTCCCGCTGACCACTTGGTCTGAGTTAAGTTGACACTGTAAAAACCTTTTAATGGGCACGCTATAAAAACTAACTTCCTGTTGTATCACTGTGGCCGGTGATAAGTCAAGGAGGACAGTCCCAGTTCTAGGTATGGTTGGTATGACTTGTTTGGCAGAGTCCGTGAGGCCAATGGGAGACTCAACCCATAGGATTTTCAGATCTCCCTCTCATTTTCCTGTCTTTGTCCCACCACCATTCTACAAAGTCTATCTCATCGTCATCCACTGGTAAGCTGAGATTCATCCTTCTACCCCGCCAGGTTTTAGATGGGTTCCAGCTGTATAGTTTCAAGGCCCTTCCTACCTTCACTTCCTATTTTTGTCCTTTCTGATTGCCATCATACCATTGAAGCCCTGCAGGCCCTAGTGGACCTTTGTTGGTACCTGGTCTGAAGACAGACCTTCATACCACTGAAGGCATATGTTCAGTTGTCTAAAAGCCTTTGTCCCACCACTATTTTACACTACATCTCAATCATCATTCACGGTAAGCTGACATTCATCCTTGTTCACCACCTCTTAGATCGGTTCCAGCTGTTGAGTTCCTTATCCCACAAGCTCCTTCATAACTTTCCCAATTTTAGTCCTTTGCTGACCTTCAGACCCTTCCGAATGGACCTCTTGGTTTACTAACCCCACCACTATTCCATGCTTCCCTGGGATACCTCTGAAGCCAAAATTGTTTAACTTTTGGAAATTTTATTACAGTCAAATTTCCATTCCAGTTAGTCTTTAATTTTAGTCTTGAAGAGTGTTATCACCAAAACAACACTAGAGGTAAAATACCGTAATTGACACGGGGTTTTGGTGACCTAAGCGGAGATCCCATTTAGGACAGGAAGACAAGAAAGATGTCCTTCAAGAACAAGAATGGATTTAATATATTCCCTACTCCAAAATTTATGAAAAAAAATGGCTGTTGATAAATTTTAATAATTTTACCCAAATTTTCTTGGCCTCCATTCTTCATTTCTATTACCTCTCTAGCCCTGTCTTTGTCTTTTGTATCCAAGTACTTCCTCCCACCCCCTCTTCCTATTGCTATTAGACTGTTGTAGGACTCTTAACAACCCGCCCTCCCCCATTTTTGACTCTGGACATTCCTTTAAAAAATACCGATAGTAAAACCATTTTGGCGATGTCCCGAATAATCCAAGGAAGTTCTTATATCGCAAACAATACAATCCCAAAGAAAACAAACAGGGAAGAACGATCCTTTTCTACTCTTATCTTCCCTCAATTTTTTTTTTTTTTTACAAAAATTTAGCATTTTCTGTATAAAAAGAATTGTTAATAAAGTTTTTTTGTTTTTTTTTACGTATCTGGTACCAATGAAATTTTTTTCTGGTATTGTAAAAAAATATTGCAATGTATGTATAGAGAAAAAAAAGAAAATACAAGATATTTTTATAGGAGAAATTTTTTTGCTATTTTGGGAGATTTCTGTGGTTATAAAAAATAAAAATCATTAAATATGTACACTTTATGATGTCAGTGTCGGCTCCATTTTTATTGGTCCGCGTCTGTGCTCTTTGTTTTTTCTTGTGTTTGATGTGGGTTGTGGAACACATGTGGGTTACGTTAGCCCAAATCGGTTACCTAATTAGTCATCTCCGCTTGTTGGGTTTTCGATATCTGAGCTTAATTAAAAAGGCACTCTTGGGAAATTAAAAGCTAAATACACGGAAGAAATATGTCATTTTTGAACTTTTGGGCCTGACAAAGGTTGGTTAATTACGTTGAGTCAGTACGATGATCTTGGTACAGCCAGGCCAGTGACCACACTTTTCTGTATTGTAGTTAAGGACTAGGACTTGGTCAAAAACACTCCCCCTAATGATGAGGTCATCACTCCATCTCTTCCTGTCTGCTACCTACCAGTTTTTGACTGACTGCAATGCACACTATGGCCACTTGACTCCCCAGCCCTTTTTTTTTTATTTGTCCAGGTCAGTGAATCACACAAAGCCAACATAAAATCACATGGGGATTACTGCACTTCTGTGCAGTATATTTGCTCACATTACCAGCTAGCATAGGCAGGCTCTGCTTCCTACTTAGTAGTGCTACACAATGATTATGTCTTGCTGATTACCAGATTGGAGGTATCTATTCCAAATGCCCTCGGCAGGTAGAAGCCTAGGTTATAGATGTGAGCTCACAAGAGCTGCATGGAGTATGACGGGATAACACATATGGACCCTACTCTCCTCCAGGTGACCAATGGGAGACTCCTTCTTATTCCTGCGATATAAATGATGTTGCAGCCCAGATAAGAAAAATGATACAGAACGGGGTAAAAATCTGCAAAAAAAAAAATTTCAACAGCTGCATTAATGAGCTGTGATTGGAGGATTATATTATGGGGCAATGAGGTGTGCTAAGGTGCCGAGGAATACAGTGATCCCACCAGGGAGAGGGGTAAAGAAACTAGGGATCAGATAGATATATAAAACATGGATAGATGCAGTGCATTATTAGGGGCTCCCAACCAATCCCTGTACATCCCCTGTGCCCATTATGAGGGGCTACCCATCCCTGTACACCCTCTGTCCCTATTATGAGGGGCTCCCCTATCCCTGTAAACCCCCCTGTGCTCATTATAAGGGTCTCACACCCAATCCCTGTACACCCCCTGTGCCCATTATGAGGGGGCTCCCCCAGTGCTGTACACCCCCTGTGCCCATTATGAGGGTCTCACACCCAAACCATGTACACCCCCTGGGCCCATTATGAGGGGCTCCACCATCCCTGCACTGGGTTCCTGGGGTCTGGAGCCATTATGAGGGGCTCCCCCATTCCTGCTTAGTAATATATGTATTGAAAACTGTAAAAGGATGAAATGAGATCTCATGGGTGACCCAGAACTAAACATTTCCTCTATCCCTTCCGGAGATCTCATGGTGAGGCCCGAGCCAGATCCTGGCTTGCGTTGTTTGTCTGGAGGATAGAGGGAGATGGAGGAGGAGGAGGGATGAGGATGACGTGGAATCCCCCTCACCTCCTCTCCTATTCTCTCATGTCATGGTTTTGGCTCATACTGCCTCATCACATAGACATGTGTTTCCTCTTTTCCCATATATGGGCAATTTCAAGCTTCTGGCGTCACCAGGCCTGAGTGCGGCTGGTCCAGCAGAGTAGAACTGGAATGTGGCTGGGGGAGAGGGACCAGGAGGGCACTGGGGGGAGAGGAGACCAGGAGGGCACTGGGGGGAGAGGAGACCAGGAGGGCACTGGGGGGAGAGGAGACCAGGAGGGCACTGGGGGGAGAGAAGACCAGGAGGGCACTGGAGGGAGAGGGACCAGGAGGGCACTGGAGGGAGAGGGACCAGGCGCAGGTGCTACAGAATTCATATAGAAAACAACAAAAACCTAAAGTAATTTGTTAAAAAAAAATTAAATGAATTTTCAAGAAAACAGAATTGCTACTAAATAATACCGCATTCACCCACATCCGTATATGTGGGCACTCCAATGGTGGCACTGCCAGGAGAACTCTAATTGTTCTCCATCAGCACAGATGGGAGCAGATCAATACTTAAATGAGTGGAGTTCAATAAATGTCTTTATTCTGGCTTGATTTAAAGGATGAGGACCACCTGTCTGCCACCAGGCCTCCCCCTGCCCTGCCTACTGCCCCCTACTGTCACGCTTGGCTTCTTTCTCATCCTGCCTGTCCTCCTTCATGTTCTGCCTGCCTTCTCCTTCTGTCTGCCTGTTCTCCATTCCAGTCCAGTCAGTCCAACCTGTCTGTCCTTCCATCTGTCCTGCTTTGTCTTCTCTTGTTTCCCTAAATCCCTTACTGTCCTACCTGGCTTCTTTCCCGTCATGCCTGTCCTCCCATCTGTCCTGCCTGGTCTACCTCCTGTCCTTCTTCCTATCCTGCCTAGTGTACCCCTGTGTTGTCTTTTCTCCCTCCTGTCCTGCCTGTCCTCCCTTCTTTTCTGCCTGTCCTTCCTCCTGTGCTACCTACTCAGCCTATCCGCTGTCTTGTCTGTCCTTCCTTCTGTCCTGCCTGTCCTTCATTTTGCTCTGCCTGTTATTTCTGTTGTCCTGCCTTCTCTTTCTCTGCCTGTCCTCTCTCCTTTTCTGCCCAGTAGCCTGCTGTCTTGTCTGTCCCCCTTCGTGTTCTACCTGTCCTTCCTTATGTCCTGCCTGTTCTCTCTCCTGCCCTTCCTCCTGTCATGCCTGTCTTCCCTCCTGTTTTCTCCTTCTCGGCTTTTCCTTCCTCCTGTCCTGACTGTCTTGCCTTCTTCTCTGCTTAGTTTATCTCCTGTCCTGCCTGTTCCTTCTTCTATCCTATCTGGTCTCCCGTCTGTCCTGCCTGGTCTCCCTACTGTCCTGCCTGGTCCCCCTACTGTCCTGCCTGGTCCCCCCAATGTCCTGCCTGGTCCCCCTACTGTCCTGTCTGGTCCACCTACTGTCCTGTCTGGTCCCCCTACTGTCCTGCCTGGTCCCCCTACTGTCCTGCCTGGTCTCCCTACTGTCCTGTCTGGTCTCCCTACTGTCCTGCCTGGTGCCCCTACTGTCCTGCCTGGTGCCCCTACTGTCCTGCCTACTGTCCTGCCTGGTCCCCCTACTGTCCTGCCTGGTCCCCCTACTGTCCTGTCTGGTCTCCCCACTGTCCTGTCTGGTCTCCTGCCTATCCTGCCTGGTCCCCCTACTGTCCTGTCTGGTCCCCCTACTGTCCTGCCTGGTCCCCCCACTGTCCTGTCTGGTCCCCCTACTGTCCTGCCTGGTCCCCCCACTGTCCTGTCTGGTCTTCCTACTGTCCTGTCTGGTCTTCCTACTGTCCTGCCTGGTCCCCCTATTGTCCTGTCTGGTCCCCCCACTGTCCTGCCTGGTCCATCCTATAGCCCCTTGGTATTGAACCCACCTACACAGAGCCCAGACCTCTCATCAGACCTCCTGAGGATCTGCCCCTTCATAATGTGCCCCTGGGGTGACTGACATATGACTCCCCCCTATCACATGTTAGTCACTATAATGATCTCACACTCCTGATCAGTAAACATCTGAAATGGGGAAATTCTCACAATTCTGCTCAGCAGGGTTTTAGGTACTTTCAGTGTCACTGTGACTTAAATCTCTGAAGATTTATCGAGCGGCTTCCAGTAAATGCTGACACCAGGGAATAGTAAAAGGACAGAAACAGCTCAATACACAGCTGAAGAACAAACAGGAGCTCACTGCTCTACTATACAGCAAAGAAACACATTTCAGTGCCCTCCCCCACCACCGACAGCCTCATTTCAACTTTCAGCTGGTGTGCAGCATCTCTACATACATTGTAAGTCTTAATGATAGCAAAGCTCAGGACGTCAGTGCTGTAATCAAGACTGGAGAAGGAGACGCAGGATGATATTCAGCTGCTGGGAATTTGGGCAGCTTTGATCCTGACCGCAGGGATGACAGAATATCAGCTACGCATCATAAACGTGTGAGTAATGTAGCACACGCTCTGCAGGTCAAACCCTGGGGCCCCGGGGCACGTGCTGGACAGGTGTCCCCGCTGGCCCAGAAAACAAATTACTAAAAACTTGTGTCCCCCCATGGGAACTTCAACTCATGTACATGGCTACTGCACACAGCAGAGTCATATGACCCTCCAAGAACCCCACATGTGGCATATCCTGCACCTCCTGCCAATTGCCCAATTTGCCCCACTGCCGGACCCGCTTTCTTAACCCCTGTGCAAGCCGAACAGGGGTGCCCGAATGACACTTCTTTATTTTCACATTTGAAATTGGGCCCTGGGGTGACAACTGCTCATTATGGTATAGAGTCGCTGCAGTCTCTAATGATATCAAACGCCCACAAGTACTATTACTGGTGACATGATGAAGCTCGGAGCAGTTTTTATTTTTTTCTTAAGCCAGAAACGCATCCCTTACATTTTTTAATTGTTCTGGCAGTGGCCCCTCGGGGGGTTACATGATCCTCTGTAAGTAGAGAGTTTGAAGTGGGCCTGCTAATCAATTTTCAAGGCCCCCCCCCCCCCTCCGTCAGCTTCCACAAAGCTGGATTCATGTCGGCTGAGGAAATGTGGTTCCCAGACGCCTTCGTACAAACGCAGGAAGTGCAGGAGGCAGAAAAGTGTGGTCACACGGAGTGCTAGACGGTCATGTTTATGGCAGTCTTTACCGCCGTTGCCAGGCAATTAGGATGACTGCGCCGGTAGCTGCTTCGGGCGCGGCTGAGAAAAGGGCTAGGCTGAGTCCCTGAGAATGGCGTTAAGCCTGGCTGCCAGTGACAACTTCTGGCAAAGTGTGTGAGAAGGGGGCACCGCACAGCGGCGTCGGGTAAATTCAATTTTTCTAATGGAAAAATTGAAGGAATGATGCCACGAGGACTGATGACAATTTATTCTGTTCATTCCATCCTTACACAGCACTGCCACACAGCAAAGCTTTATCTGTAGTTATGTAACACTTACAGGTCTAGCCCCTCTCACTAGCCCTGGAATGGACAGTGAAAAAAGAAGCAGCAGACTGAAACTCTGAGTTACTCTGCTCTCTTCTTCTATCAGCATGTTAGCACAAGCCATATGTGTTTGACAGAAAGTTTGAATCGGATTGAAGTAGCCCCCCCATTCCACTCAAGCAGCGGTACGAAGGTTATCCAAGGCACTTAGCTCTTGAGGTTTGGCTCTCTCCGCATTCCCTGGCACATCAGTCGGACACATCTTGGCCCAGCCAGACACACATGGCTGAAAGAAACCGTTGTTACGTTGTGTACTTTTCGCCTGGTCTGTTCTATCTCTCGCGCCCCATACGCCGCCTCTCCTGCTCCACTTGGATCCCTTCCACCTTGTTCCTCAATTGTACTACGAGACGGAAGGCCCCGGACGGAGCATGACATCATCTGTGAATACCACAACACCGGGAACTGAAAGGAGGAGATGAAAGAGAAACGGGAAAATGGTCACATGACACAACCTCACCACCCCGCGTGTGTCAATACCTGATTTTGGCCTAAAATATTAAACTGGGCTACCGATCCCAAATCTGGCCATGGTGGGCAGGCTGTAAAGCTCTACGAATTGTAGAAAATGAAGAAGAAAGGGTTCCAGAACTGGAGGAGCCAGTCAACACAGTAACAGGTTCCCTTTATTGCCTATATTTATCTTCTTGTGGCTCATCTGCCACCCACAAGAGGGCGATATGAAGTATTTAGTACTTCCGGGTATGGCTGAGCATGTGATGTCCATTGATTGTCCAACCAGACACCCACCACAAGAGTTCATGATGGAGTTGTAACCTACATACCGTTCTTCACTTGGCCTTGGTGGGCCAATGGAAACTGGTGGAAAAAAGTATTAGTCTACATTTTAGGAAAAGGTAGACCTTTCAGGGGATAAATTCTTCATTTTGCTTGCAGCACGCTAGGTAATGTGTCAGTGTAACATTTTTATGTAGGTATTACCCCCATAGTGATCACAGAACTCCCCCTGACCAAAAATGGACTGGCCCACAAAAGGACCAGAGAAAGACCTCTGGTGGGCTTAAGCCATATGATCCAATATTAGATTCTTTGAGCTTTCTGGTGGATCCATGATTCCTGCTTCCTTACAAAAAATAAAAATGTCACTGTTACAGGAAAGCTATGCATTTTTGGGGGGGCACGTGCTCTGGTAGGCCCCAGGTCCTCAGTCCAACACTACCTCTGACAATGTCTTCATGTGCTACTCTCTCCCAAATGAGGGCGCCATGTTGAGATGCTCAACAGCTACATCTCCCATTCCCAATTCCTAGCTCTATATAGGTCCACCCGAGGGGTTCTGGGTGTTCCTGACAATCTTTGTGTTCCAGTTTCTCCTTTTCCATAAATATATATATGGGCGCAGCAGATGTGGAACTCATCTCAGGGATCTCACCTATAGGTTCCCCAAGAGATAGAAAAATCAGGAGGTGCGATCAACATCAACCGAACATGGAAATATTGGTTTGGGTGGTTTGACCCTTAAGACAAAGTATTGTCACCTCAAGATCAACATGTAGGAACCGTCATGGGCCTGTAAACCCCTTCAGTGATCTTCTCAAGAACCCCAGGAACCTTGACCAATAGAGAGTCCATTGGTCAACTATTGGACTCTCCACCATAAAAAGGACCAATGGTGGGTTACAAGAGGGATGCCACCTTAAGGAGTCTTGTGGGCACCTATAGGAGAGTACAGCTTAGATCCTTAGAACGGTCTTTGTTGCCCTATGCCACCCTAAAGGTTCATGTGGGCAGCAAAGGTGAGTGCAGCCTAGATCCCTAGAACAGGCTGTGTTGCCTATGCCAACTTGAAGGCTCGTGTGGGCACCTAGAGGTGAGTACAGTTTAGACCCCTAGAAAAGTCTGTGTTGCCCTATGCCACAATAAAGGCTCTTGTGGGCACCTAGAAACGAGTAAAATGTAGGCATTGTGTTAGTCTGGTTTGGCTTATGCCACTTTAGGAGAGAAGCCAATTGGTTGCAGGAAGCAACAGATGGCAACTTTTTTAGAAACTCTGCTTATAAAAGTGGCCTCCTGCAGCTGCCAACATTTAGCTGCTCGGAGCTGTACGCTGGCACGTTTAGACACAATTAACAGGCACGGGAAATGATCCCTGGCACCAAACCACATAAAATAAATTGTATTTTCCTTTTCCTGTCTTCTTTCAGGCGATGCCAATTTGCACAATAAAAATCTTACATTTGCTTATAAGGAAAACCTTACAATGTAATGCCCAACTTAATGCCATGATTCCGATTATTTTTCGGTCTGTAACACGTTGTTTTGAGCAATCTCATAAAATGCGAAGGAACAGAGATTTGGGAAGACAAAACAAACTCTAATAACCAGCAGATGATTAAAGTTTATCCAAAATTGGAAAGAGAACCTGTCACTGGGAATATATAAAGTGTAGACGTCCTCCTGAAATGTTAGCTACTTGGCTTGCATGCTCTGGGTTCAGTGCTGACTGCATTAGGTACCTAGAAACAGCAAGCAGCCAGTAAAAGCTGGGTAAAGCAACAGGTTTACATGAATGCCCCCAACACTTGATCATGCTCATGTTTCCTCTGCTCCAGCTGCTGGGTGTGGAATATAGTAGTTCTGGGTATGAGGAGCATCTGACCCACTTATCTTCCTGCCATGTGACAGTGCTTGGCAATAGGCTGCTCAGATACTGTTGCTGAGATAAAATATCAGCCACACACTGCACAACTAAACAAATATGTTCAAATAATTATTATATGGCCAATATTTGTGGACAAGTGGCCATCACACCTCTATGAGCTTGCTGGACATCCTATTCCATATTAATGTGCCAATATTGTGCAGTTGACCATCCTATAAAAGTCTCTACTCTTCTGTAATGGGTATATAAAAGACTTTGGAGTGGATCAGTAGGAATTTGTACCAAAAGAACATTTGTGAGGTCAGGCACTGATGATGGAGAAGAAAACCTGGCTCGGGGTTCCAATCCACCCCAAAGGTGCTCAGTAGGGTTGAGGTAAGGGCTGTGATCACCAAGCTGGTCTCACCATGTTTTTACGGAGCTGGCAAAATACAAAGGGAATAGGCATGGGGAAGGTACTAAAGAGCCTTCACCAGACTGTGTCCACAAGGCTGGAGGAACACAACTGTCTACAATGTATTTGTATGCTGTAGTATTACCAGCGCTTTTTACTAGAGACACCTAAACGTAATTATGAGGAGTGATGTCCACATCTGGCCATACAGGTGGGCATGACGGTCCCACTTCCTCCTTCCTTCCATCAGGTTCTAACTTCGAATTCATACCAAATGTGTTCAGTAGGGTTGAGGTCAGAGCTCTATGCAGGACACTTAAGTGTTTCCATACCAAGTTGGTCACACCATGTATTTATGGAGGTGGCTTTGTATCGAGCGCATGGTCATGGTGGCATAGAAAAGGGCCTTCACCAAGATGTGACCACAAGGTTGGAAGACAAATGTCTACAATGTATTTATGTGCCATAGTATTGCCTGCACTGTTTATTGGAGACACCTGAACTCCAATAATTGAAGAGATGTGCACATTTGGCCATACAGGTAGGGATGATTGTGATGTTCCTACTTCCAATTCATTCTAGGGGTGTTTAGTAGGGTTGAGATCAGAGCTTTGTGCAGGACACTCCAGGTCCACCACACTAAGGTGGTCACATCATGTCTTCACGGGGCTGGCTTTGCACACAGAGGCACAGTCATGGTGGACCAGAAAAGGGTCTTCACCAAACGGTGACCACAAGTTTGGAAGACCACAACTGTCCACTATGTTTTTGTATGCTGTAGTATTACCAAGCTTTTTACTAGAGACACCTGAACCTCATCATTCTTTAGAGATGTCTACATCTGGCCATGCAGGTAGGCATGGCGGTCAGTTGCCCACTTCCAATCAATCCTAAGGAAGTAGAGTTGATGTCCAATCAATCCTAAGTATTTAGTAGAGTTGATGTCAGAGGTCAAAGCTGGTCCCACCATGTCTTTATGGAGTTGGTTTGGTATCTAGGAGCACAGTAATGGTGGAACAGAAAGAACCTTCACCAAACCACAAGGGTGGAAAAGCACAACCGTCTACAATGCAATGTATGGTGTAGTATTACCAACACTAAACTGGATACACCTGAACTTCATCATTTGGAGAGACGTCCACATCTGGCCATACAGGTGGGTATGGAAAAGGCCCGCAAGCGTTTCCAAATAAACTGAACTTTACATGTATATCTTCAAAAGCAGCACATTCCCTTTAAAGGTAAACTTTTTGATTTTAGTTCAGCGGGAAAGTATTCTTCATACTATCAGCAATCCATAGATCAATCTTATACATCAACTGGATTTGCCCTTTAATCCTCCCTGACAACCTCCCCTCAGGAATTCGGAATATCTCCTCAACATTTTTCTCACGCGTTAAATAATTGTCGAGCCCTTTGGATGAAGGTTCATATAAATTATAATTGGAAACAAATGATCGTCTTGGATTTGCACAACTACACAGGTTGAAAAGAGGCTCCGGGACATCATATAAGTACACGAGATTTTGGCTGAGCTTTTAGAAATGTTTTTGGCAGGGTATAAGAAATGCTCGTGGACTTCCACCCCTCCTGGGAGGCAAATCGCAATATGAGTTTCACACAAATTGGCGTTGTGTCTCAGATGTCGTTAGTATTTTAGCTTGATACTGATCAAACAAAAAATGAGACTAGGTAATACAAACAAAGACCTAACGGGTAAGTAAACATGGAGGTCTTCTTCAATATGAGAAAGTAGATTAATTTTGTTCAACCCATCACTACCACCATCTATTTAGATCTCTACACCCCATCACCAACCCAAACTTTATTCATGGTCAAGTGCTGGAGGTCTTCTTCAATACAATAAAGTACATTTATTTAGGGTAACCCATCACTACCACCAACACCAACATAAATCTCACCAACCCAAACTTCATTTATGGTAGTTCTGGAGGTCTTCAATCCTATAAAGTAGATTAATTTTATTTAACACACCACTACCACCAACATCTACAAAAATCTCTATGCCCCATCACCAATCCAAATTTCATTCATGGTCCAGTGCTGGAGGTCTTCTTCAATTCGATAAAGTACATTTATTTTGGTTAACCTATTACTACCACTAACACCAACATAAATTTCACCAACCCAAACTTTATTTATGGTCCAGTTCTAGAGGTCTTCAATCTGCTACAGTTGATTCATTTTTTTTCGACCCACCTATTTTGACCATTTCCTGTGAGCCCAGGTCTGTTGTCTACACCCCTCATAAAGGGCACATCATTGTTCAAGCTAGACTGATGGAACTCCCAAACTGAGTGTTGCTCAAACGTCATGGCGCCAGCACCACTCAGTCCATGAAGACTGCCCAACAGGCAACCAACAGTTGCCTGGCTGTCTCTTGATCGTTCTCAGGTTCCTAGTCCTAGTTCTGGACCAGCTTTCTGATAACGCTGGACCATGTCTGCTTTTTATGTGTCAGCATGACTACTTGTAGGGTCCAGCAAGGGCGTAGTGTTTACCAAGGGCTCACGTGATAGTTTGACAACTGAGGAGCACAACTGGAAAAGAGCTATCACCCTATAACAGGAAATACTGAACAAATGACCTTCATGGTAGGATCACCAGAAATTTACTTCCCAGGTGACACTCTAAACATAAGAAGTTTTTACAGATGACCTAACCAAGGATTAACAACCTAGGGGCTGCCTGAAATATCTCATTTGGGTGGACCGACCTTTTGTGCATGACGCAATGGTCTGACCAGAGTGAGAAGCGGAACATGCCCATGGAACATGCACTGTATCTTCTGTTGGAATAGTTGCTGGTTTGATGTTCCTAGCTTGAGTTACAAGGCGATTACAATTGTTTACACCAATAACCTTTCACTCAGCCGTGTTCCTAAATTAACCCCGGCCGGTCTGTTATCTCCCTCCGGCACACATCCTCGTCTTCCTGCCTTTATGTCCTAGGGCCTGGCCCGGAATCTGCGGGGGAACATAAACTGCGTCCAGAGATGAGCCCATAGCTTATCCAAAGATGAGCTTCAGCTCTTTATTGACTAGATAATAATATTTAAAGGGGACCTGTTCCAAAATTGTTATTCCAAGGGGACATCAATTGCTCATGGAACACCAGACGAAATTCCATAAAAGGAAAAATTCTTTTCAGTAAACCCAACTTTAAAGAGGACCTTCCACCTCATTCACTTATTCAAGGTGCCCCCTCCCTGAAATGCTGAATGACAGTGCATAAAAATACCCCTGGGGTAGGGGAGGGGGGAAGCTGGATAATATACTTACCATTCCTTGTCTTCCTCCCACAATGCCTAGACGAAGGTGACATCATCCGCCTGCAGGCCAGATCTCGGAGAATATTGAATAGCACAAATTTTGCGATTGCTGGAGCATCTTCTTGCAATATCTGATTTACTCAGCATTTCCAGGAATTCTAGCAGGTGAGTGACATCACCTGGGAAGTCATGGAAAGGTAATGGTAATGTCTTACAATTGTTTTCCCCCACAGGTACATGCATGCAGTGATTAAGGGGAGGGGGCTGCACTGAATAAGCAGACCTTGCCTGAGGGTCACATTAAACAGACTAAGTACATTCCAGGTGTGTCAGAAGAAAAGGTGTTTAATGTCTTATAGTTTGCTACCATGGACCGAGTAGAAAAGCCTGGCCTGTGCCAGCATGCTGCAGGAGTCAATGCCCCTGCAGATGGTCAACACACTCCCTGCTCCCAGCTAGCCAATCAGCCGGGAGCCCGAGCTTTGCTGAAGCCAGAGCACTGGAATCAGTTGATATTGTTAAATAAATAAAAATGACATTACTGTCTTATAATTGTGTCCTGAGATCAACAATGTGTAGATCATTTAGTGATGTCATTTAGCAATCTACCACTGGAATTTCCTTTGGGGAGGACACTGCGGCTGGCTTCCCGCTGCATCCTCCCCCTTCCACTCTCTATAAAACTGAATGGCACAGTGCCTGTTATGTTCAATGGAGAGGGGAGGGGGTGTGATTGGCACTCCATTGTGCTCTTCTCTCTAGTCAGTTATACCCGATCAGTTGTTCATCAGTTAGATTTTTTAGATGATCACAACTATTTCTCCTGGGACACAAGGAACTCATCATGGTTCCTTCATAGAAACCTGATTACGGTGTAATTCACTTACAATCTAAAGATTGAGATTGATGTATCAGAAGGAAGCATTTCATTGGTTCTGGTTGGCTACGCAGCCAGTAAATTGGTTTCTATTTATATATATTTTTAAGAGAGGCTCAGCCAAGGTTTTTCTGGGGTTCATCGAGCAGTGAGTAATGGCAGATTGATCCATTACCAAAAATAACCACCATTGCAAGGGAGCCATTTCCCATTGTCATTCAATGTAGCGGGTCAACTGCATACAGGTGCATAAGGGTTGACAACCAATATAAAGGGGTAAATATGCATTGGGAGGTAATGGAAAGGGGTATTTCCCCCAGTGACCCTAGAACTAGCCACCAAGCCGCCAAGAAACCCAAATATAGACCCTAAAAATGGCCATTGATGTATGTACCCAATCTAAGCACCACTAAACTTGGCTAGCATTCATGTGTGTTCCTCAGTAAAGAAAAGAAGGGGCAAGCAGCCCTGTATTTCTAGGGCGAAGGCCGCCATCGGGGGGTACTTTCATAACAAGCTCCAAACAAGAGAGCAAGCTAGAACTTTTAGGCATAGGTAGGGGGTGCCCAAGATAGGTCCCTAACATTCAGCCCAGAAATTTCCTATGGGGACAATATAAACCAGACCAGGATTTCCAATGAACGGTTACCTCCAAGCAGTACCGCCAATGGTTACAGTCATTACCTGGTGACAGGTCCACTTTAAACCCTTTTTTGCAATGTTTCATCAATAATAAAGTGGGGATTATTGTAAATCCCTTTTGTTCTCTTTGGACAAGGTATGGATTCTGTTCCCCATGTATATCTGGAAACCTTCCAAGTCTTCTTTCATTCTGGAACAATGTGTATTTAGATTGCTTGTCCTCGCCAGACCACACATACAGATCAGGGGATAATTAAAGGAGGACTACGGTCCTATAAAAAGGGAGAGGATCCATTAATGATAGCAAACTCCTTTTCCTGGCAATGAGGGAGAAACTAACATTCAAAATGAATGACCGATATCCTTACAGCTCTAAAATGCTGCTGCACTATAGGAGATTTTCGGAATACACAGCTAGGAAATGATCTTTTTTTACGAGGTTATGAAATGTGTCCATATTTTTACATAGCTTCGTCAGAAAAGGGAAGTAAGTTACCTTTTGTTATGAAACGGAAATTGCCTGCATGCAAGTAATGACTTTGTAGATCCTGGGGAGGGGGGGAGATTTATCATTTTTGTAGCTCAGCAAGACAGAGCCAACGAGGAGCACGAATGTATTTCATAAAAGAAGTTTATAAGTCGTATGTGAAGGTTTCCTTACAAGTAGCGCTGCGCCAAAAGAAAATCTAGCAAGCACCGCAACTGTGCAAAAATGAGCTCAGTTCACTTTAAAAGAGAACCTGTGCTTTGCTCATTAGCACCCTGGGCTGACTTTGCTTTCACCCCCCTGGCACAGAACACTGACCTTTAGATTTAACCTTGAACCCCATTTTCACCCGAAAATGTATCTTAACATTTAAAGTTGACCCATTATTAGATTTCATGTTTAGAGCATGCATGTCTGGTATTGTGCAGGTGAAACATTTCCAGGTATTTATTGCAACTTTCATTGGCTCCATTACTACCCCCGGTCAACAACTTCAGTTTAGGACAGCACCATCTGCAGGCATCATCTAGAGTCGCCATCTACTCAGGGGTGGCACAAATATCCAAAGGGGGCAAAGCTACGTGATATCCAAACATGGAGGCTCATTGATAGCACAGAGGCAACTTTGCAATTTTTTTACAAAGCTTTCAGTTTGGGGGAGTTTTAAATTTCTGCCTTAGCCATCCCCAACAGGCTTCACAGTTTGTCTCTGGGATGTGGGCGGGGCCCTCAGTATTCTCAATGTGTGAAAGTATTAAAATTATTATTAATAAACAGGATTTTTGTAGCGTCAACATATTACGCAGCACTGTACAATAAATAGGGATTGCAAATGACAAACGAATACAGACAGTGACACTGGAGGGGGAGCACCCTGTCCCAAAGAGCTTACAATCTAGAAAATGTCAATGGTCTACATTCCCTCCTATTGTGTGATACTTCCCCCCCGCTCATAGGTTGTAAGCTCTTTGGGGCAGGGTCCTTCCCTCCTCCTGTGTTACTGTCGGTCATTTGCAACCCCTATTTAGAGTACAGCGCTGTATAATATGTTGGCGCTATATAAACAATTTATTAATAATAAATGTATGCAATAGAGTGTAATGGGTCAGAGAGAAAACCTGCAGGAGTCAGGAATAGTGAACAGATGCCAGCTCCCTAAAAAAAGCAAGGTGACCCATTGCAGGGGTTCATTTTTAGTTTTGACAAATACCCGTTGATTTTATCAGACATTCAGCTGTCCTCTAATTTCTTGAACTACATGAAAGATAATAATAATAATAATAATAATAAAGATCTGAATATTGGAGGGGTCGAGTAGTTTGTCCAAGCTGTCTCCCCCACCAGACTACAGAATCATTCCCCTATGTTGCAAAGTAAATCTGGAAATGGTTGGGTAGTTTAACAAGTGTGCAGAGCTTACACCAATCAGCCAACATTAATGCTGTGTTTCCAGCCCACAAAGCAGTTCTTTTTCTTGCAGGGTCTTTAAAGGAATAAAACATGGGGCTTGACATAAGCTTTAATGATTGTTGCAGCAGCAGCCCTGGAATGTCGGAGAGAATTGAAGTACAGTGACTACCCACACGCAGACACACATACAAAGACACACACCCTTTTTTCTTTGATTAGAGCTGATGTCATGGCTTTCTTTTTTTTTTTCCTCTCTTTGGGGCAGGGCTGAGAGCTAGAAAGAGCTCCAGACACACAGTGACTCCAGTGCTGTTTCCTGCTGCCTGGGAGCGAGTCAAGGTAAGCTAGATTGTCACATATGTGGCTGCAAACTTGTCACTATACAGCCTTGGGCATTAGGAGGGAGAAGCCTGTAGTTTGTTAGCTTCTGCTGGACTACAATTATCACTCTACTCCATATGCCAAAACTGGACTTTTTAATAGGAAAGAGAGCACAGGGCGGGTTGTTTTTTCCACCTCTAGCAGAGGTGCTCCTTATCAATTTCTAAAGATCTCCAATGTGTAGGGCCGTGATGAAACTGCATTTTAATTTTGGAAGAAATGGAGATATAAATGGCATGGGTGGGAAATGTTTGGTTTAGAAAGGGGAGTGCGTGCATATGTGTATTTGTTATATTTTCTATAAAGTGTCTATAAGTGGATTTGAAGATACATTAGAAATCTCTGAAGAACTAAAAGCATCAGAATACCTTTCTTGGGTTACCCAACTTATAAGTTCTTCTGGAACTACGAGCATCTGCATTGTCTTGTAGGCTCCAGAGGTGACCTCTTGTGGGTGTGGAGCTGCTGATGAGCTAGAAGCCTTTGGTGCTCCTGTAGAGGTTGCCTGGGGGTCTATGGGTTTTCTATGTACAGTGACCCACTAGTTGTGGGACTTTAGGTCCCAGCTTGCCGTACCGGGCTATTTTAGCAATATTTTCCTCAATTGGAGGCTCTCTGTTTCAGCTGGAACGATGAGTACCACCAAGTATCTGAAGCTTCAGGTCTTCTAGTTGGTGGCTGTCTGGTTCTAGTAGAACTAGGACTAACACCATTTATCTCAAGTTTCTGGTTCTCCAGTCTTCTAGTGGTGTATGACTACAGATATAGTCCCAGTTGGTGGCTGTACAGTTCTAGTAGTACTAGGAGAACCACCAATTTTCTCAAGCTTTGGGTTCTCCAGTCTTCTAGTGGTGTATGACTACAGATATAGTCCCAGTTGGTGGCTGTACAGTTCTAGTAGTACTAGTAGAACCACCAATTTTTTAGGCTTCTAGTCCTCCAGTCTTTTAGTAACTTATGACTACCATTACAGTTCCAGTTGGTGGCTGTAAAGCTCTAGCAAAACTAGGAGAACCACCAATTTTCCTAGGCTTCTGGTTCTCCGGTCTTTTACTAATTTATGACTACCATTACAGTCCCAGATGGTGGCTGTACAGCTCTAGTAATATAGGAAACCACCAATTTTCTCAGGCTTCTGGTTCTGCAGGCTTTTTCTAATTTATGACTACCATTACAGTCCCAGTTGGTGACTGTACAGCTGTAACAGAACTAGGAAAACCACCAATTTTATCAGGCTTCTAGAAAACCAGCTGCGTCATCTAATGTTCTTTGATTTTCAATATGAGTGAAAGTAGCAGCGTGGCCCATTGGGAGTTGGCTGTGTCAGTTGGGGGCTCTTCATTACAGAAGTCTCTGAATGCATTATTGATTTTCAGACAGCCAGCTGTGTCTCTATGTGAGCATCAAGATGCTCCCGTGCTTTGGTTGTCTCCTTGTCACGGAACTGTAAGTATCAGCATTGCCTAGTTGGTCTTGGTCCGTGTACTAGTGTAGCTTTTGTAGAACTTTATGTCAGAACATCATGTCCTGTTAGCACGTGGATCTGGGAACAGTTCTAGTTCCCCGGTTCTTATAAGACCCCAACTATCATCATGTACTACTGAAGCTTTGACTGTCTTAGTCATCAGCTTCTCAGGTATTTCAAGACTACAAGTTCCAGCATTCTTGTGGTTTGCTGGTAAGTGTGGAACCACAAGCTTCCTGTATGGCTTACTATTAACCTAGCTGACTAGCTTAGGGGGTTCCAGCTGTAGAATACCATACTCAGCTCTTGAGGAGCTACAAAGATCCTTGGGAGAAAGGACCTAAAGTCCTCAGGTTGGGCTACCACTTCCACATAGCCCTATTAAACGCTGGGTACCATTAGATAAGGTGGACCTTTCAACACTTCTTAATTGTTCCTAAAAGTCATTCCACCAGCTCCTGGGTTAGTTCCAGCATTCCACCTAACCTGTTCCTGAACCACAAGTCTCAGCATGTATCCTTTTATAATTTTCATTCTCTGATCTCACAGTTCTAAGTCCTCAGCCATACATTATTGAGCAATCTTTACACTGCAGTAATTCCTGCTAAAAAGTTACAGATAAACTGGTAGACTTTGTAACCATAGGTAATAAAATATCAAATAAATTGCTTACTAACTACTACGGCCCTGTTGTTTTTCTATAACATTTCAACCTATAGGTAGAGCCAGCTAGGTTATTGGTCGCCTACACAATTAACTGCTGTTCAACCATTCCTGGTACTTCTTCCAATGGCTCGGAGAGTATTATCATCCTTAATACTTTGAAAAACCCAAAAGATACCAACCATGGGCTGGGAAAGAATTATTTTCCCGATCAATGGTCTGCTGTCCTTGGTCAACTATGTCCCCCACCCCCACCCATTTAATTGTTCTCCTGTGCCCCGCCCTCCCTTTCTTTAAAAGCAATTTACAGAATGGCCATTTATATGCATGTCTGCTTGAGTAGCTTAATGGGTTTGTTGCTTTGCAGAATATTTATGGTATAGGGCAGGTCTGGTGGAGGGGGGGGAAATGTCCATTTCATGACATGCAAATAGTTGGGCGCTGCCTCTGGAGACCATGACGCCATAGGCCGTGATAAATCCAAGGGGGGTTTTATTGTACCTATAAAAGACAAATGATATCTATGGGACATATTGGAAAAATCTCGGAATAGTCTTTTAAAATAAGGCATAGTTAAAAATCATGGAATAACTAAAGACTGAATTTAAAGGGTCTTTTACGAAGGGCGTACCATAGTGACGTTCACAAACAACACACCACCAAGAGAACGTCTTGCAACATTAATTGTTGTTTATGATTTGTTCCAACATTTTGTCTGGTTTATTGACTGTAAACGATCGGTTGTTGACGTTGTGCCTAAGCCAAATGCAATGTTAGAATGAGTCAACAGAACAAAGTTTGATGGCTTCATTGCTGTTCAATGGTTGAATCCATTTATGGCTTCATTAAATGGCATTTTATTGACTGTAGGACAAGCTTAAAAACCTAAAGCCAAAGGGTATGGATAGGACAGATTGTTTAGATGGTGGCCAATAGTCATGCCCCTCTGTAACTTCCCAAGACCAATACATGGCAGCTTCATGACTGTAGCAGAGGCATATACACCTAAAACCAAAGGGTATAGAGAGGATAATTTGTTTTAATGGCGGACAATAGTCATGCCTATTTGTAGCCACGCAAGATCACCAAATGGTAGCTTCTTGACTGTAGGACAGGCTAAAGCCAATAAGTATAGATAGAATAGTTTGTTTTAATGGTGGACAATGGTCATGCTCATCTGTAGTGCCCTAACACCACCAAATGGCATTTTCTTGACTATAGGACAAATATATACACACCTAAAGCCAGAGATGATGGGTGGGACAGATTTTTTAATGGTGGTCAATGGTCACGCCCATCTTTAGCTACCCAAGACCACAAAACAGCAGCTTCTTGACTGTAGAAAAGGCATATACACTCAAAGCTAGAGGGTACGGATAGGACATATTGTTTAATGGTGGTCAATAGTCACGCCCAACTGTAGCTTCCAAGAACACCAAATGGAATCTTATCGACCCTAGGATAGATATTTACACCCAAAACCAATGGGTATGGATAGATTAGATTCTATCAATGGTGGCCATTGGTCACGCCCTTCTACAGCTTGGCCCAACAAGCCAGCAGTTATGGATGGAACATATCATAATAGACTTTGGTTAATGCCAGGTACACGTTAAGCCAGACTAATCGATGGATAATACAAATTCCACTACGCCACTGATTCTTGCCTATCTCTGGTGGCTTTCAACAACTTTTTTTTTTGGTCCCTAGGCTGCTTTAGGTACAGCCCCCGTCTAGAGTATTTTAAGCCCTGTAGTAGTTTTGGTTTTCCTGTTCAGCTTCTGTGTTTTATGAACTGACGTGCCTGCATACTTTTTTATGTGAATGTTTCAGTAAGAAAATTCTCAGGCGCTGAGCTATCCATAGGTCCTCTGACATATTTTTGGGTTGAGTAAAGCATTTTTGGTATGCTACTGAACCGCGGTTATTCATCCCCCCTCCTAAGACAGGACGTGATCCCCCTTATAGTCTAAGTGAATAATAATGAAAGCTTAGCATAAAAGACACTAATGAATGTAGCTTTATATTCATTAACAAATCATTAAATATAATTTAAACTGGAATTAGTTCACTCAACATCAGCCTCTTGTAATTGTTTATACAGCAAAGAATGAGAGCGGGGAAAGCAGCCAATCAGTTGTTCCAACAAGCAACGTGCTGATTGTTCAATGTTCCAACAAGGAATGTGCTGATAGGAGGAAAAAGCAAAGTGATTCAGAGAGGAGCTCATCAGTCTTCTGCTTCTCCTTACACTGTCCAAACCTGACCACGTATTTTAACAGGTTGGTAGTGTTATTGGTTAGTTCCACATTACAACCACAAATCTTGCCGTTTGGCACTAGAAACATGATTTTTGTAACATTTAAACTCTGCTGTGATTATAAACTACGTAAATCCTGTGTCGGCTAATGCCAAGAACAACCTAGTGCGCAGTTGTACTAAGCAGCAATCAGCCGCATTGAGCATGCCTGGCCGCGCGGCTACCGGTTACTGCTTACATCATGGCGTTTGACCGCATTGCCAGTATAGCGACTACTCCCCTGTAATTTTGGTGAGTCCTTAAAGGGTATATGGAGGCTGCCATTGCTATAAACCTTCTATATTGCTATTTTCCTGTCTGTGTCTGATTTTATTTGCATGAATGCAGCCAGTAAAGTCGCACGTCTCAAAATCAGTGGTGAAAGTTTTTAACACCAGTGGTTTGAAATGAAAACCAAGCAACGTAGTATTTTGGAAGACCAGCCATAGGAACACTGATCCCCCCTTCTTTTTCTCTAGGGCACCAGGATCTACTGTAATGGTTAACTATACCATGCCTGTCTCTGCATAAGCAAACATGAATGCAATAACACGCATAGGAACGTGCACAGCCACATACACTCAACACATGTTACGTTGCGGCTCTGGTCACATAGGGAGGAACTACAAACCATTATTACTGAGATCTGTGATTATTGTCATTAACAAGAGATCCCCCAGCAAAGCAATGCTGCTTCTTTCCTCTACTAAGGGGTAGAAAGGGGGAAAACTGCTGCATTGTGCACGGTTCTCGATCTAGAACCATTTTGGTTACTTATGAAGGGGGTAAAAATACCAGAAGAAATTCTGTACATGCCTAAATGCCTCCGAGATTGTTTGGTAAATCCTCGTTAAATATCCCCTGCCATTATTTTAATCATTGCTAGTTAAAAATTGGAAAATGCATGGTCAGGCCAATGGGCAAGGTAAGCTTGTGGGTGTGGCATTGTGAAAAAAAAGGACACAAGGTGGCAATTTATATAAAGGTAAAAGTGGGTGTGGACAGAGGTTAAGGGTTGTCAATGGGGGACAGAAGGAAACAAAAGGGCAGCAGAGATAAAGACGGGGGGGGGGGGGGGGAAATAGGGCAAGGGGAGTGAAGCAGAAAATAGGGCAAGGGGAGTGAAGGGGCCATCAGAGGAAAGAACAGGAGGCAAGTAAGGGGCAGCAGAGATAAGGATATGAGAAGAGAAAGGGGCAGCAATGAAAAGGACAAGAGGGGAGAAAACAAAAGGGACAGAGATGGGGGTCAGCAGAGAAAAGGACAGGAGGAGTGAAGAGGGCAACAGAGGAAAGAACAGGAGGCAAGAAAGGGGCAGCAGAGAAAAGGATAGGAGGTGAGAAAAGGGAAGAACAGAGAAAAAGACAGGAGGAGAAAAGAGGACAGCAGAGAGGAGAGAAGGGGGCAGCAGAGGAAAGGACCAGGGCAGAAAATGGGGCAACAAAGAAAAGGACAGGGGGCGAGAAGGGCAGCAGGGAAAAGGACAGAAGCAGAGGAAAGGACAGGGGACAAGAAGGGGGCAGCAGAGAAAAGGACAGGAGGGCAGAAAGGGGCAACAAAGAAAAGAACAGGGGGCAAGAAGGGGGTAACGGGAAAAGGACAGGGGGCGAGAAAGGGGCAGCAAAGGACAGCTCCAGGGTTTCTCCTAATCCACAGACAACTAAACCCCCAAATTTACACACCCCTTGTGCTGGGCACAGCAAAGATAAAAACATTTTCTGGTTTTCCTTTAAGCTCAGGCTGACATGTGTGATTGGTGTTGCAGATAATGAGGTAATCGGGCGTACAGACAAGCATGCTGGGATGTATTGCACAATCTCCGCAGGAATTCGTCTCTGCTTGTCATATTTCCTTTCTTCCAGGCTGTGATTACATTGCTGGACAAATATAAAGCTACCCCACAGCTTTTCTACCCCTTATCTTCCCAACGCCAGACATGGGGCCCTTTCAGTGTCCTGGTCTGCGCGGGCTATCCAGACCTCTGAGACTTCCAGTTCCATTTTCTGGCCCAGTTAGATATTTGCATTTATAGTTAAAAAAGTGATATCTCGGATACTGGATTACTTCCATTCTTAGATTTCAGCAGATCAATATTGATTGAATGGTCCCAATGGCAGCCTTGAACCGCTCAATAGAGTACAAAGCTATGCAGCTATTCTTTCGACCCCTCCCGTGTTCAATAAAAAACAATAAAATCATTCTCCATTCATGATAACCAATATCAATTAAGTATTGGTATTAATTATGAATCAAAACAAATGAAACATCGATTAAATCGATTGAACAAAGTTTCCAAAAAGTTGACCCGAGCTTTAAAAAACTTCTAAATGTCTCTAAGCTAGGATACTATAAGTGCCTCCGTATGATTTATTGCAGCCCCGTCCTTTGAAATGTTTTCTATTGAAAATGATTGGCCCGGGTCTGCCTATCGCTTCTACCTAATGCCGGCTGTGAGAACACTTTCTTGGAAACTGGTTTTGAATGCTAGTTATTCAAATTCCACATATTTGCTTGTCTTAATGGCAGGATCATTTACGACGGTCAGGAAATAGCAGCCAACATTCTTTTCAAGGTTCTATCTCCAGGGCGGGGCAGGACTGAAAAGTTTTTTCCTTTCTATTCAACCATCTTTCCATGCACAGCTATGCCAGGGCTGAATTATACGCCCTCCTAGGCCAAAGTGTGTCTGATATGTGTACGGTCCATCTGCCCGGGGCTGCTGTCTAATTCAAGAGCGATTTGCTTTATAATAAGAGGATGCTGAAATCAGGGGTCCAATAAGAGAGGGTTAAATCTGATCCACCAACGAATCATTTGCTTAGTTTAGCAAGCTCTGTATTATTATTCGCTCACCTTTCCAGAGGACCCAGTCTTTGCAGGTATTGCAAACTTTATTAGGTGTTTATATAGAGCTGACATATTATACAGTGAGTCCATTGTTGTATTATTAA
The DNA here is from genome assembly GCF_032062135.1 of Pyxicephalus adspersus. Taxonomy (NCBI): domain Eukaryota; kingdom Metazoa; phylum Chordata; class Amphibia; order Anura; family Pyxicephalidae; genus Pyxicephalus; species Pyxicephalus adspersus. Next base: position 4,252,532 of record NC_092869.1, read on the forward strand.
TTCTCATGTACAACCAAATTGTCAGACTTGGCCTTTAATTCTACCATATGCGGCCATATTTCATACCCTCCAATCCTGCAATAAGCTGTTACGGATGTATTCAGTGTACAGATGGCTTATTTTTGCTTGCCGGCACAGGCCCAGCCGTCTTCACTTTATACTGTCACAGGATATGTCTGTTAGGCTGGAGGAGGATGTATGGATGATGTCAAGGAGAGGGCAATAGAGTTATTTGACATTTCATTATCTATGGTTAAAAGCAGACCCGTCTGACCCCCTCCTCGTATGGACTAAAGATGACAGTCTGTGTGTGCTAGGATTGTAGGAATTTAAACTTTGGAGAAAGTTGAGTTTAGTGGGATGGGGCATGGGAAAGGGTGGAAAGAGCATTTGTTTCGGTGAGCCATTGTACAGGGACCCCAAATGTCAGTGTACTATTGTTCTGCACCCCAAGTGTCAGTGTGTCATTATTCTGGGATCTCAGGTGTCAGTGTGCCATTGTTATAGACCTCCAAGTGTCAATGTGCCATTATTTTGGGATCCCGAATGTCAGTGCCTCATTATTCTGGGACCTCAGGTGTCAGTGTGCCATTGTTGAGGGACCCCAAGTGTCACTGTGTCATTGTCCTGGGACCCCAAGTGTCAGTGTGCCAATATTTCAGAATCCCAACTATCAATGTGTCATTGTTTTAGACCACCAAGTGCCAGGGTGCCAATATTCATAGACCCTAAGTATCAGCGTGCCATTATTCCAGGACCCCAAGTGCCAGTGTGCCATTGTTCTAGGTTCCCCAAGTGTTCAGGCGACATTATTCTGGGACTTCAAGGGTGCATTGTTTTAGACCCCTTTTGCATGTCTTATTTTCTGTCCAGAGACAGACTTCAAAGCTCCACCACACTGTTGCACATAGGTCCAATACAATGGTCAGGTATGGGGGCATAGCTTGCCCCTACGGACACCACTTATGACCACTGGGTACATAAATACACCAGCTCAGCCCAAACAAGCACAATGTCTTTCCCTAAAATTGAGAAGTAAAGCTGCGTACACACCTGCAATTTTTCTCGTTGGAAAGGATCTTTCACGATCCTTTCCAACGAGAAAAGACTGCACGATGCATGAACGATGCAGTACATACAGCACCGTTCATGCTCTATGGAGAGGGGAGGGGGAGAGCGACGGAGCGGCACCCTGCTGCGCGCTCTCCCCTTCCCTTTCATTAGGATCGGTCGTCGTCCATCGTCCATGGATCCGCCAGGACGGTCGTCGGACGATGGATGACGACCGACTGTACACACGGCAGATTTTCGCCCGATAATTGGCCGATACCGATTATCGGGCGAGAAAAATTTGCCGTGTGTACGCAGCTTAACCCATAGGAGGTGCTGCCAACCCTTTTTATCACAAATCAACACAACAGTGATCAATACTCTTGCCAATTTATCAATCAGTCCTTCCCCCAGTGCCATGCACAAGGCCGGCAGACATAATACAGTGAAAGGTTGCTCTGTATATGCTGATTAATGGCCACAGATGGAGGCACTGCAGGGGTATCAGGAAGATTGCTCAATCACGCGTGAAGCAGCAGAAGAATTTCAATGTTGGATATTAACTCCAAGCCTCAGGATGTGTGCCATTGTGCGATGCCGTATCCTGTTTGGGTGTGTTTGCGTACAGGTGTGTGTTTTTCACACATGGAAAAAGCCCTTGTCTAAGTACGATCAACAGAAAATCATTACAGGGTGACCACAAATTTATAAGTTGATGTATTTGTGCTGACACAGCAGCTTCTTGCATGCACATTCAATATATCCTGCTGTTCATACTGGAAGTTGCATTCAAGGTGAGCAGAGAACAGATTGACAAATCTGTTCAGCCAGGTTTGTGATCTAGAAACTCCTGCCAGACAGCACAGGGGGACCATTTCATGCCGTATATAGTAATGTCAAGATTTTCCTATGTACATTGTCAAATTACTGAAAAGTCCACTTAAACAGAATACCCAAACTCACGCAGAGAGGATTATGGGAGTTTGAATGAAGCTTCAGCTCTGCAAGGCTCCAATTCTAAAAGCTGCCAAGCCGCCACACCTCCTCCTGTGATGCCCCGCGGGTATTGTTATGTCGGTGATCAGTGATAATTCCACTTGTCTTTCCAATAAGCCTTTTCTTTTACCTTCCCTATTGTTTTCCTAAAGAACAATAAGCAGAAGCTAAGCCTCGGAGGAGAGAACAGCAGGCCCATTCCTGTCTGGATTAGCCAGGGCCGCCTGTTTTCCATCTCTGCACGATAATTAAGATCCTTTCAAATGTTTTTTCCCCGTCCGCCCTTGGTTAAAATTGAATAAACGCATAAACAATGTTAGAGGCATCAACTGTTAAGCGGCTGCTCCCCGATCTAGCCTAACAATACAAAATTTCACCAAACAAATCGGTATAATTCCGCACTTGTAGAGATGGAAACTATTGACCCGACAGCCCCACGGCTGGAAATTACAGTCCAGTGCATATTATAGTGATTTAAAGCACCAGTTCACCCCAAAATATTTTTTAGTTATAGGTTCAGGGGCCTAACTACCCATCATCAAACTTTTGCATGGGTACTTTGGAGCAAAGGGGGGCAATTGCAATTGAGAGCCATGCAACCCATTTAAATGTTACTGTCTTTATTGGCCTTTCTCCCTTGGCTTTGGGGCTTCTACCAAATTCTATGGTTTCATTGATGATGCTTATGCCTCTGTATTGGGGGAGCCTAATGGGTTGAGTAAGCCCCTCGCCTCTTGTAGGTCTTGGTACTCCATCAGCCAGATCTTCCTGCTATAATTTCCAACTCTGATCTTGTCCACTTTGGTGTCCTTATCCACCTTTGTGGCTCCTCTTGTTATATACTCTATAAAAAGGTAATCAGGGTTAATGGGGGCCCTATCTAATGGGTATAGCAGGTCTACAGACCCAGGCACTCTGTACAGGATGATATGAACCCCTCATAATGGGCACAGCAGGTGTACAGACCCAGGAACTCAATATAGGGACAGTAGGAGCGCTTCATGATAGGCACAGGAAGTGTGGGAAATCAGTTATGGGATAGTGGGAACCCCTTAAAATGGGAACATAAGGTGTTCAGACCTGAGAACTCAAAACAGGGATCAGGGAGAACCCATCAAAACAGATGTGCAGACCAAGGAACGCAACACAGGGATCTTTAGATGGTTGCACAGCAAAGAACTCAGCACAGGGACTGCAGGAACCCCTCCTATTGGGTGCAGCAGGTGTGCCAATAAAGTTATGAAAAAACAAACAGTCCTTCCTGGGGGGAGGGGGTTTAAGATGCCAGGATCTATCAAAACCTGTTTGGGTAACTTGGGTAACTGTTTGGAGGAACTTGAGTGTTCCGCCCAGAGCATTGACCTTCAACCCTACTTGAACACCTTGGGGATGAATTGGAACCCCATCGGTGAGCCAGGTTTTCTCAACCAACATCAGTCCTTGAACTCGCACATGAATACAAAATTCCACAGGCGCCCTCCAAAATCTTGTAGATAGTCTTCTGAAAGGAGTAGAGGACCACCAAGCAAGGTCCATGAAGGAATGAGGGGACAACCCCATATGAATGTCGATTGTTTTAGAATAGGAAGTCCAACCAGCTCATGCAGTGTATGGTCAGGTTGCTAAAAATGCCACATAGTTCGAAGTTTGCCCAATTAATTTTTTTTCGTGTGTGTTGCACATACACAATGTGCCTGAACATGCCATATAGGCGAATCCACCGTTGATCTTAAATTACAGATCTCATTTCTAATGAGCATTAATAGCCTCCTATTAAAATAAAAGCCTTAAATCTTTTACAGCCCAAACACACCTTGACTGTTGAAGCCCTTTCATAGGTGCCAAGACACCTGGGGGCGAATACAGTCTTTAATCCCGCAATGCGCTTTGTATATTACGTAGCGCTCGTTCACAATGGGAAACAGGTGCTGCTGATGTCAGCTGGTTCGTCCTAACCCCAACTTCAATAAAGAACCTATCAAGGCTTTCTGAGGGTGTCGCAGGTCTTTCTTTCCATGAAGTATTAGCACCATTCTGTCAAGATTTTTGTCTTTGATATTTGCCGCCGGCTCACCCATTTTTGATGGAAATCTGCTGATCCGTGCCTACATGGAACCCCAACATTATTGGGCTTGTACGGACAGTTATCACCGGAGAAGATATATTTCTTTTCTAAATCTTTTCCTGTTCTGGTGACAACTGTTATACTTTAGATTTCCCATCACGTTCTGTCTTGGTGCCACCATAATAAAGGGGGTGAACCTTCTCTGTGGGGTGTGTGAATAAAAAGGGTAAATGTTCTCCGTGGGGTCCGTGGGTCCCTTTTCTACTCCATCCAAGCAGTTTTGGCTTAGATGAGTTATTTTCTCAAATAGTATTTCAACAGAGCACATTCATCCTGTTTCATGTCTGGCAAAACGTTCAACCATGTTTAACTAGCCCAACGTTGAGATCCGATTTTAAACAGCCTTTAAAACGAACCAGGACACCCGCCGGGTGCTAATTCCAGCACCTGCACTGGATTCCGCTATCAGAGGCTTCGGAGGTTTATTGAGCCAATAAAAGCTTCATGCTGTGTTTTATATGGAGTGAAATAAGAGTTTTGATCTATTATTTATCTCTGGCAATGGGAACTGATTCGTGATTGGCTGTTGAGGGCTATCAAACTCATATAACCTCTATTTGGTGGAAGTGAAAACTTCCTCGTCTTGGTTATGTGTGTCAGCGATCGTGCTGCTTTCCAAAAATTCCCAAATCTGCCAATTGGCTTTGTTTTTTGATACATTTTTAATCTGCAGCTTTCATTAAAATATTTCCTGATGATGCTGACATAAAGGTCGTTGTTCAGGCACTTCCTGTTATGGGGTGACAATGCTCTGTCTTTTGTTTCCAATTCTGCTCCTGTGTTGTCACCCCGCCAGCACTAGCCAGAGTTGTGAGAAGTCACTGGGGTAAGGCACTCTGATCAGGTGCCCTGGTGTCTGGCCAGTAGGTTACATACTCCTTACCCCAGCACTATGCATGGTATATACATCTGACCCCCGCGTGTACATGACATACTCCTGACCCCTGTTTCCTGTAGGTTACATACTACTGACCCCTGCACTACATTTATTACATACATCTGACCTCGGCACTATGTACATTACATACTCCTGACCCCTGCAGCAAGTATGTTATATACATTTGACCCCAGCACTATGTATGTTATATACACCAGACCCCGGCACTATGTACGTTACATACTCCTGACCCCAGCACTATGTATGTTATATACACCTGACCCCGGCACTATGTACATTACATACTCCTGACCCCTGCACTATGTATGTTATATACATCTGACCCCAGTACATCACCAACTCCTGACCTGTCTCCTGTAGGTTACACACTAATGACCCCTGCACTACATATATTATATACATCTGACCCAGGTAACAATGTACATTACACACACGTAACCCGTCTTCTATAGATTACCTACTCTTAACCCCTGCACTTATTATGTTGTATATACATCTGACCCAGGTAACAATTACATTCTCCTGACCCCTGCACTATATATGTTATATACATCTGACCCCGGCACCATGTACATTACATACTCCTGACCTCTGCACTATGTATGTTATATACATCTGACCCGGGTAACAATGTACATTACATACTCCTGACCCCTGTCTCCCCCATGATGGCGGCCCTGCCTGAGCTATTGATGCAGTAGATACCATACTTTTGTCCACTGCATCCTGTAGGTTACATACTTCAGACCCCTGCACTATGTAGGTTACATACACCTGACCTTTGCGCCATGTAGGTTACATAACCCTGACCCTTGCGCTATGTAGATTACATACACATGTCCCCTGCGCTATGTAGATTACATACACATGTCCCCAGCATGCAGCAGGTAATGTAACCTACTCCACACACAGTATCACCCAATAAGGACATGCCAGGCCACTAGGTGAGCCACATCCCTAATTTGAATTTGAATTGTCATTTTAATATCTTTTAACGCTACAAATATTCATAAATGTCAGAGCCAGTAGCGTACAAAAAGGCCTCTGACGTCAGGGAAAAAAAAGCGGCTAATACGGATCTGTCTCCTCGGGGCTGTAATGAACACATCAAAAAATCATTAGTGCCATGACAAGCCGAGGGATTAGCAGTAATCCCACCCGTCACCGCCCCTGTAAACCACTCTGGTTTGTTGTTTGTGGCTGGCGGATAAGAGGGGACGCGCTCTGAGCAGACGGATGACCTCATGTGTCTCACGCCCACGCAGTAATCATACGATTCAAATATCACTGTCGTCTAAATGAGGCTTCAACCTGGAACTGAAAAAGTTTATTTGTCCCAAAATATTAGATTAAATTAAAGCAGATTTCCAGGCAAATAATAACCCGTCACCCCTGTGATCTGATCGTCAGCGTAAAAAATTCTAATTGCCCATATTTGCTAAAAGCCAGTCATGTGACTTTCCAGTCCCGTGTCTTTTCTTTTTAAGGTTGGGTCCGTATTTGGCAGTCCATGTCACTGCCTTGCTTCCTTTCTCCCTATTGGTTGTCTAGTAGGGGGATCCTCTTGGGAACCAGGAAAGGCTACAGAGGCAGTGACGTCAATACAAGGGGGCAGTTGGCGACTGGCGGAGGCACAAAACTGCATTAGCGACCCTTGAACTCTGGAGAGTTATTCAAGTGTATTTGCTATCCAAGGTAACAAAAAAAATTGGAATTTGGGGGGGATTTGGAGTTATTTTTTCCCCCCAGAAATAACCTTTATGGTTTTTGAAGGTAGAGATGACTTTAGATATTTCTTGAGAGTAATGGAGGGCCATTTTGCTATCCAGGACCTATTCTTGTGCCTCTCATTAGCCCCACCCCCTTTTTTTTTACAATTTCCTGACAACTTAAAAAGTTATAAAAGTAAAAACATTAAAAAGCCGTAAAAAAAATCAATGAACATTGAATGCAACCAATCTACCATTCATAAAACAAAAACACACAAACCACATTTTACCTTATACCACATTTATTTTTTGTATAAATGATTTAAAATGTGTAATATAAAGAACAAATTCTACAAAACCACTGGGGTCATCCTTGTAATCAACAACAGGGTTTTTTGTACACTACTTATCTTTATTGAGTTTGGCAGGGGATCTTGTAGTATTGTTTGCATTGATGGGATGGCCAAAGGGGCCAGAATTCCTGGGAAGACCCCCACCTTTCCCCCTGTAGGGAGAAGAAAATGGACAGAGATTGCAATCTACTGTTGAGTAAATAATTGACTCCAGCGAATAATAAAGAAAACAGGCTGGAAGGGATGGGATTCTTGGCTGGATCTGGTCAGCGTTCCAACAAAGGACACGCGTGATTGGATGAATAGCTGGGAGGCGATAGGCTGGAACGCAAACATCGCCATTGGAATGCAATGTATACCCTGTGCAATCATAGCATGCAACTTATAGCAACACATGCAACTACGTGCAGTGCATGGCTTTAATATTCATTTCAACAAAGCACAAGGACACACATGCAATTTAACACATTCCCCATGCAAAAGAAATCGGCCATCCTACACCCACAATGTGAATGAGATCTTTATGTTTTATTTAAATGTAGCTACAATGTATACCTTTGCAGTTGGATATGTATTTGGAGCAGACATAAATATAGTCAGGACCAGCTTCCAGCTTTGCAGCGCAGCACTGAGGTATTGCTTTACTGCTCCCTCCTTACAATGCAGGTCTGTGAGTCAGCTGACTCATTGAAAACAATTGTTGCCCAATATTGCTTTTCAATGGTTGCAAAGGCAGATCTCGAGTAACTGCACTGAGCAAATGAGAGCTCCCTCTAGTGGTCATAAACAAATCATATTTTATGTGCATCTCCAGCAAAAAGTTTTTTAGATTCAGTAGAAAGTGGTTAGATAAAGTGGTTGAATTGCTGTCTGAGTCCCCACTGTGTAGATTATCCTCTTCTAATATTGTCACCAACACAGGAATAGGAGGGGGCGCCTAACCCAGGGCCAGCGATTTGCAATCACTTACACTTGTGTTAGCTCTATTTCACGAAGGAGGTCAGTGTTCGATTGCTGACACGTTAAGCTCAGTAATATTTACACAGCTTTCAAGAAATTCAGTAAAACTCAGAATTTATGACAGCCCACACGTTCGCCAAGTTCCCAGAATAAAATAATTGGGTGGATTAATCATGTGACAGGTCCTCTTGGTTTGGAAGCTGAGCCTGGAATTTGTCCAGCTGCCATGGAAATGTTTCCAAATTTGGACAGAAGAATTTCTCAATTTGTTCTCTAATGGACATAGTGTGCCAAGGTGAAGAGTCCTCGCTGGCAGGGACGGGAATTCTTGAGGATCGGCCTGTGTGGGTGGATGGGGAGGGATTTGCCCAGTCGTGGGCCCTGCCATGGTGCTTGGTGGGGTCCTCAGGGCTGTAAGGGAGATATAGGGAGCATCTGGGGAAGCCGGTCCACCCGAACCTGCATCCACCCCACTTTAATGTCTCACTTTAGCTGCTGCATTCCCCACATAAAGTGAAAAAAAAGGCCAACACCCCTTTTAATGTCTTGGGAAAGTGGGTGGAGTTGGGAACTCCAAATAAATAAATTTTGCACTCAGCCAATTAGCAATCACTGATCATATGATATATTGATAGTAGGGTGACAATTGGTGGGTGAGGGTGAACTACAACAGGAATGGAAGCTTCTGATTGGATTTGCCTGATCACGTGACATGGCTTTTGTGCCGTTATGTCCCACATGTCCAATTGCGAACCCATAATTTAGTTGCTACTCATTGGCCTTTTGTTTTATTGGATTGGAGTTCACAAGCAGAAATTACCCTTAGGCTTCCTAACTGAAGTAAAGAACTGGAGTCCTTGACCACTGGACCCTTCTAGCAGAGTGACCCTTTATGCAACAGCCATTCCATCACCAGGCCCCCATTAAATGCGATGAATTCCATTGCTTGGACGGGCCCTGTGCTGATTAAAAAACATCAAAGATTTTGGCTGACTTTATGTCGGATTACTAATCGGCCCACCAGATGTCGGTCCCCGGGCACTAACAATGCTCCTTGTGTCTCCGCTTGTACCCCCAGCGCCAAAGACGCAGATTACAGCGGGCACTGTGGTGACTAAGCGAGGTGACTCATGCTGTACAGCCTCCACAGGCTGAACGTGATAATCTTCCCTTCACCTCACCAGGGGCACGTTTTGGTATTTGCCAGGGTCCAGGCCTTTCATCGCGTGAAGGGCGGAGGGGGTCAGGCGAGGGACCTTCATACAATACCATTTATGTTTAAATTAAATACAGCGGGAAGGATTTTTTCCCAAAAATGGATAAATTGTTAGCTCCTCGATCCCTGCCACGCGCTCAATTGAGGGATTTGAGGTAAATTCCGTAGCTAAGCCACCGTGGAGTATAGTTTAGATGAGGTCATGCGTCTAGATTGATGGTGGTTAGGGCTTCATGTAAAAATCTGTCCTCCCACTGGGTTTATTTTATTTTGTTTTTTACTTTTTAAGCCCCCCTCTTACCCATCCCGTATTTTTTTGCATTCGTGGGGCAAGAAAAAAAACGACCTATATTCATCATTTCTTTGTGTGGGAGGGGGCGCAAATTTAATGCTGTAGATCTGATATCATGATCTGTGAATCCAAAGAGAACCCCACCACTAGACAGCCAATAGGGAGCAGCATAAACACCCAAAGACAGACCATCTTTAAAAAAAGGGGTCTGGAGTGTCACATAAACCCAGGGGGCATTAAAGAGGCAAGGAGAGGGGTTAGTATCTGGGGTTCTCATTTCAGAAACAAGAGTAGGGCTAAAACCCCCACCAGGGTCATTTTTGTCATCAATGTCCCATTGGGGAGACTCTTCCCCACTTCCAGCCCTAAGAAACAGGAAGTGAACAAACTAATGGGAACTTATAGGAAGTTATAAAGTTATAGGTATACTTTTTTTTTTTTTTTTTTGTGATAGTCGTCCCTGAAGCCAAATATTCTGTTGGCACAAACATCAATGGCAGCTATTTGCAACATCATTGCATCATGACGTTTCCTCCATGTGACAATGCTCGGTGGCTGATTCCCCAATCACATGGGAGAAAGTGGCGGCAGTCAAAGGCTCCCAAGACCAGGGATCTTTTCTTGGCTTAGAGATACATATTTTTGGGTTTGGCACGGGTGGGACACAAAGTAGTCACATGACTAAAGTTACTCCCCAATGGGCTGCTAAATATCAAACATGGCGGCTCCTTGGCCCTTCCTGCGTTGGATATCATCTTACAAATCTCTCTACAAGAACAAGCGCTCCATTCTTAACCTCCATCAGCCTCCTTTTCCTAGCTCGCCCCTCCAACGCCTATATACTGTATGGATTTCTTTCTGTCTGCGCCGTCGGCCCCGCAGGATGAGGCGAACGTGAAAATCAGCCCCACGATCCGTCTCCATGAATAACAAGACGAATGACTCCTCCGGGAGCTCGCCAGAATCGCTTTACAAAAAAGAAATCAGTTTGGATTTTAGAGATGTCAGATACGGAAAAGTTAAAAAATATCTTCTCCCCTCTGCCGGGGCCCCAAACTACCGAAGGCTTCCAAAAAATCGCTGACCGCAGCTGTTCTGGCAGGAGGGACCGTGTCTCATGTTTGAGATGAGATAGGGAGAGTAATAAAGGGTCAGTCCATCCAGAACCGATGGGCCATGTCCATTATAAGGGGTTCCTCCCATCTCTGTGCTGAGTTCCTGGGCCTGTACACCTGCTGTGCCCATTGTGAGGGACCCCTACCATCCTCTTTGATGGAACCCCTGTGGGTAGAATCACTTCTGTTGTAACCCTACTACCCTTCCTGTGTTTGTTCCCAGGACAGGAAGTAGAGGTAAACTAGCAGCTGAAGTTCCAGAAAGTTCTACAAAATGGTATTTTTTGATTTTTGGTTACGTCAATCACCACTTGACCTTCCCCCTCTAATGGAATGTCAGGCCCGTCTCCCAGCATACGTAAAAAACGTGAGCACAAAGGGCCTCTTGTAGCCTCCTGCGTTCCAGAGCCATGTTTTTACAACGCTACATTGATTTTCTGAACAGATTCGGGAACTGTTTTTATATTCAACCTATTCTTAGGGAGCTGCTGCTTTCAGAAGACGAGGCCGCTGTGGTTTGTGTTACAATGGCCGCTTCTGACTTCCTGGGAGCGGGTGTTTATGTTGGTTGCTATGGCAATGGCTGACTGGGTTGTGGCATTTACAGCTTCCTGCTTATGTTTGTTTTTGTTTTGTATGGGTTGTCATGGTGACGGGGCGCAGGTGCTAGTGGCGGGAAAGTCATTCTTGTGAAAAGAGGCCTACATAAGAGTTCAATATGGCCCATTAGAAGAGAATTTTCATTCAAGGCGTGAATGTCACCATTTTACAGTTGTCAGCATAGGACGTAAGGGAAATCTCTAAGTGGGGATACTGTTTTAGTAACATCTAAGTAGGGATTTCCTTTTACATTACTGAGGTTTCCTCTTACTTTCTCTGGTGTTACCTGGACAGATCTCCCCAATGGAAATTTTGTTAAACAAAATGGCAATCACCTACTAAAAGCTACAAAAGTTACTATAAGTTGCATTCCAACCTCACCTTCTGCCCTACAGCCTTCCCTTCTTTAAATCTTCCTTCTGGCCTCCCTTCTATAAATCTGCCCTCCTGTCTACCCTTCATTAAACCTGCCGTTCAGCATTCCATTTATTAAATCTGCCCTCCAGCCTCCCCTATTTTAAATCTGCCCTTCCTGACTAAAAGCGACACCCTGGTGAATAATCCTATTAAATTATAGTGAGCTAATGGCTGACAAACAAGAAGATAAAACTGCTAAGGATCACTCCCACGGGTTCATCTATCATCGTACATCTATGAATGGAAGACCGAAGCGCTGCCGCCAGGCCTGGGAGACAAACCATTATTCCTCTAGTTGTCCTGGCAAGGACACATTTTCATATTTCATAAAATGGGTAACTCTATCCCTCTATCTTGAAAATTCCCAGACATCCTGCTTGGTGGCTCTGCCAAGATACTGCGAGCTTAAGTCATCGGTCTGTACCAGAGACGCCAAGGAGACTCCCATGCCTCTCTCTACCGTCTTCTTTTAAGGTGGAATGTTCAGGAATTGAACGATAGCTGTATTGTTTTCACCTTGTAATCATTAGAAAACTCCTGTAGACCAGGGGCCAAGAGTTCTGGTGACAACCGTTAACCTCAATAAGGAAGGAAGTGAGGAAAGGTTTGTGGCAACCCTATTTTTTTAACTGATGTACCAGTAACCCTACTCAGATCACTTTCCCCCCATATTAGTTTAAAGGTGTGCAACCCTGAACACATACACCACTTGGTGTGATCATTCTCACTTTGAAAGAGGTCATAGTTAGGCAAACCTAAAGATTTTTTACCCTTTGGTATGATAACAACTTAGAAGGTCATAGTTGGGCAACCCTAAACATGTTCACCATTTTGTATGGTCAATTTTTCACCATGGTAAGTCTTGACTTACCATGACATGGTGTGGTCACTCTCTCACCATAGTAGGTCATAGCTGGGCAACTGTGAACATGTTCACCACTTGGTATGGTCACTTTCTCACCATGGCAGGTCATAGGCAGATCTGAATTAGAAACACAAAGTTCAACCAATAGATC
>NC_092869.1:4265385-4266186 GCF_032062135.1 Pyxicephalus adspersus
GGTATGAGGTGCAGGGAGCTAGAATGTTCTGCATTTGGAGCCACCACTTAATATTTCCCCAGGGCACCATTTTGTCAAAAACTGTCCCTAATGGCGCGGACAACAAATTATTTTTTTCATGGACTGAAGTTCTGTATAAGGAACTTATAGTGTATAGTGGATTCCTTTCATACTACACATGAACATTCTGCGTCCTCGTTCAGACAACAGGCCCCATATGTTTTGTAGAAGAACGGAGGACAGTAAATGGAGAACAAATGTAGAGCTTGATGTGTGTCCAATTTTTATAATCCCCTGTAAACATACTGATTGTGTTCATCCCCGGCCTTTACCGCGGTGGGTTGCGGCTTTATACACAAATCAAGGGTTTATTTACATACATCACGCTATAGCATTCCCGAGGTGATTAAGAGATAAACCTCAATTTTAGTTCTTCTTTTCAAATGTAGGACAATGCTCCACTGTAACTAGTCAGGTATTGGACTGTTGGTTAAAATGTCAGCACTTGAATATGCAATTCATTTCACTGGTGAGAGAGAAGATAACTTCATAATATTTCCAAGGTGGGAGAGGGGACAACGCCATAATACTGGCCATAGTGGGAGAAGGGACAAGGATATAATACTGTCTATGGTGGGAGTAGGGACAAGGCCATAATATTGGCCAAGGTGGGAGAGGGGAAAACGCCATAATACTGGCCATGTTAGGAAAGGGGACAACTCCATAATATTGGCCATGTTGGGAAAGGGGACAACTCCATAATATTGGCCATGTTGGGAAAGGGGACAACTCCATAATATT
>NC_092869.1:4266267-4299254 GCF_032062135.1 Pyxicephalus adspersus
TTGGGAAAGGGGACAACTCCATAATATTGGCCATGTTGGGAAAGGGGACAACTCCATAATATTGGCCATGTTGGGAAAGGGGACAACTCCATAATCTTGGTCATGGTGGGAAAGGACAGACAAGGGAGAAGGGACAACTGGCTATGGTTTGAGATGAGCTCATCATGGTGTGATGGTCAGGGGCCCTGTGAGTGTATATGTTGGGCAGTAGGGATATAAACAAACATACTTCCTAAGCAGACATAGGACAGGTTCACCTGATCATTTTTAAATCCCTCGAACAAAAAGGCCTCTGGTCCCCTTTAACAAAACCTTGAAGTATTCACTGTTAAAAGCACGTGTGATTTTTCTTTGAAAGTCCTCATCTCGCTCACATACCAACTTCTGTTTCTTAACTGCAAAACAAACAGTCGAGCGTGAGCCAAGGTCCCCGCAAAGAGCCGTCTCAGTACTTTTCCACCACTTGTCCGGAAATCAGCCAAGATCTTGTCGTGTACAGGCGATAGCCAGAACAGACGGTTTACTAAGACGAAAGGCTGTAGCTTGCCTGCGCTTGCCTGATTCCTGCGATGAGATGGCTTCTGTGCGCAAGATGGAGGAAAGCAAGAGCAGAATGGCAGCAAACAAGGCCAAACTCAAAACTGATATTGGCATGTTTTTGATGCCACAAGACGTATTTGAAGACTCTGTGGTGATATCTGTTCAGATTTCTTGTCATTTCCTGTTGTGTCTCTGGGGCAGGAATTGCCCCAGTGAGTCCTGAAGTAGTTCAAAAACTGCTTTAACCAAAAAAAATTTTGGCTTTGGCCTTCAATAATCTTCCATAAATAGATGTAGTCAAAGTCTTTTTTCTGATAGAGAATATCTAAAAGTAAAAAAAAACTCCACCTATCTAAACACGACTCCACCCAAAGATTAGACAGTGGCATTTACAAAATCAGTTTAGCATTGAATCTCCTCCCCTGTGTCCGCAAACACTCATCAGGGTGTGAACCCGGCCATGGAGCCTGTCAATGGCAAACACTGCCATGCCCGAAGAACATACAAAGAAACTGATTACCCAACCGGTGCCAACGTTCCTGGCTGTGTGACCAAATGGACACGCCCGCCCTATTGTACGGAACTGACCGGCCAGGTGATTAATGGCCTTTAATAGAACATTGTCTCCATTGTGAAAGGGAATCTTTTGTCTTTTGAGATGAATACCATAGGCTTTATAAATCTTATTGGAGTGTGTTAAAGTGGACCTGTCATCAGATATTATTTAAAATAAGTACACATGATTTTTTTACTGAATTCCTAAAATTATTTCACATTTCTCTACATGTATTGACCCGCATCCCTCCTCCAGATATGCATTGCCCATCATAGGCATAACTGTAGGCCGAGCATTATTGCTTTAAAAATGAAGCAGGGAACAACGGATATTGAAGTGCTTGAAGCAAAGGAACCAAATAATGATCGAGGTGATAATGGATTCTGGTAGCTCTTATGGTGCTCCAATCAGCTCTCTAGAAAATCCTATGCAAATGCTGGCTGTCTAAAAGTCAGTATTTGCATAAAGCAAGACACGCCCTATGTGATTAAGGTTTGGGCGTGGCTATTAGGAAATCAATTACAGCAACAAATCTTTTTGGTCCTTAGTGGGACATGTTTATAAATATCTATTGACAACACACAAGTCATATTTGGGAATGATCATGTGAATTGGACCAATCCCAGGCCGATTCTGTGATTCACCCGACTCCCTACAAAAGGGCAGAATATAGAATAGGTGTTTGCTGTTCTTTGGAACAGACGACCAAGTGTTTACCAACCAGTAAATACATTGGCCTGATTGGTTCACATCAATATCCCCACCCCCAAGGATCGGAAGGGCACACTAGGGTACACATGTGTGCCGTGCTTTGGAAATGATGAATGGGAGATAACCAGTCAGTAAATTAAATGATTGGTTCACCTCATCCACAACAATTTGAAGGGTAGAATATAGTATGAGTATGTGTGTTTGGTAACTGAAGATAACAATCAGTAAAATCGATTGCGCTGATTGGTTTACCACATCTCCACCCCCAAGGAACTGAGCTGTATTGGGAACTGATGATCGATCGATCAGTGAACAATTGGACCAGTTGGTCAAGTGCAAAACTGACAACTTATCAGCCCGTGTGGCCCTATTGATCACTTCTCATCGGTAATGTTGCAGTATTGCTGATCAATAGGCGAATACATCTACACATTTATATATTCGTCATAAAAACAGGAAACTAAAAGGATTAATTTGACAAAAAACGCTGAGCGCGTGTTGTGTATTACCAGAGGAAGAATGGGTCAGTGTCCCCGTCGTCACAATGTCACTCCCTGTTCCCTAGCGCGTAGGCCTGGGAGTGTCCCTCTGCAGCTGTGCTAACATAATAAATATCACACAATCCAGTCCTCAACGTCCTAGCGACAAACACGCCCCGGGGGCTGTTTTCGGAAAATCTGCTTTGTTTGTGGGATGTCGGAAGAAAGCGAACAACATCTGCTCAACAATCCATACATTGTAAAGCTGCAGGAACACACACAACTCTTAAAGGGCCATCAACACTAAAATTACTTTTTAAAAGGAGACATAAGGTTACAACTCCCCAATCCCGTCTCCCAATTGCATTTTTGTGTTGTCACAGGCTAACAATGCAGCCAAATCAATACATGATATGCAGGCATGGTCAGGAAACCCTTCCTGAGAAATGCCATGCAGCCATCTCTGGAGTGCATGTAGACAGAAAGTCTTATGGGATCTGTGAACGAAGGGTTAAATATATCATGCCCATGGGGCGCCCACATATCAGAAGCGGTGTTTAGTATCTGAGAATACCCACTTCCTTTTTAATGCAAACAGGACGCAGCGAGGAAGTCCCTGTGGGCGCCTGGTTTCCGGGTCTTTCAGAGTTGAAGCTTCAGAAGGTTTGAGATACTGCTAGATCAAAGAGGATGATAGGAAGGATGGATTTGGCGGGAAATAGAAGGAAAATACCTATCAACTGAAATAAATAAATAATCTTTATTAATAATAATTCAATATACAGGAACAAGCTTTGTGATTGGTGCTCTCATCTCACTATAAGTCAACCGGACAGGGTCTGTCTAATTGTCTTTGCAGTTTATATCACCTTTAGCTGGAGATTATGTGATCTGGGAGAATGGCAAAGGTTTGTTGCCATTGCAGTTATATAATAGAGCAGAAGAACCTAAAACTAGGACTGTCATGTGTAGAATGATTACAGGAACCCAAAAACACATTCTAACCTAACTCTTTGTATCTTTCAGAGACCCCAACCACTAACACTTACAAAATGGCAAACAAAGGACCTGCATACGGACTGAGCAGAGAAGTCCAGATGAAGATTGACCAGAAGTACGACCCAGAGCTGGAGAACATCCTGGTTCAATGGATAAGCGGCCAGTGCGGCAATCAGTTCGGCCAACCAGAGGAAGCTGGCAAAGCCGGCTTCCAGAAGTGGCTTAAAGATGGCGTGGTGAGTAGACCAGGTCGATGATGAGTTGGTAAACCGTCTTGGTGTAGGAAAACCATTTGATACATCTTCTTGGGAGGTCCTGGGATACAGTATGGGACAGGGGATATGCTCGGCTTCCAAAGGTTTCATATTGTGGGACTAGTACTCCTCCGGGGTGAAAAAGACAGAGGGTATCTACTCTGTCAGGGTATTTAGGTGGATGCTTTCATCTTGTGAGGACCATTATTCTTCCAGGGTGAAATAGACATTATGGGGGAAATATTGACAAGGGATAAAGTTTTAACTAAATCACCATCAACAAAGATGTGTAGGTCCATGATTCTCCTGGCCACAAGCATCGATGAAGGCCAACAAGTATCCAAGCATAGACAATCATGTTGAGTTATGGTGAAAGCTGGTTGAAGACACCTTGGGTGCCAGGTTATTAGGTTCTTCAACCAGCCAATCATTATATTCCCCTAAAATCACATCTGGTGTCCAAATACCATCTGGTGAACACCTTGGTTGAAATAGTCTGTAACCAATCTTCTGCTTCTCAAAAGTTATCTGGTCTGATCTTAGGGTTAGGGACTCCAAGCCAGCCCCAACCAGACTGCACTTGGGTGTAGTAATTGGCCACCCAGACCTTCATGGAGGGAGAAAGAAAGAGGATCACATGATCCCAAGAAAGTCAACTTACACCTTGAACAGTGTATCTGGTAGGTAGGTCAACCAATACAATGAAGAAAGGATAAGCCTGTCTTGGCTGGTGGTGTCCCATTGACATCTGGTTGGAAAAGGCTTTGGACTTGCTCCCATGTTCATATGCCATTGAACTAATTCGTAGCCAACCTTCTGCTCCTCAAAAAGTAATCTGTTTAGTAATTAGGGTTAGAGACTCCAAGCCCAACCTCAACCAGACTGCACTTTGGCCTAGTAATTGGCCACCCAGACCTTCATGGTGGGAGTAAGAAAGGGGATCACATGATCCTATATACAAGAAAAATGTAGCTGGTATGTGAGTCAACCAATATGATGTGGTAAGGATGACCCTGTATGGAACTCCGGTGAACCTCACCATCTTCTCACTCTGCAGGTCCTGTGTCATCTGATCAACTCCCTCGCCCCAGGCTCCGTGGCCAAAATCCAATCCTCCGCCATGGCTTTCAAACAGATGGAGCAGGTGTCCCAATTCCTGAAGGCCTGCGAGAAGTACGGAATTGCAGCTTCTGACCAGTTCCAGACGGTGGACTTGTGGGAAGGTTAGATAGATTGTTTGACCAATTACGTTAGCAGATCAATTAATGAAAAAACACAAAACTGACAAATTCTGTTCCTTTTGACAGGAAAGGACATGGCCAGCGTGCAGAGGACTCTGATGAACTTGGGTAGTTTAGCTGTGACAAAGGGTGACGGATATTTCAAAGGAGACCCGAGCTGGTTCCCAAAGTAAGTCATCCCAGTATGTTTTTTGAAAGACTCACGAGGTGCCATCTACAAGGCCTCACCACAAAAATTGGGTTCTTCATTTGTACCATGTGAGCCTCATTTTCAAATTTCATTGGATACAGCTGAAAAATGCTTATCCTGTAGCTTTGTGAATTGATATCAAGGGTCCGGGCCTCCAAAAACTGATTTTGTAGAGTTTAATGGATGTTGGAAAGTTCTTGGGTCTGAGGTGCCCATTATTAGAATCTCCTAGCAACCTTGTGAGAAGTTCCCAGGTCTGTACACTTGCTGTGTCCATTATGAGGGGCTCCCACCAACCTTGTGGGAAGTTCCCAGGTCTGTACACCTGCTGTGTCTATTATGAAGGGTTCCCACCAACCTTGTGCCAGGTTCCCAGGTCTGTACACAGACTGTGCCTAATATAAGAAGCTCCAACAATCCTTGTGTTGAGTTTTTGGGTCTGTTCACCTTCTGTGCCAAGCTCCCAGGTCTGGAGACCTGTTAAGCTGATATGATAAGTTCTCCCCAATCCTGTGCTAGTTTCCCAGTTCCCACAAAAGTGGGTAGGGACACCAAAGTTCTCCTCAATGGTGGTGCATCAAAAGAAACACCCCAAAACATCCAAAAGTTCCTACCCAAAACTAAAAAACATAAATTATATAATTTTTTTTCTTCCCCTTCAGGAAATCTATTGAAAACAAGCGTGATTTCTCCCAAAACAAATTAAAAGAAGGGCAGAGCGTCATCGGCCTGCAGATGGGCACCAACAAGGGAGCCTCCCAGTCTGGAATGACCGGTTACGGCATGCCAAGGCAAATCCTCTGAGCGACCAAAAAAACCACTAGAACCTCCTGGCCAAAATCGGGACACGTCAAGCACTCATCTCCGCTTTCCTCTCTTCTCCCCCTCGCAACTGGTCCTTGGTACCCAAAAATTTCCTGTTTACCCCAACTCCAAGATATGTGATGGTCATGATAGAAGAGTGTATTTAGAAAAAAGTCTGTTCTGTTTTGTTTATGAAATGCCCATCCTAGGGGGAAATTATTTAATGGGTGGGGGGTGTTTAGGAATATTTTTGAAATTGTAGATTTTTGGGGTGTTTAGCCAAGCCATAACATTCCACGTGTGCCTGCTCTTTTTTTTTATATTCCTGTGACCAAATTAAGAATGTCTTACCATAGAATTGTGTCTCTTTTTCTCATTTCCTACAATCTTCAGTTCTGATTGGCTGGTGGGATTTCCCATGCTGCTTTGCAAGTTTTTTGCGTGGTTGCCAGTGATCAAACCAGCGTTGGTGCAACCAAAAAAAAAAATAAAAAAAAAAAGCAAAAAAAAAGGGAAGAAGAGTTGTAGCTGTAGATCATTCCTGAGATGAACTGGGGTGGGACCTTTGCTTTTTTTTTTTTTTGACTCTACTGTCATATATCCAGATCCCATATTGAGAAATATTATTTCTGATCCGAATAAAGACCAATCTATGTTTATAAAATGTGAGTGTTGTCATTAATGGGGGCGAGGGTGGGGGGTCACCAAGAGGAGGTCCTGATTGTGGATATAATTATGGGGTCACTTCTTATCACCCCAAAGCTGTATGACTGCACCACGACCCAGGGCTGCAATATGGAAAGTAGACGACTGTCCAAATTTTTAATTAAAAGATGATTTCCTACTTCTCACATTTTTAAGGAAGTGCTTGAAAAAAAGACATTATTGGCAGGATCAATGAAGCATGAAAAATGATCAGTCTGCAGCTGTCAATAAAAATATCCTGCTATTAATGTCCTTGTAGGCACTTCCTGGTAAGGGGTGACAACACTTTGTACCTGTAAGCTAAACAAGCTGTTGCGTTGTCACCCTGCCACTAGGGGCTATCTCAGCACATATTACACAGGCGTGGCCTGCCATTGTCACCATCAGGCGGGCGTCACTGTAGGCAGGAAGTGGCTGAAAAAAGGCTGCAGGAGATCAGTGACAACACAACTTCCTGTTATCATTCCAATACTGTGCACCCCACAAGTGTTAGCAGCAGCTGCACTACAACACAAAGCCCCCAACAAATAAACATAGGAGGGGGGGGAGAATGTGTATTATAAACCAGGGAAAATTCCGGGGTCACACACAGATGGTGGCAGCTGGAGTCTGGAAGGACGAGATCGTCCAAAAAGAAACAGCTTGTAATCGAAGGGTTAAACTCTAGCATTTGTTTTGTAACCGGTGTCCCCACCTTGAGATTTTGCTCCGACTTCCTGTGTGGTCACTAAGGAAGTAAGTGAAATCTCTCCTATGTTGTCACCAGAACAGGAAGACAGTTTTCACCCATTGGGGACAATGAAGATGAACACAGATCCGTCATTGTCCCAGGTTCCAGAGCTGGGAAGGGCCATTGACCCGTGAACCCCACTCCAACAACATATTGTTTTCAAGAACTATTCCATACCTGCGCCCTGTTGTCACCAAAACAGGAAATTTATGTAAACCACCAAAATCTGTAAAAAACAGACAAGGGCTCCAACCCTCCCTAGTTCTCATAAAAGGAAAACGATCAGCAGGCATCAGAGTGACCCCCACACAGCATGTTTTAGAATATATTCGGGGGTCCCCATGAACTTTTCGGGGACACAGAACCCTTTGCCTGGCCTGGGTGATCCATCAGGATCCTCCAATGATTCACATTTGAACGGAATCATTTTTTCTGCCCATCTCTGATTGAGCAGGACTTAGTGCCAGTTGTCCCACTTGTGGACTCTGTCTCCCTCTGGTGGACAAATATAGGAATTACAGATTTTATATTTTTTTGTATTCCATCCAAATCACAGCCGGGGGTTTTTAGGGGTATCAAAAAGAAGCAGAAAAGCTGGGATCAGCGGAAAGGACACAAATACAGATGGTGGAACTTTTCTGGCGAGGTCAAAGAGGCCCAACTGTGATAATCCCAGCTCCTTATTATAAGTTAGGAATTCTCCTGCAAAATCAATAAAAATCATATAACTTTCTTATAGAAAATTATTGGGGCAGGGATCTGCTCATTAGTCAGATCACTGACGTGGCATTGAGGGGCCTCTAGGTGGAGCCAAAATAGGCCACTGCAACCTCATTGAGGGTTACCATATCAGGCAAAGCACCACCCACATGTGCACAATCCTGTATCTGATTGGTTGCCATGGGGGAGGGTCACATGACCAGGATGAGAACCACCCTATGTATCTACAAATCCAATGCTAAACATTACAGCCCCAAGTGATACAAAAAATCATAAAAATGAATAAAATGTATGAAATGGTTTCTTACCTGGAAGACTTCAGTGTGCTGGGAAGGCCAGACAGGCTGATTGGTCAAAGGTGATCAGGCGTTCATGAAGAAAAATGGGTAATTGGTCAGAGCTAATCAGGCTCTCAAACAGAAGGAGAAGTGATTGGGTAGAGGCGATCACATGTTCAAACAGGAGGGGGTTAATTGATTCCTCAGAGGTGATCAGGTGTTCAAAAAAGAAGATGGGTGATTGATCAATCAGATGATCATGTGACCAAACAGGAAGATGGGTGATTGATTAATCAGACGATCATGTGACCAAACAGAAAGATGGGTGATTGATTATTGCTGTCGCCAACTCTTGGCAAACTTTTCCCTCACTTCCTGTCTCTGTGACACCGGCGAAAGAAGGCAAGTTAGCAGTTGTCACCAGGACAAGAAGGCACAGGAAATTAAAAATGTTGTTACTTAGCATCCTTCTCCAGTCATTTAGGGATTATTTCTTTTTACTAAATAAATGCCTTTACTCTTTATGGCAACCTGCGTCCCCTTTAAGATTATTTTGCATGCTGTTCAGTCACCAAAACAGGAAATGAGAGTGAATTTCAGGAGACACAGGATGTGAAACAAAATCTAACTTTTGGGCTGGAAATAAGCAGAGTAGCCACGCCCACTACCTCACCTGCCGTCTTGCTATTGGCTCATCTACAGCACACTGACTCCTATCTTGTTTGGGCTACAACAATATGGTGTCCTGAGGACTCCGAGACAATGGAGGAAAACAGATTTCCTGTTATTGTCTGGTTGCCATGGAGAGAGAGGAAGTTTTTAGTTGCTGTGACAACCAGTAACCAGAGAATTCTAATCAGACTGGAACCGGGCTGTGAGGGGACATGGTGAGAGGAAACTGCTGTATACATTATAGATTTATATATATACCCCCCATAATCCCTCCATACATATTATATATATATATACTCCCCCCCCCTCCATCATAATCCCTTCATATACATTATGTATATATAGAGCGCTCAAAACCCAACGCTTCAACCTCACCTACCCGTCTTCTTCTGTCTCTTAAACCACCACTACTTCCCACCATTCCATACCCCCCTCCTATTGTGATACTTCCCCCACCTCCTAGATTGTAAGCTCTTCGGGTCAGGGTCCTCTCCTCCTCCTGTATCACTGTCTGTATCTGTCTGTCATTTACAACCCCTATTTAATGTACAGAGCTGCGTAATATGTTGGCGCTATTTAAACCTGTTTAATAATAATAATAATGATGATCATATTAATAATAACATTATCTCTCCATATACATTATTTAAAGATACCCCCCCCCCCCATAATCCCTCCATATACATTGTATATATATACTCCCCCAATTATCTCTCCATATCTATATATATCCCCCATAATCTCTCTATATATACATTATATATTTATATATTTACCCCCTTCCTTCGTAGCCTGAAAGTATTGTGGGCTCGGTCAGCTCCGGTTCCAATGGATCCCACCGATCAAAAGCCTGGAAATATCGGACAAAGGCCCTGAGCTCTGAAATTGATGAGAGTTTGTTTGGCACAAAGGTGAGTATAAATGTGCAATATTAAATAGGTGAGCTCACTGGGTCCAGGTTCTGATTGATACGGGTGATTCACATGCAGCTTTGGGTGAATGACTACCATCCGCACATATCTATCTATTGAAAAATGGGTGCTGTCATGTTTCCAGGAAACTTTGTACTGCCCCCTGCTAGGTCCTCCAATCAGATTTGATGTGCCTGCATTGTATAAAGAAGCACAGAGACCCAGTGATGGGGTCACCTGTCTACATTCCAGTAATGAATACAAAAGATCAGTCGGATTTTCATTCACAAAGCATCTGTTTTTTTTTTGTTAAGCAACAGCCAGCCAAAGATGACACCCCGATCGTGCAGAAGGCTGAGAACAGATATCGCAAATCCCTATCAGCACCGACGGGAAGCCGCAAGCCCGAGACCATTCGAATTATCACCAGCGACCTGATCCGAGATCTGGTGTAAGTTCCAGGGGATAAGTCTATGAAAAATGAACTCCTAAAGAGGACCTGTCACATGACACATCAGTATTGTCATAGTGTGCCATGGCTAAGATCAGTCTGCTTCAGGAAAAGGGAAGCATTTCCTCAGTCTCCTCTCTCTCAGTGATCATTCCGGCTGTACATTATAAATTTGTATCAAGTCACAAGGTGGGAGGCTGAAGCCGCGGCAGATCTATGCCAGGCATTTGTGAGCACAGCCAGGAACAGACACAGGCACCAAGATTTTTAAAATATATCTAATGACAATATATCTGATAACAAATATATCTGATGACAGGTTCACTTTATTCTTCTGTATCTCACCTGAACTTCCCTGTTTGCAGGGTGCCCTCTGAGGACCCCTCTGGTTTATCCATCATCATGTCACCTTATGATTTCCGTCGCATCAAGTCTGCAGCTCGAGTTCCCACCAAGGAGGAACGTGAGATGGCAGCACAAGCCCTAAAGGAGGAGAAAGAAGCAACCATAGTAAGTTAGCAGAGTGCAGGTTATATGGGTAATGAGCCTCCAGACCTGAGGGGGGCAGTGCTCAATCAGGTTTATGACGGTCAGACCAGGACATAATGTTTTGTTCAAAGGGAATCCAAAGCTAAAGCTTGATACTTTTTGCTCCCCTAGGCGAGCTAGCTTGTGCTACCCCTTTTCCGCTCAGCCAATCACAGCCTTTGACACACACAAAGCACACCATGAAACCTGTTCTACATGAACAAAAGAGAGCAAAAGGGGTTAGGGAGAGGGGAGAAGGAAGGAGCGAAAGGGGCAGATAGCGAGGTAAGAAGGGAGAGAGGAGAGAGAGACAAGGGAGAAGAGGGAGAGGAGGAGAGGGAAAAGAGAAATAGTAGGAGGCCAAAGATATACAGGGGAGAGAGGAGAGGTAGAGAGAAATAGAGAGAGGCAGTGGAGAGAGAAAGAGATATAGAAGTGGGGAAGGGAGGTGGTAGCGGGAAGGTAAGGGACTCAGGGGAAAGAGAAGGGGAATGAGAGGGAGAGAGAGTGGATGAGGAGTGGGAGTAGAAAAGGATGGGTAAATGAGAATAAAGGCAGAGAGAATGGAGCGAGGAAGAGAGAAATAGGGAGGAAGGGGAGGTAGAGAGGAAGGAGACAGTGAATGGAAGGAGAGGGGAGAGAGAGAATGGGTAGGGAGAGGAAGAATGTAAATGACATGTACCTTCAATATAGATGTTACCCTGCATAGATCTCTGCACCTTGGAATAATCACTTTTACTTTATTCTGCCTGTTACTGTAGAGCTGGTCAGCCAGCAGCAGGTTCCAGTTTTTTTATACAAAATATATATATTATATATTATATTGCCACCCCCTAATGGTCAGGGGGCTCTAGGCCATGACCTAGGCCATGACCAGGGGGGCACTAGGCCATGACCTTGTGAGAAATCCCTCCCTGTAGATTTAATTGATATATCAAATTTACAAAGCTGCATAACTTACACAAGTAGATCAGCTGCTATTTTTGAACTGGACCCATCAGTTTTCCAATTGGTAATCATTTGGGACTCCCAAAACTTTGCATGTATGTGTATAATATTCTGATCTACCAATTGGGGGTGTAGATGATGAAACACGGGACTGATTTCGGTTGGTTGATGAATTCAGCTCAGATGGTTTTACCAGATCAGTAATAAAAATCAGCCATGTGTACCAGGTCTAGGACCTCTGCAAACAGCCCTGACTGAATCTGCATAGGAACAGCTCACTATAAAAGAGAGGAATGCCCTCAACCATTCCCATTCTTCAAACTGACCACCATTGTAAGCATGGTTTTTTCTCCATTGACCATCAGCTATAAAGAGAACCTTCTTCCCATTGACCACTGCATGGAGAATTTTCTTCCCACTACTGTCGAGAAAGCATTCTTCTAACTGGCTGCCAATGTAAGGAGCATTTTCATATGACTCCCTATGAATTTTAGCAATGGCTCCTTGAAACTTTTTATTTAAGAGTTCCTTTGGGAACCTTAGACGGTTGCTGCTGAAGCACCACTGCCCCATAGGACAATTATCCCTCTGTTCCAATGACAACTGTAATTTTTTTTCACTTACTGTACCAGTGAAACCAGGACACATTGTGTCTGATTATTTAACTCTCCAAGGCTGTAGAAGATACACTTTCATCAGTGAAGCTGGGTAATCCAGCAAACCTGGAATGGATTTCTTCCAAGTCATTTGTTGTTTGCTAGCAAATGTTTTAAATCCTGGTCTAGATCCATTCCAGGTTTGCTGGATCACCCAACTTCACTGATGAAACTGTATCCTCTCCAGCCTTGGAGAGCGTTAGTAAATCAGACCTTTACAGAGGATGAATATCCCCAGCAGAGATTTAGACAGTGGTTCTATTACATTCACATTCTTTACAAAGCTAAAATAAAAATCTTTGGCTGGACTTCCAATCACTAGATAACTGTGGGTATTATTGTCATTTTCAGGAAGCCGTTAATGAGCGCAAGAACTACATGAAACAAAAGGAGATGCTTCGCAAGAAGAACGAGAAGCTGAGCGACCTGGAGCAAGAAGCTCAACAGAGGGCGCAATATCTGCTGCAGAGAGCCAACGCCATGCGCATGGAACAAGAGGACGAGATAAAAAAGCTCAATGAGGTGGGCAGGGTTATACTATACTTATAGGTGTTCTCCATCCATGAACCCTGTAAGAATTAATGTCTGAAGAGTGAATATAAAACATTGGAGGGAGAGATTGGTCCACTTAGTTGCACCTACTGTATGGTCTGAAAATATAGTTTAGCTATAGATGACAGATGGGAGTGTCAGTGGCTGCACTGGTCCAATTCACAGAGTTTTCTCCACCAAATGGTCACAGATATCCCCCTGCTGCTCATTTACTCTTTGTACCCCAACAGATGATTCTGAATGCAAAATGCCACGCCATCCGAGATGCCCAGATGCTGGAGAGGAAAGTGATCACCAACGAGTTGGAGGAGGAGTCCAAGCGTCTGGACCAGATGATGGAGGTGGAGCGTCAGAAGGCGATAAAGTTGCAGGAGGAGATTGACGAGATGAGGAAAAAAGAGAGGATCAGGTTGGCCAATAAACATGGTTCTAATTTTTTTGACCAGGTCCCCTTAATCAAACTAAAGCATTTTGTGTTTTTGGGTCCATGGCTGAGATCTCTTTCTCCACAGAGGAAAACTTCACATCATTCATCAGATGTCTGAGAACGAGGAGTCCAGGCTTCTCGAGGAGGAACAGAGGGAGCAAGAAGCCCAGCAGATGCTGCAGTACCTGGAAGAGCTTCAAATGGAGGATTACAAGGTGACTGAATGAAGAATGGATTCACCAATGGGGGGATTGTCCCTGTTGTGTCATCATTGAGTGGTGGTAAATTTCCAACATGCAGGAATCCTTTTTGGCCGTTTCCCCTCCACAAATGTATACTTACCGAGATCAGAATGATGCGATTCCTCTGTTTACATACAACATCATTCCATTCATGACAGCTTTCTGAACCTCTATGAGATCCCCCTCATCTAAAAATACATGTGCAAGCTTGATTAGGATGGTGCAGGATTTTAACAGAGGAACTGCAGCCTTACAATCCTGATAAGTATGCATTTCTAAAGGTGGGCTAGTTTAGGTCAAGGGAAATGCCCTGCTGGACACACCATGTCAATCATGTTGTTAAAAATGGTGCATTTTGCATTTTTGGAGCACTGTGGTGTGTTGGGCAACCCATTCCAATAAACTCATTGCACAGCAATGCATGACATAAGCTCACATCAATGCATATGGGCACTTAGGTGTTAAATAATGAACCGATGAGCTTGTTCAATATGCCACTGATGTGGGATGTGAAGATCTGGCCCACAATCTAGGGTTAGGGTCAGGGTTCTGTTTCCTTCACACCACACTGGGTTTTTATGTATCTGGCTTTGTACACCAGGTCACATGTCATGCGCCTTCATCACACTGATACCACCAAGTCTGGAAGAGCTTAGCTGTCTAAAATGTCTTTGTACGCTGTGCTGTCTGCTGTTCCCCTCACCTAAAAACTCATTTGAAGGCCTCTTTTGGCCATAGTGTAGGTGTGATGGTCATATTTCCAGTGACTAATTTAAATGGGTGTGAAGGATATTGTAATTCAGAAATATGTTTGATGTTTCTTTGCCAGGATATGGAAAGGAAAAGGAAGGAACAGCTGGAAATTCAGGCTGAGATAAAACTTATCAATGCTGAGAATGAGAGGAAGAAGATTGAGCGGAAGGAGCAGGAGAGGCTGGCAGACCTACAGGTGCTGGAGTATACTAAGCAGAAAATGGTAAGTGGGTATCTGGGTAGGGAGAGGACACACTCCTCCATAGAAGCCGTTGGTAACCCTCTGCATTATTGGAATACATCTCCATTTATGTGCATAGCTTTGATTTCCTTACACTTGCTTTACACCTGGACTTCCCCTTCTTTGGGGCTCTTAGATGATTATTCCGGGGCTTTAATTCTTATACCAAGTGCCAGTGTTACATCTGGTGAGAGCTCAGCAATGGCAGCCTCCACGTTTCCATCATCACACCCAGTGACCCTGTAAAATTGGTGCCGATCTTTCTTCCTTTCTTGCTCTAGGCTCGGGAAGCAGAATATGAAGCCGAACAGGAAAAGATTAAAAAGGAGAAAGAAATGGAAGTTGCTCGTCTACGAGCATTACAAGAGAGAGCCCAGGACCACCGAGCAGAGCAGGTATGTGCACCTTCAAGTCTGAGGCATAGAGGAGTAAAACACATACAAGGGTTTAACCAGCCTGTACCCAATCAAAGGGATTGGAACTCTAGAACAAGCTGCAGCCTAAGTCACAGAATTAAACCGACTTATAACTAATCAGATCTTTAGGTCAAACAATAAAGGACGCCATCCAATAACCAATTAAATCTTTGCCTTTAGGATGCCCTCCGAGCCAAAAGGAACCAGGAAGCCATGGAGAGAGCCTGGCGTCAGAAGGAAAAGGAGGAGGCTATAAAACAAGCCAAGGTGAACACTATGCTGCGGAAGGCGCGTCTGGAGCAGGTGGAACAGAAGGAGCATTTCTTGGCGGTGCAGGCTCAGCGGGATCGGGCAGAATTTGAGCGCGTGTTAAAGTATGGAGACCCCCTGACCGCCATCTTGCTTGAATCTTGATATTTTGGATGCAGGTCTTATAATGTTTTCATTGCAGGGTCCAGCAAAGTCTGGTGGAGAAGGAACTGAAGGAGCAGGAGGGGAAGACCAACCAGCTCAGGAGACATGCCAGCGAGCTGAGACGACAGGTGCGTGAGCATGAGCAGAAACAGGTCATGGATCGCATCTCATACTTCGAGGAGGGCAAAAGGCTGGATGAGGAGGCCCGGCAACGCAGAGCACGTCTGGATGATCTTAAACAGAAGAAGCTGGGGGAATTGAGGTGAGGGCACCACATGCATGAAAATATCCTTAGTGATTAAAAAATTATATCTATGTGTCTGATCTCTGCATTGAGAGCACTGCTTCTCCACAAAGATCAAGGGTCTCCATCAGGGGAGAGGCATTTCTAACAGCCTTATTGATGTAGGAACACCACCAGAACTACATCTCCCAATAGATCTTTTTCTATACACTGTGCGCTTGCAGGACCTTGGGAGCCAAGACAACAGCTTTTTTTTTTTTTAGGGATAAAAAAACAAAGTGTGCATGAGGAGAGGGACAGAGAAGGAAAGGCATGGGCTGCATTCTGTAGTGCAGCATTATACACTTTAGTTTTTACCTTGGAAAAGTAGCAGTGACATCAGTGTATAGATCAGATCTGTGGGAGGGGCCAGGAAAACCCACCTACTACAGACTGCCTGCAAGAAAATACAGGGGGGGTGGAGTCAAGACTGGTCAGCCTGCACAAAGAAGAGGGCAGCAATGACTGGTCTTTATTACAGGAAGTTTTATCTTGGATTAGTGCACTGTTTTGAAATACACTTAAACTTCAAAGACAATGTACATTATTTTTTTATATTATAATATGTATTACCCTGCAGTTTAGCTTTAGGATTTTTCTTTTTTCATTATGCCATTCCTTATGCCCAGTCTAATTCTTTGCAGAAATGCCGGCCTCCCAGACAAGTACTGCTCCATGGTGGCCCGGAAAGCCGATGTCCCAATAACCAACGTCCACTAAGGAGACCAAAACCTGCAATACAGTTTGTCTGCATCCTCTGCTACCTGCAGTCACAATAGGACCTCTCATGCTATAATTATTGATTTCAGTTTTCTAACTTTCACTAGCAGTACTCACACAAACTAGGAAATAAAGAAATATTCAATTCACATGTTTCCTTCTCTCTAATGGGATCAGGACTGAGATAAGGGGTCAATCCCTTCTTCAATCCATAATGATAATTTACAGGTTAGGTCAGGAGGGCTGAGTGAGTTGTTAAAATATGCCACTGCAAAATATTAACGCAAATTAATAATAAACAAGGGTTTTAACTAGTACCTAGGCCGGGGGTGCCCAAACTTTTTGGCTTGGGAGCTACTTTTAAAATGACCAAGTCAAAAATGATCTACCAACAATAAAATCTTGGACTTAATAACTCCTATGTACAATAGAGAGGGCTCTACGATCTACTTGCGTTGCCTTTGCGATCTACCGGTAAATCGTGATCCACCTGTTGGGCACCCTGCCTAATACTTCTTGCAGGAGGCCTGGTGCAAGTAGTGGATTAAGAGTTATGCAAATGTAGTAGCGTATGTCCCTAGGTATACTATATTTGCATGTAGAGTACCCTTGGTAATGTAATGAGTAAGCACTAAAAAAGATTTTAGGTCAGATTTAAACAGGGAAGAACTAAGGTGGGTAGAATATAGCTAGGGGTATTAAATCGACATAAACATACTCATCTGTCACAAAGAGAACCTGCAGTGTTCCAGGTCATGTGATTGATACCCAGTATTTGTGCACGTGGCCTGCTGTAGCACAACATTGTAGTTGCTGATGTCAGAATAATCATTCACATATGCTGATGTCAGCACCCTTGTGCATGGATGGCATATGATGAGATCATGTGACCAAGAGCCAAGGAGCTTTTGGGGTCCATGGTTACACCCACCCTCCCTCACTCCCCAAATGAATAACATTTCTTCACTAATACTTTTTTTTCCATATATGTTAAGGGGTATATGACAAGTATTCCCCACCCTGATGTAGACCTGGCCCTGTCAATTCCTGGCATAGTTACCTGTTGATGACATGTTGAGTGGAGATGACTAAATTGTTACCCCCTGAGGCAGTTATGTTGTGCAAGGCCCTATTTTGTTCAGAAGAACTGGAAAAAAAGGGTTGTAAAGATTTGTTGTTTTTTGGTTAGCTTCAATGACAGCCTCATCTGTCATTCTGGAATTTCATTGTTGGGATCCCTGTGTTGAGTCCCCAGCACTGTCCATCTAGTGTCAATTATAAGGGGTTCCCAGTATTATTTGGGTCTGTGCTCCTGCAGTGCCCAGTATGAGAGGTTCCCAGAATCCTTGTGCTGAGTTTCCTGGGTCAGTACACCTGCTGTGCCCATTAAAATGACTTCCAACCATCCCATTCCTCAGTTCCTGGGTCTTTGCCTGCTTTGCCCATTTTAAGATGTTCCTTTCATACTTATGTGGGGATCCCAGGTCTGTACAATTGCTGTGCCCCCTAGATGGGGTTCCTACCATCTCTGCACTAAGTTTTTGGGTCTGTACACCTGTTGCCCCCATATGAGGGGTTCCCAGCATCCCTGTGCCAAGTTCCTGGGTCTGTACACCTGCTGTACCTATTATAAGGATTGCTGACATCCCTTTCCTGAGTTCCTGGGTCTGTACTTGCTGTGTCCATTGTGAATGGTTCTTCCATACCTATGTTGAGTTCCCAGGTCTGTACAATTGCTTTGCCCAATATGAAGGGTTCTTGTCATCTCTGCATCTCGCTCTATACACCTGCTGTCCCCATTATTAAGGGTTCCTAGCATCCCTATGTTGAGTTCCTAGTTCTGTATACCTGCTGTACCCATTATGAGGTTTCCCTTCCATACTTATGCTGAGTTTCCAAGTCTGTACCCCTGCAGTGTCCAGTATGAGGGGTTCCCAAAATCCCTGTGCTCATTTTAGGAGGTTCCGTGCATACTTATGTGGAGATCGCAGGTCAATGCTCAGTAGACAAAGTTTTTGGGTCCGTACACCTGTTGCCCCCATATGAGGGGTTCCCAGCATCCCTGTGCTGACTTCCTGGGTCTGTACACATTCTGTGCCAATTTTGAGGTATTCCTTCCATGCCTGTTCTGGGTTCCTGGGTCTGTACCTGCTGTGTCCGTTATGAAGTTTCTTTCATACCTATGTTGAGTTCCAGGTCTGTACAATTGTTTTGCTCAGTATGAAGGGGTTCCTACCATTTCTGCACCAAGTTTCTGGGTTATACACCCATTGTTCCTCATATGAAGGGTTCCCGGCATACCTATGCTGAGTTCCTAAGTCTGTACACCTGCTGTGCCCATTTTTATAGGTTTCCTCCATACTAATTTTGACGGGCTCCTTTCATCCCTGCTCTGGGATCTATACACTTGGTGTGCCCATTATGAGGGTCTTCCACCATCTCTGTGCTGAGTTGGTTGTTTTTCAATCATGTCTTAGGACATAAAAATCTTGAGGAACATCTAATTTGAGGTTGCAACCCTGAAATCCACAGAAGCTGGAGTTTGAAACAATCTCTATCTCCCGGAAATGATTTTACAGAATCTTATGTAACAATGTATCTAAACAGCAATGACTACAGAAAAGGTTTCCTCAAACCTTTAAATATTTGTCTCTACCTTTAAATATTTTTTTCTAGGCTTCCCCAATGACTTGTCCTTCCCATTCACCCCAAGGCAGGACTTACCTATGTGGGCGTATCCCTAGATGACACAGGTAGACATGGGGTGGGTTTGGATTGGGTGGATTAAACATATCTAGATTGGTAAATTTGAGTCTATTGCTTTTTTTTATAACGACTTGAGGTGTGAATGTGAAACAAGGTGTGTTTGATCTTCAGAAACAGATCACAAAGGTATGGGCGTTGGCCTTCCTCAATACGAGGACATCAATAAAATCTTCCTGTGAGCCATTCTGTGGTGATTTCCATAAGATAATAATGAAGAAAAATCCCCAATGTCAACAGTTTTTATATTGTAAATAATTCCTCTTTCTTGCATATCTTCACTTCCCACTTTAGACTTGTTAAAAAGAGGAATTTGAAAAATGCAGTAAAACTTTACATGGACAGATTATAAACCTCCATGGGTATTATAGAGACCCTGTCAGTCTTACATGAAGTTCTCAGTAACAGAAGGGGTATTATACTCACCTTGGTGGCCCGTGTCTCATATTTTCCCTCTGTTGCTCCATCTGTGTCTTTAATATTGGACACTCCCCTGTGCCCATTTACCAGACCCTATGTCACTATAGCATATGGCAAAGATGATGGGGTCAGAGAATGGAGCAAAAACACATGAGGGGAGACACTCTGACCAGTTATTATTATTAGAGGCTACAAAACTGTAACAGAGGGTAGGTTGGAGGCAAAAACTATCAGGGAAGTGAGTATATTGGCTCCTAGGGGGCAGGGCAACTGTAGAGGTGTGTTTAGTTACTTCTAAAAGACAGGGGCCACTGGTGAGGTGAGTATATAGGCTCTTAGGTGACCATGGCCACCAGAAGGGTGAGAATAATGGCTCTTAGGAGAGAGGAATTAGGAATTGCTATTAGGAGAGAGGGGCCACGGGGAAAGTAGGTATAATAGCCTTTAGGAGACAAAGGCCACCAGAAGGGTGAGAAGAATTGCTCTTATGAGAAAGGGGCTATGGGAGAGAGAGGTGTTATTGTTCTTAAGGGACAAGGGCCACTGGTGACCACAAAGAACACTAGAAAGGTGAGTTTAATGGCTCGTTGGAGACAAGGGCTACTGGGAAGGTATGTATAATGGCTTAGAGAGGACAGTAACCACTGGAAAGGTGCATTAAACAGCTCTTAGAAGGCAACTGCCATTGGAGAGGTGAGTATAATAGCCATCAGGAGCAATGGTTACCAGATATGTAGACACAATTGCTCTTAGGAGACAAGAGCCACCCGAAAGGTAAGTGTATTTGCTCTTAAGGCTAAGAGACATCAGAGAGGTGAGTATGGTAAGTCTTAGAAAAACAGGGGTCACCTGAAGGGTTTTATTGTGTATAAATTGGTCTTTGTTTATCTTAGGAAACAAAGACCACTAGATAGGTGAGTATATTGGCCCTTAGGGGATGGGGACCACTGAAAGGGGTTTATAATGGCTTCTAGGTGACAACAGCTACTAGAAAGGTGCATATAATGGCTCTTAGAAGGCAAGGGCTACCAAAGAGGTAAGTATAATATCTCTTAGGAGACAATGGCCACAGAAAAGGTGAATATAATGGCTCTTCGGAGGCAAGGACCATCGGAGATTTAGTATAACGGCTTTTCTACTGCAGGTAGCTTTTTAGAAGACACTGGGGTAGCACAGCTCTCAGTGGTGTAAAACTAACATGTGAATTCTCAAAAAAGGCATACCTCAGCTATCCAATCTGATCTATCGGGCTTAGTTGAAAATACAAACCACAACCTGAAGAATGAAGACTTTGTCCCCTTTTATGTGGCCTGCTCAATGGGCGGTGTCTTCAAAAGCAGCTCAAAGAAAAGGTAAAATATTTGAAGCCTTTCAAAAAAATTCTTAGCTCAAAAGTCAGTTGAGAGACCTCACTTTCACCGATATATCTATTGGAGACCATGAATCTGCTGAAAATACTTCTACAATGACGTGAATGCACTTGCAGCTATGAAACTATGCCCTGCACTTCAGTTTTCTACAATTGGTGACTAAAGAGCTCTCAGCCCCGGCTAGCTTTTTCTTTGTCAGAGATCAAAGACATGGAAACCAATGAGTTGTTCACTGCTGCAATGGGAACAAAAGGACTTCTTTGTAATATGTAATATGGTATTCAAACCAAAAGAGCAGCAGACAAATGTTCCCATATATATTATAGTTTATAATATTTGTTCCAGTGCCAACACATTTTTGGGATTATTTGGGACCTTCTTCATAGGCAGGACCTCCTTCATCTAGTAAGACCTCCTCTATTAAGTAGGACCTCCATCATCAGGCAAGACCTTCTTCATCAAGCAAGTCCTTCATCACACAATACCGCCTTCATAAGACTGGACATCATTTATTGGGCACAATCTTTTTATTAGGAAGACCCTTCTTTATTAGGCAGGACCTCATTTATTAAGTGGGATTTCCTTCATTAGACAGGACCTTGTTCACCATGCAACACTTTTTTCATCAGGCTGGACCACCTTTATTAAGCAGGACCTCATTTATCAGGCAGGACCTCTTTTTTAGGCAGGCCCTTCTTCATTAGGCAGGACCTCTTTTATTAAGAATGGCCTCATTATTAATAGGTGGGACTTCTTTCATCAGGCAGGACCTTCTTCATCATGTAACACCTCCTTCATCAGGCTGGACCTCCTTTATTAAGCAGGACCTTCTTCATTAGGCAGCACCTCATTAATTAAGAAGGAATAATCTTCCTTCATCATAACTTTAATATTCCAGCAAAAAAACTTGGGGGAACTCTTGAAATAATTTTGAGACCCTCTGGGAACCCCTGCCATAACTACTACAGGTTGACATTCAAAAATCCGGCAACCTCAGGACCTAAGGAGTGCTGGATTTTTGAAAATTCCGGATTTTTGAAGAGTATATATGCTGTATATATTAAAATGTAATACCACTAAATGAAATGACACTAAAGGTAAAGCAAAATAAATTTGAATGCTCACCAACTAAATAAAACAGTTTTACAGAATTTTAGTTCAACTAAACAAAATATTGCCTCCGAATTTTAATCATTACTGTACCCTGGAAAAGAAGCTAAATAGCAGATGGGCTGGTAAGATGATCATCTTCATAACCGACAGTAACAGCATCCTCAGCAACAGGAACAGCTGATTCTGGAGTACAGCACCATAAAAACATAAATGGCACCTCCATAAAACAGTGTAAATTTAAAAATGCGCTCTGAAATCAATGCCGAAAAACTGAAGGACTTGGATTATTGAAGGCCGGATTTTTGAAAGTCAACCAGTATATTCAAAGCTCACAGTACATTAGCCTGGTGGTCAGCAGAAAGAATGCTTCTTACATTACTGACCAGTGGGAAGAATGTCACCCTTACAGATTGCCAAAAAGCTCACTGACGTTATTTATACTGACCTGAAAGGTCCAATTAGGAACCCCTAGCAAACTCTGGAGCAGAGGTAGGCCTAGCCAGTATTCCAGTCTGGCCTAACTCCCCCCTAGTTATTTATTGTTGGATTCGGTCTATTTGAATTATGGCGTTATTGCAAGTTCCTGCGATATCATCGATATCATCGAGGTCCCACACAGTAACCCCAATTACTATGCCTAAAGAGCAGAAGCAACGCGCAGCTACCAGTCTCTGGAAGACTGACCTCGAATGTCGTATCTTCAACCCCGAATGGACTGACGAATTATTCTTTGTCCAAAGCAGCAACAAAGCCCTGTGTGTGCAACAACACCAACAGCACTTTCAAGCAGTCGAATCTCAATGGGGCATTTTGATGCCAAGCACGCAAACACGTACAGAGACTACATCGCAGATGCGTGGAAGACAGGCTGCTAGCTTGCAGTCACGATTGGATCAAGTCGTCCCTCTTCAAGAAGCAGGGTTCCTAAGCTTTTGAGGCTGCTGAGCGTTGCACTCGTGCCTCCTATGAAGTCTCCTTGTTGGTTGCAATGTAAATGCATTCCTTCACTAATGTAGACTTCGTAATGGATTGTATACTTGCTGCTGTTGACAGCATTTGTCCCGAGCAACAAAACGCTTTCAAGGCAATCCTGCTGTTTGCCCGCATAGTGACTGGACGCGTGGAGGACTTGGTCTTCGATGTTTACGAAGTTCAAAACTCTCGATATATTCTCCATTGCCCTGGACTAGACCTGTGATATCAAAGACACTGCGCAGCCAGCCATCTTTGTGCGTGGCAACACGCAAGACCTGGAGGTAGTCAAGGAGTTTCTCAGGCTCAATCCGATGAATGGAATGACAACTGTCCAAGATGTCCTTAATTCCCTCCTACCTGCTTTAAATGGTTTGGACCTGTCCAAGCTCGTCTCTGTAACTACTGATGGTGCACCTGACACGGTTGGATCTACGAACGGACATTCACAGCTGCTCATCGACCACTGCCGCTCTTTGGGCTGTGCGAAAGAGATACGCAAGGTACACTGCATCGCCCACCAGGAGTCATTGTGTGGCAAAGCAGTTGGCATAAAGGACAGTATGTCTTTTGTGGTGAAGTTAGTGAACGCAGTGCTTGCTCGTCCTCTCAAACACCGCATCTTCAAGCACATGTGCGAAGCTGCAGTGGCTGATTATGGCCATATGCTTTACCACATTGAGGTTCGCTGGCTCAGTCGTGGCAACGTCTGCCTTCGCCCCAAGATCGTTACCTTCGTCAGTGAGAAGGGCCTTAAGGGCTTTCAAAAGACTGGCTTTCTCTGACTAGGTTTGGCTCTGTCAGTTCGGCTTCCTTACTGATATCAGCTCTCACCCTAACGAACTTAACCTGAAGCTTTTAGGACTTGACGTGCTTATCACCAACATGGAAGCCCACGTGCGGGCATTCGAAGCAAAGCTGATTCTGAGGGAGAAACAGCTGTACAAGGGCAACTATGTCCATTTCACGCAACTCGCCCAGTGTGATACAGCCCTCGTTGACATGCATCAGTGTGCTGGCAACCTTGCGGAATTAATTCTCTACGCTCTTCACTGATGTACGTTCTCGTTCGCAACAGTTCAAGATCGTCAGCACTCCTTTTGATTTTCTCTATGACGACGCCCCCTCTGATGTGCAATTGGAGTTGATTGAGCTGCAGGCTTCGGACGTTCTCTTGCCCATGTTTACTTGTTGCCCTACTCTTTATGACGTCTACCGTCAGCTGCCACATGCTCAGTTTCCAATGTTTTTAGCTTGTGCCAAGCGTGTCATCGCAATGTTTGGCAGCACTTATTCGTGTGAGCAGCTGTTTTCCAAGATGAAGTTTTGTAAGAACAAGCTGCGCTCTCAGCTCACTGACAATCAGCTTAATGACATTCTGTTACTGAACTCCTCATCATTAGAACCTGATATTGTATCTTATTTCAGGAGAGGAGAGTTATAGAGGAAGGAGCAGAGTCCTCCAGCAGAGCAGAGTATATCAGGAGAAGAGAGTAATTGAAATGTATGTAATTTCCTGATATTCTGTGTCCTATAGGGAAAATTCCCCTGACTTTCTGTTCAGTTTGACCCCCACCATCTGCCTAGGAAGTCCCATAGGAAATCAGACTGGCAGAAGTTGGGTGTTGTGGTGAGGTGCGCCACCCAAACCCAAAGTTTATAGTTGGAATTGAGCGCACGTGGCATTACACAGGTAACGAAGAAATAAAATGTGAGAGAGACAGAGATTTCATCAGTGGGTGTCACCTGGCACATGTCCTGATGCCTCCATCATTCTTGGTGTCCTCTCGAAGTACAGGCGTGTCATGTGTGTTCCATCACAACACAGAACCGGCAGCACAAGTTCTGCAACTTCTGGATGGAGTGCAGGTTTCTCTAGGTGAGGTCTCATTACACACATACACTCTGACAGAACAGCTGCCTGGGAGGACTGATCCGCTTGGAGGAGCCCAGTCCTCCGGGACCACCATGACTAACCTATGGGGGGCCTTGCTGATTGTGCTGGGACTCATGCCAGGTAAGTCTCTTCAATATTTTTTAACTCTCGCCTATGGCAGCAGGTACAAGAGACAGCCGGAGCAGGACACATTGTGCATGGGCTGTATGATGATTGGGTGTCAGTGTTCTGGGACCCCCAAATGTCAGGGTATCTTTATTCCGAACCCTCAAGTGTCCCGCTGTCATTGTTCTGGGACGCCCCAGTGTCAATGTTCTTGGACCCCCAAGTATCCTGGTGTCATTGTTCTGGACCCCCAAGTATCCCGGTGTCAGTGTTCTGGACCCCAAGTTTCAATGTGCGATTCTGAAATGACCTTTGACAACATTGGGTGCTGGGTGAATGTGAAATGGGAGCCCCAAATGCACAACCCTTCAGTTCCATGGTTCCCCTGTTATTTCTGTTAGTTGGGGTGCTGGAGAAAGTGGGGGCCCTGGGTAACTGCCAAGTTTGTCTGCCTCTAAAAGCAGTTCTGGTGTTATTTTACTAGACCCCAAATGTCATTGTTCTGGGGCCCCAAGTGTCAGCATGTCATTATTCCAGGACCCCCTGAGTATCAGAGTTAAATTGTTCTGAAACCACAAACATTGGTGTGTCATTGTTTCAGGGACGTTAGGATCTCATTGTTCTGGGACCCCTAAGTGTCAGTGTGTCATTGTATTGGACCCCAAATATCACACTGTCATTGTTCTGGGACCCCTAAGTGTCAATGTTTATTTGTATTGGACCCCAGGTGTCAGTGCGACATTGTTCTGGGGCCACAAGTGTCAGTATGTCATTGTTCTGGTACAAGTGTCAGTGTGTCATTGCTCTGGGACCCCAAGTGTCAATGTTTAATTGTATTGGACCCAAGGTGTCAGTGCGACATTGTTCTGGGGCCACAAGTGTCAGTGTGTCATTGTTTTGAGGGCCACAAGTGTCAGTATGTCATTGTTCTGGGACAAGTGTCAGTGTGTCATTGCTCTGGGACCCCAAGTGTCAATGTTTAATTGTATTGGACCCAAGGTGTCAGTGCAACATTGTTCTGGGGCCACAAGTGTCAGTGTGTCATTGTTCTGGGGCCACAAGTGTCAGTGTGTCATTGTTTTGGCGTCCCGAGTGTCAGTGTGTCATTGTTCTGGGGTCCCAAGTGTCAGTGTTCTGGGGCCACGAGTGTCAGTATGTCATTGTTCTGGGGCCACAAGTGTCAGTGTGTCATTGTTCTGGGGCCACGAGTGTCAGTATGTCATTGTTCTGGGGCCACAAGTGTCAGTGTATCATTGTTCTGGGGCCACAAGTGTCAGTGTGTCAATTATTATTATTATTAATAAACAGGATTTATATAGCGCCAACATATTATACAGCGCTGTACAATATATAGGGGTAGCAAATGACAGACAGATACAGACAGTGACACAGGAGGAGCAGAGGACCCTGCCCCGAAGAGCTTACAATCTATGAGCGTTTTGACACATGTGATCACTGCACTACATTTAATGTGCACCAATATTATAATATTATAATATTATATGCCAAGCTATTGGGAGCAGCTAAGGGGGAGGGGGTACCCCCATTATCTGCACTCCAGGTTTGTTCCTTTGTACAACACCACAGAAGGTGTTGCCGCTTCTCAAGATGTAACTATTCACCTAGTTGTGAATTCGAGCAATCACCTAAAGGAAAGAGGGGATTAGTTGTGTTTACACACTGATGACACGCTGCGCTCCGTGTCAGCATTGTGGTATTTAATACCCTGGCGCACGTGTATGTATGGAATTATAAATACTTCATTGTGTATCAAGAAGCAACTACACACAGTGCTGCTGGTGTAAGGTGGAAGCTAAGTAGGCCATACAAACATCAGACATACTCCATGCAGATGTGCAACTGAATCCAAGAATAGACATGGCTTGGATTAACTATAGTGTTACCATTGTTACATTTTATTCATACAGACTTGTTAAGTGAATGACAGGTCCTCTTTAATACAGGGACCCGATGTCCCCACCTAACAGAAACTGCTGTTTAGTGGAAGGTGTGGGTGAAATATCGGCCTCCTCCCTGACGGTGATCTGGGCCGGGCGATGGGAAGGTTTCACAGAGGGTGTGTGGGGTTTTAGGAATGAACATCGGGTCCACCTGTTCTGTCAGGCTGAAACGTGAGCGGGTTTTGTGTCTGTGACAACATTCCATGGAGGTAACTCATCACAATAGAGGAGACGTAATACAGACCACAGGGGCCCGAACTATTAGAATCAGATCACAGAGAACAATGAAAGTGACAGAGAATCTGTGTGTCAGCAAAGGAGCAGAGTCCTCCAGCAGGGCAGAGTATTTCAGGAGAGGAGAGTTATAGAGGAAGGAGCAGAGTCCTCCAGCAGGGCAGAGTATTTCAGGAGAGGAGTTATAGAGGAAGGAGCAGAGTCCTCCAGCAGAGGAGCAGAGTCCTCCAGCAGAGCAGAGTATTTCAGGAGAGGAGAGTTATAGAGGAAGGAGCAGAGTCATCCAGCAGAGCAGAGTATTTCAGGAGAGGAGAGTTATAGAGGAAGGAGCAGAGTCCTCCAGCAGAGTATTGTGTCTCCAGGCAGTTGGGTTCCCTGGAGACAACTAGCACACATTCA
This sequence comes from Pyxicephalus adspersus, assembly GCF_032062135.1. Taxonomy (NCBI): domain Eukaryota; kingdom Metazoa; phylum Chordata; class Amphibia; order Anura; family Pyxicephalidae; genus Pyxicephalus; species Pyxicephalus adspersus. Next base: position 4,293,923 of record NC_092869.1, read on the forward strand.
TCATTTAACAGCTTCATTACAATCTTTCGCTCTCCAGCCCAGTGCAATGGATCTGGTCAGGTCTGCTATTCCAATCTGATAACACAGCAATGCAGCCAGTTATGTAACTCTGCAAGGCTCTACCAACATGTATCTGGACATATCACCTACTGCGGGTGAAAATCACCTCCATGAGGGAACATTGATTTCCAAGTTGGGCGTCATATGTTATCAATGAGCCCACATGTGTCATACCCATATCTGCCATGTATATTAATAGACCAGAAAAGAAGATCTTCTGCCTAAGAGATGTATTTCTGTACTTTCTGTCCCTTGAGCGTCATAGTTGTATATCTGCAGAGTAAAATCTAACACAATGTTTCTTCTGAGTGAGATATGAGGATGTCACAATTGTTCTTTTTATTGTTCTCTTTGCTGGAGGAGAAACTGTACCTGAGGACCTGCAGTTGAAGGATCTCCCTGCTTCAGTTTAATTTAATGGGGATCTCTGCTTCCTTCATCTCTCCTGTTGCTTGATCATTAAGTAATGTTCTAAGTTGATTGGACAATTAACAACCTGTCATGGCGGGGTGGGAGGAGGAGGTGACTCTGAAGTGGGGAAGCAAAGCCCTGCAATGTGGCCACCTCCATACAGCAGCACAATGCAGGCCAGGACATGGCAAATCAGTAATTGGGGTGAAGTTCTTCTGCATGGAGACTATAGAGAATATTGGTGACTAGTTCTTTGCTCTCTTCCACGGTTCAGGTCCACTTTAGGATGTTTTCAAAAATGGTGGCATTAAAATGGAAGCAATTGTAAAGTTTATCTATGTGTCTTGAACCCATAGAAAGTAGATCAGCTTGATGTATATGGTGAATGAGGATTTGTGTTTTTGAAAAATTAGTGTTCTCTATGTAAATATAAATGAACATGGAGGTCACACAATTTGGCAATCACAAATCAAACTTTGCAGTACAACATGGTGGGTGCTCCTTCTCAACTGTAAAAATATTTTTTTTCTCCTCTTGCAGCATGGCTGAGCGCCATTACTATTCAGGAGCTGAGTACTGAGTCCATAACAAAGGGCAAAGGAGAGTCCGTAACACTTGGATGTACCTATGTTGTGGATCCCTCCGATAGCGGCAGTGTGGACATCGAGTGGTCAAAAATGAACCCCGATAGCACTGGCCTGGACACTATAGTGAGTAGCTATTTCTATTTATTGAACGTATGTCGGGAATATTCCAATAAGGACAATTCTGAAATTCGAGTAATGAATAAATAGGGTAGAACTACGTAAGCCATGTGAGTAGATAGGGCTAAAAATGAACCAACGAGTGACAAAGCTGTAGCTTTAAAAGTGGTTGGGTATACCAGGTACTTCTTAGTATGAGGAACATGTGACTCCAGCTCTTCCTCTTGCTTGGTAATTGGCCCAGTGGTTTCACATTGGGGCAAGAAGAACATCCTCAGCTCTGTACATTCTCCAAGCTTATATCAATTTTACAAGTGGTGAAGGAACCTTGGTCTAGAATAAAAAGGGACTCCACAAAGATGAAGTTCAACCATAGGGTGGCAGTAGAAAAAGTTCAAGTGGTCCATAAAGTCCTCCCTTTTCTTTATGTGTGCTTTTTTTTTTAGGGGGGGGAGTTCACCCAAAACATCTCCTAGAAGTCTCTTTCCACCATCCATTCAATGAACAATATTTTATAAAATTATTCTTGAACTTTTCTCTTACTAGTTTGAGGTCACATGTTCTTGTGATGTCCCCGTAAACCTGAGCTACATCATTATTGAGGTTGTAGATGTTACGTTCCTCCAGTTCCTCGGGTCACTTTTTGTTGCCAATCTCTGACCTTACCAAGGTCACCAGAAATGAGGTCTACAGCTCTTGAAATGAAGGTCCTCCTTCCTATTGTTGGAGAAGGTTATCCTTCTAGTTATCCCCACCAGAAGTCCACTTGCTTTCTTCTCCACCTGACCACACCTGTTTATGTTTCACTCCTCTGAAACAAGCGCATCCAAAACATTTTCTCATGTTGACACATAAATCTACAGATACCACAAAGTTCCTTCATGATGGACTCTAGAAATGTTGTAGTCTAGGTCAAGTTCACCTTAATCTTCAGTAGTGCAGTCTATGACGTGACAATTACTCGATCTTCTTCTTCGTTAGTTCCTTACCTACATGGGCAACCAAATCATCAGCAAAGGACCTTCAAGTCTTATGAGCCGCCTCTCATTTTCCCAGCAAGATCCCAGCAAGGGTGATGCCTCGATCACTATTTCCTACCTGGATGTTGGTGATACAGCAACTTACCAGTGCAAAGTCAAGATGACCTCAGGAAATCTGGCATCTAGGAAAGTCACTGTCAGCATTCAAGGTAAGTGGTGACTTTTCCTAATATGTTAGCTGTTTGTAAACATGTGAAAAAAGATTTGTGCTCCCAAGCTCCACCCCTGAGGATCTTAATGATTCCCTTCTGCTAGGTATGCAGTATAGAATTCTAGAATAATGGAGCCTTTTTTTTTATGACTATAGTGCGGCCTTCTCATCCTCAATGCTCGATTGAAGGTGACCAGAGCTATGGCAAAGATGTTACCCTGAAATGCACATCAGATGAGGGAACCCCACCTCTGTCCTATACATGGAAGAAAATAGCCGGACCCACAAATCCAGCAATGCCAGTGCTCAACATGTGTAAGTGCTGTTGTATATATCATTACTGCAATACACAACTATGTCAGTCCTGGAAAATATAACTCGTGACAATGACCTCATTCTTGTAATAGATTATTTAGGATGTAATTCCGCCATATAATTTTTATCACCATGTACACCTACAGCACCCTTGAATGGAAACTTGCTCATCAAGAATCTCTCTGACGCCTATGTTGGGGCTTACCAGTGCACAGTGGGGAACAAAGTCGGGAGTGGGACTTGTACAGTCGATCTGTCAGTGTCTTCAGGTGAGGAGAGTTTCAATAACATCCACTTCCTGTTATAGTGTCACAACACTTTTTCCCTGTCTCTAAACTGCTATCCAGCGTTGTCACTTGCATTTCCAATGTAGTCAACAAGTGGCTGTTTCAACACACAATACACAGGCACGGTCCACTGTTGTCACCAACCAGCCCTGAGAAACCGCATGCAATCATATGACTGTGTCTCCTTTTTCCCCCTTGCAGCTAATCGTACCGGAATTATAATTGGAGCAATTTTTGGGGCTCTCCTCCTCCTTCTTCTTCTCCTCCTGCTCATTTGGTTGCTGATTTGCTGCTGCAACAAAAGGCGATATGAAAAAGAAATTGCTAACGACATCCGGTAAGCCTTGGAAACCACACCATTGAAATACTATTAACAGGGACTATATATTTAAAATAAATTTAGGCATAAATGTTAACCAACTTAGCTCATACATTAGTCCTTTTTGGTGCTTATAACACCAACATTCCATCTCTAATTGAATGTGGCTGAACCGATTGAGAAATCCTGTAAATTCAAATCTACAATGACTGTCATAAGCAAAATGCCAAGAAGATAGCAGTATTGCACTTTATTGCAAATAAAGTTCTGGCTGATAATATAATTTAAACAATATTGAGCTCTAGAGACTCCTAGTGGTCAGGTTGGGTACTACAGAGAAGCTTCTTTAAATTAAGATCCAGAGCTTTATATTTGCACATTTAAAATATAGCAAACTGGCATATTGAACATTTTATACGTTTTTTTCTGACAAAATAGAACCTTAGTCCTGGTCTATTTATTATAGCTCTAGTAATGAAAATGTGTTATGGAATTATAAGACTCCTTACAAACCATTGCACCATCTTTTCATTCTCTTGGTTTGTGTTCCATAGAGCTGAAAAGAATTTTACTTCTTTTTTCACACGATTCTATTTTTTAATCTTTACTAGAATATTCCATGAGTTTATGGGAGAAGATTCTCCAAAGGCCTCATTGTTTATGTGAGATTAGGACACCATGATGTCTCCATAAAGCTCCGGATTTCATTGTTATTTTGGTGTTTTTTTTCCACAGAGAGGATGTAAATGCACCCCCACCAAGTCGCACCAACAGCCGTGCCAGCAGCGTCCGTACCGCAGCCGGCTATAGGCCCCATCACATCAGTTACTCCCTGAGAAGGGTCTACAACGCGGCCCCCAAAGAGGAACCAACAGCTCCGTCCTTGTCTGGAAGCGAGTCCTTCAAACCAAAGTTTGAAAGCCCAGCGCCTACACCGGAACCAATAATGATCATCCCAGAAACAACACAATTTCATCCATACAACATTCAGAGGGTCGGAGGGGTCCCAGTGATGGTTCCAGCACAGAGCAGAGAAGGGTTTATCGTCTAGGAATTCTTAAATTTTGTATATTTTCCTGTGCCAAAGGATTTTTGATCACCATGATGATCACTGAAGAATTCAGGACCTTTGTGATGGACAAGGTATAATGTTGCCCTAATCTCTTCTATAATGTACACATTGGAAGAAAAGGAGAAGGTGAATCCGGGGTCACTTTTGTATATCAGCCATGGACAGTCATTATATGGACTCATCTGTAGACCCCAGAGACCAATCGTATAACCACAAAATTTGTGATCCATTGCTTAACTGTACTGATGCCATTTTGTATTTGGGGTTGGGTTTGGATATGAAGATGCAATGTGATATTTTGTTATATAAATATGATATGTGATACTCTGTCTAAATTACTTTCCTATCTGATCTGTAGACCAAATGTGTTTTAAAAATAGAAAGCAGGGGAAAGCAGGCCATGGAGAGTCCCAGAAAACTCACAGTTCCACTTGGGTGTCAAGAACAATGTCACCCTGACCCTTGGGGTCCAAGAACAATGACTCATAGGGATCACAGAATAATGACACACTGAGACTCGGGAGGGTTCAGAACGATGACATGATAACACTTCAAGGGGTCAAGAACAATGACATATTGATACCTAAGGGTCCCAATTGCCAGGGACTATCAATAGGCTCATTTGCCGGCAGGAGGGGCGATATAGGTTAAACCTGGAAGAGGTGGTCAGGACTGCCCACTTGCAGAGGAGGGAGGAACCAGTGCTTTAATGATGTCCTTTCTGCAATAAAAACACCGTACCTGCTCAATAGCAATACACTCACCTGTACCTGTTCAATTACAGGTGCTGCCATCTGCTGGACAGGTTGGGAAGATGTTCATTCAGAAAACCCAGAATGGGCTTGTGATGGATGGGATACCACAATTACTATTCCATAATCAATGTCCATTATAGTCAACAATGTGTTTGATTGGCTGGTGCAGCTCATTGCGCATGTCTGTCTAGACATGTGTAATAGACTAAAAATATATT
>NC_092869.1:4299591-4300220 GCF_032062135.1 Pyxicephalus adspersus
AGGGGCCATTTGGGTCAGCCCGCTGTGTAGTTTTCATACAAGTGATGTGTTCACGCATGCAGAATAGGGTTCCTACATTTTTTGTTTTGTATATCTCCCTGTTCCAGAGACATTGGGGCTTAAAGTAGGGAAGGGGACAGGTTGGGTAGTATGGCATTTCTAGTTTTGTGACAGGTAGGTATAAATTTGGTGTTCCCATCTCCTTGCTATGTAAGTGGTTCCTGGAGGTCCATAATTTGTATGTTTAATTTCGGGTTTCTAGACACACTTTTAAAGCAGCAACGCTGATGTTCGATTAACTTAATCCCGAATGTGTTTTGAGAACTTCGTCATAACAACAAAATAATTACTTCTAGTATGATAGTCAATACAGAATAAATCCATAATGAATATTTACCATCATCCAAATATATTTATAATTAAATAACAGAGTGAGCCCGAGCTTTTTCTCACCTGCTTTCATACCCATGGGTGCCTCAGTGTTGCTATGACAACATAGCATGTTCTCTGTAAACACTCAGCAACATCATGTGACATATGACATCATAGCACATTCCTCCTAAGTACTGAATGTTGCTATGACAACATAACATATGCTTTGAAAGCAGGCAGCTGATTGGCTGTTAGTG
>NC_092869.1:4302963-4323012 GCF_032062135.1 Pyxicephalus adspersus
ATAATCACTAATGAAATATTGGAGTTCCTGCAGTGGTTGAATTGGGTGGGCTTGGAGATTAATGATAATTCCATGCGCATTCGTGGCAATCCGCCGGAGAATCAGGAGATAATTCGGCTGTGCTCAAAGGAACTCCAATTCTGTTTCTGCATGCTGCTGGTATTTGTGTCCACCCTGGCAAATAATGATTTGCGTTGAGGGCATTCATACCATTGTCAGTGATTATCTGGGAGGGTGGGGGGGAAAGGTGGTTGGGGCGGTGGAGGAGGGCGGGTTTATTCTGAGCAGATTTGCTCAGAATCCAACAAATATTACACAGGTCAACAAAAAATTAGTTTTGATAATCATCAGAAACCACAGCAAACTTTTCTAAATCAGTTTGTCAGTTTTCCCCTAACATATACAGTTCCTGAGTTATGAGTACTAATATAGTTCATATTGTACGTGCATGTATTTTGTACTAAAACGTAAGCACCATTGAAGTGAATGGTAATACATCGTCAGTGTGAAGTAAAATAGGGCACACTGTGGTAAAGATCTACTGAACAGCGTCAGTCAGGCACCATTGTTTCTTCAGAAATGCTTAAGTATAGATTAGAGTATGATTTTCTTGTGTACTCTTTGGAATGTGGCAGTACAGCTCCAGCAGTAGTCAGCCATCATACTTTTATTCCAATAACCTTGGTAGCGGTGTTCCATTAACCCCCCTAGCGGTCTAATTCTTTCCGTATTTCCCTACATGGAAATGTATTTTACATTGTAGGCCTATATTTCAACGGAGCAAGGAAAGTGTTTTGTTTTTTATGTTTTTAGGTATCCCGAGTGTGACTCGGGAATACCCATTTTTGCATTGAAAATCCACCCTGAAGTCACACTCGGGAATACTGCTAGGGCAGGTATTATGTCGTGGTGAAGACCCATGAATCAGCTGTCCCACAGGCATAAGAAACAGCAATTTTTGTGAATCCTCCTTGCATTCCCATCAGCAGCCAATGACCTTTAGATCTCCACAGATGTTCCAATGGTGTGTTTTGTACTATATTGCTCCAAGTAGTACCTTCATGTTGTCATAGGACTCCTTTAGGATAACGGAATGGGCAATCAGTAAACTTGGTTTGGAATTAGCAATATGCAGTAAGACTGCTTTCAAGCTTTTTTTAGAGGAATCAGGGAAGATACGATAACGGAATGGGCAATCAGTAAACTTGGTTTGGAATTAGCAATATGCAGTAAGACTGCTTTCAAGCTTTTTTTAGAGGAATCAGGGAAGATACACACGCTACTATGTTACATATCTACATAGTTACATAGTAGGTCAGGTTGAAACAAGACATCAAGTGCCAAGTCCCAAGTGCATAACTTTACATTTATCTATATTAAATGTCATTTGCCACTTGGCTGCCCAATCACACAGTACATCCAGGTCTGCTTGTAGAATATAGACATCCTGTATGGACCTAATTCCATTACATAGTTTGGTGTCATCTGCAAACAGAAATGGTACTCCTGCCATTTTCCTTTGTATACACAAAGCTAAAAAAAAAGTTTAGTAAATCCGCCTGGTCTTTATTCTCAGTTAGCATCCCAGCAACATCCTTTAAGGGGCCTACATGCTCAGATCTGATCTTTTTGCTAATAATATATTTGAAAAATTTTGGGGGGTTTGCCTTAATTTCCTTTGCAATCTCTTTCATTCAGTTTACTACATAGAGATGCATGTAGATAGTATTGTATCAAAAATCTTTGGTTTCACCAAATGAAAACTTTGAGTCCTGGACAGGAATGTTCAAGCTTTCGGAGACTTTGTTTTGATTCTGTAGAAAATGTTTCAATATCGAGTCTGGAAGGAAGGTAAAGAAGGAGTGAATGTAACCAATATACTGGAGAACATGGCTATCTATTGTGTGATGACTATTGTGGATGGCTAGACACGGCTTTCAGTGTTCCTGCAATGTGTCTCCACTAGTGCCAAGCCCCCTAGCTCTGCTGAGCATTTCCACTACACCTGTTGGTTAATTCAGTATTGGCTTGTGACCTGACCTCTCTTGCTTGCTTACTGCCTGGACTCCGGCCTTCCTTGACAATTCTTAGTGATTTGGTACCGTGTATCATGCTGCCCACCTTGGTGTGCCAAAGGACCACAACCTGGCAGTAACCAACAGCACAACATCCTCACCACTGAAGTCTCTAGAGAAAACCTGGTTACTGCTTAGACTCTGTGCCTTCTTGGGGCTCACACTAATTTTGTGCAAGCCATAGCGCCTCCCTAGTGGCCCTGTCTTCCCAAGTGTTACACTTATATTGAACTTGCCAACACCCCCAGCACCACTTCCACCCACTCGTCTGCTGGCATGAATACCCTGGCACTTCTAGGTGACAATGGGATAGCAGCCAATTCTTAGGTCCAAGCACAGCCACATGATTGAAACCTATAAATTACCATAGAGATACCTTAGGGGTAATATGGTTTGAAAAGGCTGCTCTATAGATTTCCTTTCACTTACTGACGGTTCTCTGGGACAGGGAGTGGAAGGGAAACCTCCTCAATGGGGTGGGCAACATCAAAAAAGGAAAGGTTGTTACTATGTTGTCAAGGTTGTTGAGTATTCTTGTAGGTCAATGAAAAGTAAAAGGTTCTGGTTTGAGATAATGTTAAAACCAGGTGGTAACAAGGTGGAAACAATGCTTCTTAGGAGAATGATATAGCCATCAGGCACAGTGGGCCAGCACCTAGAACCCCTTCCACCATATGACAAGATGAAGGGAGATCTGTTATTGGAGTTTTTGGTGCCCACCTACCTGCTGGATTTACTGGTCTGATCCCTGATTAGAATATTATCACAATAGGTAAATATACTTCTATGAGACTAGAAAATGCACCTGATCTCTTCCAGGCTGGATGAATCTGCAATTAGATTCCTGATGTGAATGGCACTACAGTCAGAAATCGCTCTGCTGCTGAATTCTAGATACTTCAGGCTCCGGTTATTACCCAGCTGTGCCAGTAAAGGCATTTGTTCATCAGTCAGATTGACACCACACATCCTAAGAAAATCAGAAACAGATCATGTTTTATTACATATTATTTCCATTGAGGGTTTTTATGATAAATTTGAAGATATCACATATGGTACCACCCGACAGTCCCTTCTATCTCTCAGGGACTTGGTTGGTGAGATCCCAGTGCTGAGTTCCTTGGGCTGTATGCCTGCTTTTCCCATTAGGAGGGGATTCTATCATCAATGTACTCTGCTCCTAGGTGTGTACACCTGCTGTTCCCATAATAGCTCTCCCCTCCCCCCGCCATCCCTGTACTAAATTCCTAGGTCCCTACACCTTCTTTGCCATTTATGATGAGTTCCCAGGATCCACATATTGAGATCCTGGGTCTGTACACCTTATGGGGGCTCTATGAGGAGCTCCAACCATTCCTGCTTATTTTTCAACTTTTTGGGTTTTTTAAATTTTTGCTACATGGGCAATAAGGAGCTGGGAAAAAAAATCATTTTTTGCATATAATTCCAGACCGTAATTCCACTTTAAAGAAAGATGTGTCGTTTTCTTCTGTTTCCCCCCTCTATTCACTTACTTTAGTTCCTCTACCCTGCACGTAGGCCTGGACAGAGTTGCCATAAGATCACTGAAAGGACCATCAGACATTTTGTTTTCGGAGAGATCAAGTCTTCTCAGTGATTGGTTTTCATGTATTCCAGATGCCAACTGTTTAAGAGATCCATCTGAAAGTCCTGTATATCTTAAACTGTAGAAGTGCAAAAAAAACTTAGATTAGGTGTTTATGAACAAAAAAAAAACATAAATGTACTATATTGCAGCATATCTTAAAAATAGTATTTTTAATAGACCAGAGTACATACATACTCAAGTATAAACCTGAAAGTCACACTAAAAAATAATTTTGGTTTATACTCATGGCACACCTCTAGAAGGCGCTGTGTCCTCATATAAAGGTGTAACAAACTCTTGTCATCTTAGACAATTATTAGAGTTTGCATGAGGACACAATGCCATTTATTGGTGGCTAACAATAATGCACAAAAGATCATTTAGGAGCAAGTGACCACCCATTGTAACCAACTCAAAAGTACAAAATACTTTAGACCTGTCGAAGGAGGGTGGGGATATAAAGATACAGAATCTATGCCTTTTTTTTGTTTTCCTTTTAAATAAATGTTTTAGCAGTCACAACCACAATTTGTGTCCCAGGTTTATATTCAAGTCAATGTAGTTGTTCTGCATTGAAAGGTAGGTATTTCTGTGAATATTCAAATAATTTTATTATTGAGTATTTAGAAGTTTATTCTTGAGGTTTATAAAAACTTACAGTAATTCTTCCAACCTGCACGATGGCCTGGAAAGAGCTGCTACCACTTCAGAAAATTCAGGACCCTCCAGATTGTTGTAAGACAAATCAAACTTCCGTAGGGCCTGGTTGCAATTTATCACAGATGCCAGCTGTGGGCAGAAGCTGTTTGTCAGACCAGTGCCTCTCAAACTGGAAAACAAGAAAAAAGCTTAAGCCATGTTATCAGTTAAAAATTCCAACATTTTAGTTATGGCCAAGTTAGTTTTTAGTTAGTCCTCCCACTATATTTCTATAGGTACTGGATACCTGGAACATCATTCACAGAGCCCATGTGTCCAGGAATATTTTGGCTCTATTGCAAAGGCCAGAGGTCAGGTCTTCCATGAGTTTGGTTTCATTTCCCTTGCGTATCCACTGGCCTAGAGAAGGAGGATTCTGTTTCCAAAGGCCTGGAATACAAGCCTTTGCAGCGGTCAGAAGGTGTTTCACCACCAAAGAGGAATATCCCTTCTGTGGCCAGTCAGAAACCAGTCAGAAGACCAGAAGACAGAAACCAGGAATAGGGTGGATTGACTTTTCTTGACAAATTGTTCTAACCCCCTTCCAGAAGTCCTGGAGCAATTTGCAGGACCAAAAAATATGGAGCATAGTTCCGCAGGGAACACAGTATGTATTTTGACAGGGGGCTTATACCAACAGGTGAGAATCTTATACCCCAGCTCTTGGTAACCACTATGAATAGAACCTTTATGACAATATCTAATCATTTCATGGACTCTATCAAAGACGTCTCCTCATACTAAAGCCTCAGCTGAGACCACATATGATCTGATACAATGGCCCTGATTTATTAAAGTTCTCCAAGGCTGGAGAGAATACACTTTCATCAGTGAAGATGGGTGAAACAGAAAACCTGGAGTGGATTTCCTAAAAGTCATTAGGTACTTGTTAGCAAATATTTTCAATTCTGCACTAGATCCATTCCAAATTTGCTAGATCACCCAGCTTCACTGGTGAAAGTGTATCCTCTCCAGCCTTGGAGAACTTTAATAAATCAGGGCCAATGATATGATATGATACAAGTAGTTTAACACTGAGGAACACTTTAAATGATTTTTAAGTCTCAAGAAACGTCTACAAATACCAGTTTTGAGGGATCAATGGGAAAAAAACTCTTAAACTGGTAACCCCTTACAGTAGTGGCTGGAATACTATTTTTAAGGACAGCTAAAAACATTATCAGAGCAATGCAGCTGATTTTAACAAGAGATGTTGGACTCAGGCATTATTAAATTGGTGGTCAGTCAGCTACAGTTCGAGGACCCCCTTCCACTTCCTTGCAACCTCTTGAAGAACCCTGGGGTTCCACAAAACCTTGGTGAAGAATAGCTGATATATACTAAGATATAGACACCCTTCCAAAAGTTCAAGTGCTCAAAGCCAACTTCATAAAGACGTGGTTTACCTGTTTGGAGAAACCTAAGCCAATAAGCTATTAAGCCAAGGAAATATAAGATGGCTACGTGACTGATTCATAATAAATAAATTGTTCAAATGGTTTTAAAAACTCATATTCTCACCTCAGTTCCTCTATCTGGCATAATGGACTGGACAGCTCTGTGATCAAGAAATCAAAGTCAGCACCAACCAGACTGTTGTAGGACAGGTCAAGTGCCTTCAGGGTCTGCTTGCTTCCAATTCCAGATGCCAGCTGGGAACAGGAGCTGCTTGTGAAGGCATTATCACTCAAACTAAAATATTAAAACAAAAATAATAATTGGATGCAATGGTAGTAGAAATTCAACATTTGGTTCATTTTTTTACGTATTTAACTAGGGAGAGGAACAAGACATCCATGAGATCTAATAGACCTCTTTCGGACATGTGGTCTAAAATGACATGGCTAGCCACTCCTGGGATGGGAGCAAATTTTAGGATCAACTACAGCATTTGACAAATGCCTTGTTATGTAGATAAGTGCAAGTCTAGTATAGGTCACTTAACTTCAAGGAAATTTGGGCCATCTCCAGTCATTTAGCAAAACCGCAAAGCAACCCTGTTCAACTGTAGCTCACTGCAGGTGGAACGCGTCCCTATTCATGTCAATAGACGTGATTGGCCACTTAATGGCAGCCCAAAGCTACATCTCAGATCTAGAAATTGCATAGCAAACGTGAACACAAATGCATGAACAAAATAGTTCTTAGCTGCTCCCATGTGGTTGAATAGGAGAGTTGGGCTTATGGTTAAGTTTAGAGTAAACCACAGGTGGTAAAAGAGGCCTTAGCCTTTCAAAAAATTCAGCCAGGAATAATAAATGGAACGATAGACAAGGAAGAAAATACTTACTTAAGTCTTTGGATCTTGCATTGTTCTTGAGTTAATGCATAGCATATGAATTCCATAGCACTGTCCTTCAAGTCATTCGTAACAAGACTGTGAAGGATAAAAGAAAAGTAAAGTTATACAGACTAAAGAAGAACTACTAAATACTTTTTCTTCTCCAAAACTAGGGGGAAATGTTTTAGTCCACGGACAGAGCTGGGAACCAAGAAAATGATAAGAGAGCTTCACGTGCTGAGTCCATTGAAATGCTTTCAGTATTAAATTAACCAGAAGCCAGCAAATAAGCAAAGTTTTATGTTTGGTTTACATTCATCCTATATGGTTACATTAGAATACACTAAATACCGTATTTTTTGCCGTATAAGATGCACTTTTCTTCCCCAAAACTGGGGGGGGGGGAAAGTTGGTGCGTCTTATACGACAAATACCGTGTTATAAAATAATTAAAATAAAATACTCATCCGATACCCAATCCTGCGTGTGTCTCCTCTACTCGCTGGCTGCAGCCTGTGTCTCCTCCTGGCTGCAGTGCAGAGCGAAAGAAGCCGGCACAGCGCCCCCTGCTGATCCCTGCCCTAACTGCCGTACAGTGGAAAAAAAGGTAAGTGAACGGCACAGAGCGATCAGAAGGTTAATTTGAACGGCACAGAGTGAACAGAAGGGGAATTTGAACGGCACAGAGTGATCAGAAGGGGAATTTGAATGGCACAGAGTGATCAGAAGGGGAATTTGAATGGCACATGAGTGATCAGAAGGGGAATTTGAATGGCACAAAGTGATCAGAAGGAAATTTGAATGGCACAGAGTGATCAGAAGGGGACAATCAATGGCACATGAGTGATCAGAAGGGGAATAATCTTTCAGAATCTTTTTTTTCTAGATTTTCCTCCTTTAAAATTGGGTGCGTCTTATACGGCGAAAAATACAGTAAATACTTCTATGAATTACCTGATGTCTTTAATAGTATGGAGAACTGGCTTCAGTCTCTCCAGGCCCTCACTCTGAATATTACATTCATTGAGGTGAAGTTTTTCAACTTCCTCACAGCATTCAAGTATATACGCCAACACGGCACAGTTCAACGGGTGGTGATGTACTCTGAAAAATTCAAAACAGCTGAAAGGTTTAAGGGTCTCGGAAACCAGAGCCTTATTCCTGCTCTCAAAAAGGTAGAAGAACACGTTGAGAAGCCTCCTCTTGTCCTTTTTGTAACTTTCCAGCATCTCTTTTTTAAGGATGGACTTAAGCCATTTGATGACTTCAATTGAAGCTTCCATGGATAGATGCCCCAGGAAAGGTTTCAACTGAGCTCTTGTTGTACTGTCTGAGAGACCACAAATGAACCTAATAACCATTTCTCCATGAACGTTTGGACAAATTCGACCTTCATCTAATAAATCAGCTAGGTTTTTAGGAGAATACTGAAGGTAGTAGAACAAAGCAGTGAAAAACTCTTGAAAGATGAGGTGTATGAAGAAATATGTCACATGGTCAGCTTTTCCTGATTCTGTCATGAAACTTGAGAAAAGATGAGAGGACGTATCAATTTGAAAAGAGTCCAGATAACGTTTATCGAAGATAATAATGCGATTTGCGACTCCGTAGTCTGCCATCTGCCCAATGGATGTCAGGATTTCTGGAGCACGTTCTTTATCCTGAGTGTGATTAGACAGAATGTTTGCCACAAAATAGACAAAAAGCTGCGTCAATGTCTTGGGCAATGATTGCTTTGGTTGGGTTTTCAAGCTGATTGATAACACAGTGCAAATGATCCAACAGTATGCAGGAATGAAACAAAAAGTATACAGTGAATCATTTTCACACACATACTGAAAAGCCTTCATTTCCAGTTCCTTATCTTGGTCTTGGAAAAAATATTCGAAATACATTTGTTTTTCTTTGGCAGAGAACCCCATGATCTCAACTATTCGCTCAAACACATCAGCAGAAATTATAGACAGCTTGGTTGGTCGACTAGTCATCAACACAGAACAACCTTCGAGAAGAGTCTTCTTCAGCAAGCTAACCACAATCATGCCAACACGATCCCTCTGTTTTGTGTCAGTGCATAATTTACTAGAGCTAAAATCCATGGGGTGGGTACTTTCATCCAAGCCATCGAAAATAAAGAGCAACATTTCTGGAACTTGCAAGATGTTATGAAGCTGACCATACAGATATGGATACTGGTCAAGAATCATGTCCTCTATACTGACTTCATTGAGTCTGTTGAGTTTTCGGAAGGTAAAGGAGAAGATGAATGAGAATCTTTGGTAAAGCTTTTCCTTTGCCCAATCATAGACCAATTTCTGGACAAGTGTGGATTTCCCCACTCCTGCTAGTCCACTGGCTATTACTATACGTGGCACACATTTTAACTTGTGGCACCAGTGAAACAGTCTGCTTGGTGCCATGTTTTGTAGACCACTTCTTGTTCTCTCCAGACAACCCTCAAGTGTTTCTCCAGCTTTGGTTAGCTCATCTTGAGAATGTTGTCTAAAATGATCTGTGGAGACTACAATTAAATTCACGTAGCGGTTTGATATATAGAAACATTTTCTTCCATGGTTGGTGCCTGGTGGTTTCTTCTCTAGGAGATTCTGAGTTTTTTGATGAAGATGTTCTCTGTGCTGTGTTTGGACCTCTAAGGATGAAGCATTAAAAAAATGCAATTAATTTACCAAAAGTACCAATCTAGATGTACAAAATAACACATTGTGCAACTCAAAGACTACATAATATTCCCAAAGATTTGTGGAAGCCCAACATTTCTAACTAGATGATACTGGTGAACGTCCCATTTCCAAACCATGGCTATTATTACATCCCTGATGCCTACTTGGTGGCAACCCAACCTGCTCCCTTCTACATAGGCTTTATACAGGATTATGTGGGTACCGATGTTGGATGAGACTGCCTCTTGTTTTGTGTTTCAATTCAGTTGCTCAGGAGGTTTGAGGTCATAGCCTTGTGTAGGCAATTCAATTTTCTCCACACCAAACTTGTCAAACTATTATCTCATATCTCATTAATTTGTAACTTACGTTTCAGCTCTGGAGTCAATGTATGTCCATATTTGTCCAGCATGATATTCTTCACTAGGCTTTCACCTAAACATAATGAGATTGATTTAATGAAGCTCAATTTCTGTATGGTATCTATTCTGCAGATTGTCTTGGGGTATACCAAAAAATAAGGGGGCCCTATGGTCCCCAGACCAAGTTGATGAAGATATGTCCAAGACCTAGGTCAGGGGTGAGCAAACTTTTTTAGTAGGGGCCACAATCTGAAAAAAAATAGGGGGCTGGGTCGATGCTAGAGTGGGCGGTTTTTTGCCATCATGAATGTGTGAATCTCCCATTGCAGATGTGACCCTGTGATGGGAGAGTGGGCAGGGTTGTGTGCAGTGACACAGCCCGCCCACTCTCCCATCGCAGGCTCAGATCCTGTGATGGGAGAGTGGGCAGGGTTGTGTGCAGTGACACAGCCCGCCCACTCTCCCATCGCAGGCTCAGATCCGGGGATGCATTCTGCGGCTCTGGTGGGTGCTCCCACCCCGTGGGGTTTTTTCTCCTGACCCTGCTCCCGGTGGCACCGACCAGAACCGCAGAACACCCAAAGGACCGGAGAAACATCCCCATTGGGCTTTGCAGCCCACGGGCCGTAGTTTGCCCATGCCTGATCTAGGTGGATTTTAAACGGGGTAGGTTAGCTTGTGGTTATCAAATTTAATTTTGCCTAGATGGAACGAAAACTAACAAAATTTTTTGTCATTTTACCCATTCCCCTTGGAGGGTTTTCTCTTTACATACACTTTCACGTGTACAAGTTGATATGTGAGAGTATCAAAGGACAAAGAAATCAAAGTTGGGGGAGTCAAAATTGGAGCTTTATATTTCAGATTTAAACAACTCCATAAGCAAATCCTTTTTCAGGGCTGCCTATAATTTGTCATTTTTTCTAGACAAGCACCTGGGGCAGAAAAATGACCAAATACATAGGGGGATGGACATTTTGGAGAATTTCATAGACAGATCAAAGGTAGGCCTAGAATCACAGTTGGCAAGCCAAATGTAAAGTTTCTTTTTTCAATGTGTGGGTATGCCTATAATAAAAGGTAACAAGCAATAAAGTAATATAGTAATAGAAAAATGGAAATGTATTCTAGATATGAGCATTACCTGTTTGAATGATTTCACTCAGCAACGCAGCTAAATTAGGATGGGAACGGCAACATTGAAGGACATAAAGACTTTCCCAAAGTCCTATAATGGCATCTCTCCCACATTTTAGAATGTGATTTAGCAGCAAATCAGCCCTTATTGAAGCCCCAAGATAGTTCTATGGCAGTAAAAAGAATAAAAAAAGATCAGATCAGACAATTTATAGCCAAACATTCGTAAAGACCCAACCATCCTAACCACTTGAGTTTTTGAATTACCAATTCCAAAACCTTGATATGGTGATCCTCCTTTTTGTGGTTGTAACAACCTCCACGTTACAAGAAAGGATTTTCAAAAGATTTTGTTGCATGGCCATTAAGCCAAAAGAACATCTGAGAGACCAGGTAGAAGGATGAGATCTTCCACATAATAGGCATTTCAATTCGGGTCAAAGATTTTCAGTTGGGTTTAGAGAAAGTTTGGAGAAGGCCATTTTAGCCCCTACGCCATACTGGTAAATGAAGTTATGGATCTGGCTTTGAGCACACTAGAACAGAAAACAGTCACCTTTTCCAAGGTTTCATTGTTGGAAATGTACCATTGCCAAAAATGTCTTCACTGGTAAACCCTGACCCTAATCACTTTGAAGGTTTTTTACAATATTTTGGCCAGTTCGGTAGTCTTAATTTTCAGGAGTATTCAATATAATGACCTCTCATTACCTCAAGATCAGGAATATTACGGGATTTCAAATTTCTCAGGAGTCTGTGAGAGTCCAGCGATTCTACAATATAGATCAGATCGTCCCTGAAATACTCATATATTAGGTTAAGTTCATAGTCTTTGTATGTGGACATCTGTTGTCGGAACCTCTGGATTTCATCTAAAAAAACATCAAAATGATTATTTTATTTTCACAAAACTGTACATTTTTTCTATACAGTGCATGGTGAAGAATCAGTATACAATGTATGGCAAGATGTGCCCAGGTGTTAGTTTATCTGGTGCTAGAAAGCCTGGAGTTGTGGTACCTCGTATCTCTATTACAAGGACAGACCAGTAGACACACCAACCCCAGAGAAGGTCTACTTTTCAGCAGAGGACACTTCTCTTCTGGGCTTATCAATGACCAGCGTTTTAACCTGCTTTGCCAAGGCACAGGCCACCATGGACACATCCCAAGGGGTGCATCATGTTGGTCTGAGCTTAGATTACTCCTGCACTTGTACATCCCATTCAATGCATGGACCTGTAAGCAACTGTTGCTGGTGTAAGACAAGAAGCTGGAACTGTAGCTGGATCATCAAAAAGATCCTTGGAAAAAATGTGTGTATATTATATAAAAGAGTGAGGAAAGACGAAACCTGGAGATCTTCTCAGCAAAAAGAGTTGACCTATGATAATTCAATAAGAGGCCCTTTCCTGGCCAATCTAATTAGATGGCAATGTTATATTTGCATGTATTTAAAATTTTTTAATACAAAAGTCAAAGTGTCCTTCAAATAAAACAATAAAACCAACCTTTAGTTCTAGCAGTCCTTTCATGTGTCCGATCCATTGCCTAAAGGGCGACATAAAAAAAAGTTATAGCATTAAAAAAATCTGAATATTTATGTTTTTATCTTTCCAACCAGGGATATTTTTGAGATTCTTCTCTACAGTTCTGGGTTTCTAGATTTTGTAATGTCCATATTTGTAGGTTCCATATGTCCATGCAATATGCCAATGCACTCTACTTCCATTGGTTAAATTGGCTGCTGCCATTGGTATTGTTGACTGAACACCTTGCCCTAAAGCATTTCTTCCCATACAGAAACGTCCTTACAGGGACATCCTATCAAAACTTAGTATTACAATCAAAAAATAATGAAATGTTGGGTAAAAAAAGTTAGTGTACCCAAATTGTGTCATAAGTAAAAGCAGAGGTACACTAACTTTTTTTTACACTAACGTTTTGATAGGATGTCTCTGTAAGGAGGTTTCTGTATGGGAAGAAATGCTTTAGGGAAAGGTGTTCAGTCAACAATACCAATGGCAGCCAATTTAACCAATGGATGTAGAGTGCATTGGCATATTGCGTGGACATATGGAACCTACAAATATGGACATTACAAAATCTAGAAACCCAGAACTGTAGAGAAGAATCTCAAAAATATCCCTGGTTGGTAAGACTCATATCAAAGAGATACACGCACTGCTAATTAAGATTTGTGAAGTGTACATATCTATATATGTGGAATTTGCATACTCCAAGATTATTGAATTGCATTATAGGTACAAATGACAGATGGACTATTTAAGGTCAATTATGATAGTATATCATATGAACGTCTGTGAAAAGTGTTGAACACTTGAGTCTTTTGGTTTGAAATCTCAGTGAGAGCAAAGCATTAGAAGCTGTAATGGGTATCCTGGGCCCAACCATTTCCAGTCTGATGGTCTACAAACATTATCAAGCCCTCTCCCACTGAACTGTAATGTCCATGACCCTCCCCTTTTACCTATTTGCTGGGCAAATTAAATTTGCAAAATGGCAAAACCCCAACACTTTTATCTGCCTGGCATGGAGAGTCCATAAGAAAACCCCCTTGGGTGGGTCTTCTCCGGGGACAACCCTACAACTAGAAGCCCCTTTAAATCAAAGCAGACTGAGGATTTGGTGGATGATGTAGGAGATTCAGCAAGCCCATGAATCCAAAGCCCATGAATCCAAGAACACAGGAAGCAACGGGAGGCACAGGTAACACAAAGGACACAGGGGAAATCAGGACACACAGGATGTCAGAACAGACACACACATGGGGGTCATCACAGACACAGGGGAACAGGGGAAGCGACAGGGAGCACAGGTAACACGGGGGTCACCGGAGACGCAGGGGAAATCAGAAGACACAGGAGCATGGGGGTCAACACAGACACAGGGGAACAGCACAAGGAAAAAGGCAGGTAAACAATGACTGGAGCTGAATTGAGAAAGAACTTAATTAACAGACAGGTGTATGGGAAATGCTTAGCGGAGCTAGGGGGCTCAGCACTAGTGTAGACACGTTGCACGAATGGTGAGTTCTGTCTCTGATTTAACCAAATAGCCAATGCCGATTAGGAGACTAAAGGCTAAGAGGCTAAATCTGGAAGAGCAGGCACGCTCAGGCTCAGATCTGCCTGCATGAGCAAGAGAGAGGCGCTGGCAGAGGCGGGAAGGAGGTGTGCCAGTTGGCTAATTTAGATTAACTAAAATGAAATTCAGGGAAATTCCAAAATAAGTTTCATAATGCGATCAATGTTTTTGCTTCATCCTAAAGCCTAAGGCAAAACCCTGTGATTTCTCTATTAAGCTCATAGCTCATTCTAAATCCTTGCTTCCCCTTTGATCACATTGCTAGAAAATTTCCAGGGATGCACCCTTACTAAAGATGAGGTTATGCCAGTTGCATGGGAAGATTTACAACTCCCTGACCAATTGTTGGGTATTTCTCATTTTGTGGACTTTTTAACATGACTGTATATATTCAATATCGAATCTTCATATTCCAGAAGTTTTTGCTTAGTGAGGAACGCAATCACATGGGGAGAGTTATGAATAAAAAGAGTTCTCTCAATTGATGATGTGGGTTTGTTCAATGGAAAACATTTTGCCTGAGAACTTTTCCTATGTTATAAGCACAAAGATTTGCACACAAAACTTGCTTGTGCACAGTTTTTTTTTACATAAAAAAAGTTTATCAGAGAAAAGGTTAAAAAAAAAGTACAAAGAAAAGATTGTAAAACTGGAAATATGTTACAGATAGCAAACCTCTTGAAAAATGAGGCATGTGAACATTAGTATGATGTGGACAATTTCAAAGTACTGAGCTTGATCATATCCCAACAACCAATATTAGGAAAACATCAATAAAAAAAACAAATGTTCTATTTAAAAATTTATATCAGCAGAAATGTAATAGAATAGCAACATTATTTATATTTTGTAGAACCAAACTGGATCAATGACAATATTTTGGTTAATTTTGACTTTAACATAAATCCAACCAAAGATCCCATTGTAGATTTCCTCTCCGTTTATTTCTCCCTATTATGTCTTCCATTAGTAAATAATGGAAATCTTTTCAGCTTTTAGCAAGTAATACCATTCTAGGAGACCTATTCTGTAACTCTAAAGATGGTTGGCTACTTTTCCCAGTAATTTGTTTGGTTTATTTGGTGCCACCAACATTCTCCACCATTTAAAGCCCCACAGGTGTTACGCATCCAATCACCCTGGAATTTCCCAAGAAGGATGTGGAGATAAAAAATAAAAAAGGATCACAATCAGATTTTTGCTTTCTACCACCCTCCCAAATATAGCACAAAGAGGGAGCAACAAAAGTTTGTGAAACCACCGTGTTCTAATAACGTAATTCACTCTCGTGGATACATAACCAAACCACAACGGAGGAACCACATCAAAAGCCTAAAAACCTCCCCTGTGTTATTCCAAAATTAACAAATATGTTGTGTTAGCAATACCTTTTATTGGATTCTCTGGATCTTCGGATTTCTGGTGGTTAACTTGTTTACACATAACCCAGAAACTTATCTACCTGGCTCCATGCAATATTTCGGATTCATTCGTGAAAAGGAAGTGGTGATTATATTAACTTGGCAAAGATGTTGGGTTATTCGTCTATCGGAGTTGCCTTCTGTTTTCGTCAGTCTCGCATTTCTCCTGCTTAGAAATGTTATCCTATCCTTAAGTACAATTACATTTTATTCAACACACACTTCACGACACTCCTAGAACCATGGGAGCGTAAAAGTAAACAATAATGGATACGGGAAACTAAAACCTGTTAGACTTGTCCATATGTTAGGGAGGAACTTACATCTTTGCCAAATTTGTCATCATTCAAACTTTTTGTAAATAGGAAGAATGTTGATATATTTCTGTTACTATGGTAAAAGACCCATTTGGTGTGAGTCCAATTTCAGCTTAACATGGTAATTGGACCTAATGCATTCAGACTCCAACCCGCATAGCAAATCACCACATTGTTGGGAAATAAATGTGGGGATAATGACAATATACTCACCATACCCCCTCCCTTCCGATTCTGCCTGCAGGTAATGTTAATGTCCCCATCCTGCCCAATTTTTTAACACTTTACTGTCAGAATTTGGGATACTCAATCATAACCAAGCACATGTGCATTGATGTCATACTCGGTGTCATGACCTGGAGGCTTCCATAAGTGACCATGAAATACACCGCAAGTATCAATTGGAGACAGGGATTGATAATCATAAACAGTTGCAATTGGAAAATCATCTTTTTATAAAATCGGACTCATGGAGATAAAGAAAATAAGGCTTATGTAGGTTCCAAGTTGATCTGGATGAAGCTTTAAGGTCATCCAGGTGTGGGTGCAACCATGGTTGAGCTCAACCATGTTTCCAACTGCTCCTATCCATGTGGATGGGAGATCCTGGGAATAATTCTTTACATGCAGTTACTGCAGATCATCGTGCGGACCAAACTTTGGTTCTTTGAAGATTTGCGTCAAAATTGCATGCGAAAGTGATTGCCCGCAGTACAGTTTGCCTCTCCATGCCGCATATTAGCCATATGCTGTGTCCCCTGGGTTTCAGGTTAAACTTAAACAATGCAAACAATGGGGAGGAGCATTTATGGGAGGGCCACCCTGACCTAGCTCTTGGGCCCTTGCCCCCTTGTTATCCTTAATATGGTTACTTTTAATAAATAAGACGTCTAGATGTAAATGCCGGTTTATCACTCAGTTTTGGTTGATATTTACCATATATACAGTGAAATATTGCACCTAAATTATTCTGAAGGTTTAAAGCCTTTTAAAACTGAATGCAGGGATCTCCTTGTAATGGTGAACGTACAAGTCTCATCCTTCCAGTATATGCACTGGTCCTTATAACCCAGAGAATGTACCATTATTATCACAGGGAATGTACGGGTCTCATCACCCCATTGAATCGAAAGGTCTAATCATCAGAGTGAATGTACAGGTCTTCATGATCACAGTGAATGTACGGGTCAGTGAATGCACAGGCCACCATAGGGAATGTACAGGTATCGTTACCCCATTAAATCAATAGGTCTAATCATCAGAGTGAATGTGCAGGTCTTCATGATCACAGTGAATGTACGGGTCATTCCAGTGAATGCACAGGTAACCATAAGGGATATAACGGTCTCATTACCCCATGGAATCTAAAATTCTATCACCACAGTGAATGTACAGGCTGAGCGGGGGCTTGCTATAGGTGAAGACTGCCGTGTTAGATTGGGGGACTGGTGTCTGGTGAGGACTGGTTCTTACCAGGGCCATACAAATGGCCTGGATTTGGAATTTTCAGCTCAAACAGATATATCATCTGACAAATAACAATAGATTTAGCTATAGACAATAGATTAGCTAGGGTCAAGGCTACAAAATGAGTGAAACTCCTTGCCAGCCACCCACATGAGGGAAATTCTTGCTCATCACTGGTAATAAATCTGTAAGTTCATCACATCCGGCTGCTCAGGAATGTGGACACGCAGGTTGCTAATACACCATTCATAAACGTATTGTTTAACATACAATTCATATAGATTTCTATGCAATCAACATGTTTTCGAACCATTTCCCTTCTGCTCATATACGTAGCTTCTCCATGTAGCTAGATAGTTCAAGCTAAACTTTTCACACAAGTGAATATTAGTCAAGGCAGTGAATCATCCCACCCAGCTTGGTATGTTCAGATGTCTTCTTACATCAAACTTACGTAATTAGAATGATTGAATTAATGTTCTTCCGATGAAGCCTGTTATCGCGAAACAAGTGAGAAGTGGGGAAATAAGCTGATTCTAGTTAAAGAATAGAGAGAGATCATTTCTTCATGTTCATTTTTACGGTTGTAAATGATTCAAGTGTCTTGTTTTTAAATTTTTTTTTGAATACATTTTATTTTTTCTATAGGATGTGAGATGTAATTGATATATATCTAGGTTCCTGGAAAATCAAATTGGTTGTTTTTGTGTTTAAGGGTTTAAAGTATAAAAAAAATGTAATCAGAAGGGAAATAAACAAATATACTGGAAAACCTGCTAGATAGAAACCAAAATAACCAGTTGATCCAGAGGAAGGTAAAAAAAAAACAAAAAAGCATGGTTCAGTTTTCGCGGGGGGGGGGGGGGGGGCGTTCCCAGGATGACCCGTCTTAGGTGGCATTCCTTATAAAATGTACTTGTTCTGTGCTGAAAATTTAACTTTACCCCGCCTCCCTTTTCATTAGATGACTCTTGTACAAGAGTCAAAGAGATGGAAAGTCTGAAAGGAGACGGCTTCTGTTGATCCCTCTCTTTGGTGCTTTGGGATTCATTTGTCATAGGTGCCTTTAAAATTTTCCCCATCTTGTTGACACAGCACAGGTAAAACAAAAAATTGAGTGTCCCGCAAAAGTGCATTCTGTTAAAAAATAATGCCACATCATATATAATTCCAATACAGAACCATACAAAAGTCAATGGGGACTTTTAAGGCAGATACAATGATCCAAAATGTATAAAACATGTAATTTATTAAAACTAAAATACATATTAACAATTAAAAAGCTCTTAGGTAATTGATTACAGATCCCAAATCTTCCTCAACACATTTCACAGACATAGGCTGCTTCCTCAGGAGATTAATTGAGCTCTAGAATAATTAGTATGTTGCAATATTTGGTACCAGTGATACACAGACATTAAAAATTTAGAAGTTTTTTTTTGGATTATGTAGACGCATTAAAAGAAAGAATGGTAACTGTTGTCTATTAAACCGATTGGATAGGTTTTCTGATTGCAACTTTATTTATTATAGCAATTGCCTGCGTTGTTTGGGGATTTGGGAGCCTAACCCCATTGTCTATTCTTATACCAGCTCCAAGGAATCATGAGGAGGTAGTAGAAAAGAGATATTATGTAAGAATATGAATTTGACATGTGTATGCATTAAAACGAAAATAGTGGAATTATAATGTATAATATTCATATATCTATATTGTGCTTACATCGCAATCAATCTCCTGAGGAAGCAGCTTATATCTGTGAAACGCGTTGAGGAAAGTTTGAGATCTGTAATAGATTACCTAGAAGTTTTTTATTTGTTGTGACCACTAGATGTCAGCATCACACCCAAAAGAACCCCAGATCACCATAAAGTCTTCGTTCTTTATGTCTCTAACGCAGGCCCACTAGGAAGGTCAGCGTTATCTGATAGGACAGAGGCCGGTTGTCAGGGGTGACCATTTACTGCGGCCCACTGTGTAGTTTTCATACAACTGACGTGTTTCATCAAAGCGAACTGTGACGTCTCCCCCCTCCCGAAAACTATCATCTTAAAATGGCCGCAGATGGGTTTCATTAATGGTAAAAATGAACACATTTTGTATAAATTTGCAAAAAAATAAAAAAATCAGAATATTCTGTGCATGTGCAGTAATGGCTACCAGGTCTCTAGGGGTGAGATTTCGATTTGAGTGGGTGTGCAATAGCCTTGCAATCTTTTATCCTCACGATAAAAGCATGCGCATTGGGCAACCCGAGTTTTCTGCAAATGGCTACTACGCATGCGCGGGCTGGTGACCCTTCCCTGAAGTATATTGTTATGCAATGCTCATTACTTCCTAATGAAATCCTGATTTTAGGGTTATCTGGGTGCAGAGAGGAGGAGGGTAATACCCAAAGAATTCCACTTTGATTTTTTTTTTGTCATTTGTATGAAAACTACATAGGGGTCTTAAGCTTTCCCGCCAACCTCAAATCCTCCAATGGCTGCTCCTGACATCTGGCCGCAGTCCAATCAGTTAGCCGGTCATGTGACTGCCAGTCTGTGTGGTGATTCCACTTCTCAGCTTCCTGTGTGAAGATCCTGCCCCCATATCACATGACCGGGGCCTGGTATATAATGGACCCTGGCGGTTGTTCCAGTCATTTTATGTCCTCCAGCTTTACAGAAGTGGGGTCTGAAATATGTTTGGACTCAAAGCTGCCGATTGTCCAGTGAATGTTTAGGTACCGTATTTTCCGACGTACAAGACGACTTTTTAACCCCGAAAAATCTGTGCCAAAGTCGGGGGTCGTCTCATACGCCGGGTACTTACCAATCCCCTGAACGGGGAGAAGATCCGAGCTCGGGTTAACCAGAGTCAGCCGGCAGAGAACGCTGTGAGCCATGCGGT
>NC_092869.1:4324018-4347865 GCF_032062135.1 Pyxicephalus adspersus
CGCTGTTGAATCTCCAGAGAGCTGAGAAGAACGTTAAAGTTATCAGATGTCCATAACGTCAGCTGATCCCTTTCACATGCCGGCCCATGGACACCCAGTGGCCCCTAGGCACCTGCCTTGGTTGACATTCACAAATGTCTGATAGAGGTCAGCCCACTTTCATCTTGTAACTTGCTCCAATGTTATAATGTACAGAGTGAGGCGAGGAGACTGGGGACATTATCTCATCATAGGAGACGTTCTGGATTGGAGCTCATTTTTCAATGAAGAGAGGAAGTTTCTATATATTGAAGCAAAATGAGAACTTGTGAAATCGCTGATCTCCACATCTGAGATAACAGTCACGCAGAAACGCCTGGTCATCAGTCAACTGACTGATACACTCGTATCATGAGAAGGACTTTGGTGGTTTGGTTTCATCCTCCCATGGCTCAACTGATGGTGGTCCAACATCAAAACTTTATATTGGAACATTTTTGAAAGGAACAGCTCCTCTTTCACTTTCATATTGAAATTTGTATTCCCATCAAGAACATCTCACTTCTTGTCTGGGTGACCACCAGAACCACTCTTTGCTGAAGATGCTGCTTCCTTTTTTTCCTTCCTTTTTTTCGGACGTATACATATTTTTTTTCACACTACATATATTGTGTTGGGGACACAGAAAGTCTTAAATATCTGGCAACCTCTCACCCATCCCATCCAAACTACTAAGACTATTGTGAAAAAGGGTTACATGGCATCCTTGGTTTCCATTCATAGTTGTTTGGAGTTGGTTGACCTCCCATCTGTTGACCCTTTGAAAGAGAATTCCAATGATCTTTTCACTGTGTTTTCCCACTTTTACACAATAAATTGGTTTTTAGCAGCGGTTCCCCAAGACCTAAGAGAAATAATTTTTAAGAGTGTCTGAGGGGTATAATGGTGCAGAAGAGACATAATGATTCTTTGTGACCTACCTGTGCAGAAGTTTATCCTTTTTTTATTAATAACAAAGCCCAATTCTCCAGGTTGCCCCCAACCACCCCT
The DNA here is from genome assembly GCF_032062135.1 of Pyxicephalus adspersus. Taxonomy (NCBI): domain Eukaryota; kingdom Metazoa; phylum Chordata; class Amphibia; order Anura; family Pyxicephalidae; genus Pyxicephalus; species Pyxicephalus adspersus. The sequence continues at coordinate 4,325,048 of NC_092869.1, forward strand.
AGTATGTATATACCATATTTTTCGCCGTAAAAGACGCACCCAATTTTAAAGGAGGAAAATCTAGAAAAAAATATTCTGAAAGATTATTCCCCTTCTGATCACTCATGTGCCATTCAAATTCCCCTTCTGATCACTCTGTGCTTTTTTTCCAATGTACGGCAGTTAGGACAGGGAACAGCAGGTGGCGCTGTGCCGGCTTCTTTCGCTTTGCTTTACAGACAGGAGAAGACACGATGCTGGCAGAGGAGAGAAGAGACACACACTGCATGCAGAGACACACGCAGGATCGGGTATCGGGTGAGTATAAAATTTTAATTATTTTATAACACATTTGTCGTATAGGACGCACTAACTCCCCCCCCCCCCAGTTTTGGGGAAGAAAAAGTGCGTCTTATATGGCAAAAAATACGGTACATATTTTAGGAAGTCTTCGGACCAGTCACGTGACATTAAGGACCCTTTTCCTCTTATGGATGGGTGTTTCACTTTCCCATGTTCTGATTTATCATACTGTAAGTGCAGGGTGCCATGTTTTTCTACCAAGGGGTGGGCCCATGACACCCCTCATTCACAGAATGAAAATCAAATTAGATTGGGTGTCATTTAACACAGAAGAGGTAGGATTCTGGATCTAAAGTCCGGGGTCCAAATTTGGTCAGCACCAGATGGAAGATGCATAGCAATCATAGATGCTACTATATTTTACAACAGCTGGAATTGGAGTTTAAAGTGGAACCTCAAGCTGGTGGGGGGATAGGGGAACCAAGAGATGATCTTTAAATGTTAACTTGTCTATCTTTAAACTTCAAACTAGTGGGAAATTACAGTTTCTTCTGAACTGGTGGTTACATTTATTGTAAAGTATCATCTCAGTACTATCAACCCATCACATCACGAAGTTTGTTGCCTCTGTGGGCTGTCTGCACGTTTCCCCTCTGTGACAGCACACGCGCCGTTATTTCTCACTTTTGAAGGAACAGACCTCAAATGAAAATGTATTAGAAGAGTAGATGGGGGGAAGAGTTAACAATTCCTCCTGGTTATAGTTTTGTTTAAATAGATTCCTCAATAGCGGTAAGGAATATAAATCCATATTTAAAAAAACTATTCCCCCAGCCAAATTCTCTGAAATTCTATGATCATATTTTTCTACAGGTCACCTAGTAAAACCATAACTCGTTCTGCCACGTACTGGCTAATGGTGAAAAGTGCACAGCTGTCACAATGGAAAATGAATAGGAAATAAACTTTATCTGCAAACTGAGAATATTTTATAAATATAGCCTTCTGTGTACACCTGTTTTAAACCAAAATATGACTTTATGGAGACGGCTCACATGCCTGTCCTCCAGGGGCCAAATCACATGACAATCACTTAACACCTCCAGCACATCACCAGGTCTTTTATTCCTGGTGATTGGGTAAGTTTTTAAAGTGAAACTAAAGTTGATAACACTTTGTTCCAGGGACAACTTTCTGAAATAAAAATTGACTTTGGTAGATTTTCTCTCATCTTCTGTTGTATTCCTTGAAATGAGAAGTTGAGGAAAATCTCCCTAGCTGGGCAGGGCAAATATTATTATTATTAAAATTAAACAGGATTTATATAGCGCCAACATATTGCGCAGCTCTGTACATTAAATAGGGATTGCGAATGACAGACTAATACAGACAGTGATACAGGAGGAGAGGACCCTGCCCCAAAGAGCTTACAATCTAGTAGTATACTAACTTGATAGGGGTTTCATCCCGTCCCCGGCCTCGTTTTTGGCTGGCCGTACACTCACATGGTAAGGCATTTAGGTTGACTGAAGTCAACATCCAAAATTCAGGTAAGTTTTCCAAAATTAGTGTTCACCCTGGTCACTGGTGATGTAGACTTTGGGTCCCACGTAGCAAGTGGGGGTTTCGGAGGTCTGGAAGCAACAGAGTTTTCACTATTTGTTTTTTTTTAACTTGTCTATCATAAATGTCCTAGTTCCTACTAGTGGTTGTACATTTCTTAGCTTCATAAAAGTCAAACTTTCAGAATGCCAGCTCATAAACCACAGATACTTTACAAAAAGAGGCCCCGGGTGTTGATTGCACAGGAAATATGAGTGGTTTTTGTTATGGTTTTGTTACAGCTATAGGTTTTGGCAAGTGTACAAAAGTTAGGTATATCATTATTTATAGTAATATACTCAAACTAAAACTTTTTTTTTTTTTTGCAGTGTGTTGAGAAACAGCACAAGAAGTCGATCATGTGTGCTGTATTGCTAGGAGGATGGACATAGAAGAATGGAGTATAGTGACAGAGAAATGGGCCCATCAGTCTATTGCCCCTCCTGTAACTCTCAAGTCTTAGGCTGAGAGGGATACAAGAAATGCAAACATGAGGTCTCACCCCATGGCACAAACCCAAACCCTTTGGTAGGTAAAATAGCTTAATTTTATTTATTTATTTTGTGTGTTTAGCTTTAAGCTGTATGCAAGAACAACTTTTACATATTACAAAATCTACAGCATTGTAAAACACAAATACAAAAGTTTACAGAATACTGCACCCTGCAAATGTGTCCCCAAATCACAGGAAACGCATGACATGTCTGTAACCATTCTAGGGAGGAAAGAGTCATAAATAAGTACCATCAAACAAGTTTTCAGATGCATAACGTTTGTGGTTAGGGGGCTTCCTGTGTTCCACTCACTGTATAATAAAGTCATTTAAATAAAGCTACACATTATCACTATTAGCGTGAAAGGGAAATTTTTGGTGGCTCGGCAATGCTAATATTATTCTCGTTGATTGGTCGCTATAGATATAAAAATAACTCTTGGTGTGAATTACACAGGTAATACCTCGCTTGTGCAGCTCATCCATAAGTAGTCAAGGCATCTCTTAGTGTTCCAACAATCTTTTATTGTTAAGGAATTTGGAAATGCAGTTAAGCGGATAAAAGTTGCTCTTAAGCTGCGGAATGCGTCTCTGTGAATCGGACTTTTTCACTTATGTAAGCTGCCATTGCTCTTTGGTTGTAAAAATACTGCTTGCCTGGTTGGTGCTCTCATTCAGTCCATTCAGAAGATCTCTCCTAAGCAAAGTTCTTATACCGTATTTTTATTGAGTAAAAAGGAAACAAAGCATACAAACTACACAAAACTAACATGACACATTGTGCATAAAAATAAACTATTGTATCCAATGCAGAAATGTATCAGAAAGTCAAATTAAAAAATAAAGTATACTCAAGTCAATCATCCCTGATATTTGCTGGGGGTGGGACACATTGATTCTGACCCCCAGAATCACCATCTCTGAAACACTGATTGATCCACCATTGAAATGCAGTTGTGGACTTCATAAATGGAAGCCAAACCAAGTGGGAACCTATATCCTTTTGCTTCCATTTATGAAAACCTAACTTAAAGAGTGCTGTAGTGATGGGCTAAGATGTGGCAGATGAAAGAAAGGAGGCAGGTAAATAGGAACACGGCGAAAAGATCACCATCGACTAGGTTGACCAAGACCCACAATGGCCTCTCTGGGTTTGTATTAATACAAGGGGGGCTATATGAGCTGTTGCATAAAATTTAATGATCACTGGGACCCCCAATCAGTTCTTTGATTTACTGCGATATAGCATTCTCCCCTGGGTGATCTTAGCTTGTAACATATGAAGAATATTGGATGGTACAACCATTGGGGGGCCCTAGAGATATAGAGCAACCAAGGGAGGTATGACATTTTGGTAGCATTCAGTCTACTGATATACGGAGGTGTTTCCACTGGAGCCCAATAGAAGAAAGTAATTAAATATACACATAAATAGGTAAGTTTATTTGTCCAGGTTAACTTATCCTTCACACTTGTGCTAGGGGGCAAGTTTTTTTTTTTTTTTTTTTACAGGTTATCCGACAATGTCATTATGAATAATATTATCATACCGGACCGTGGGAACTTTGGGGTTACAGCTAATTGGAAGCACGGGCCTTCACTTAGCTGTGACCTCAGACAATACCAGGGCAATAAAGGTTCAATGGGGATATGTATCTCCACTCATCACCTCTACTGCTCTGTGATTGGCTGGGGAGAGGAAAATATATATACACATATATACACTAATAAAGAGTACCTGTCACGTGAATATTAAAGGGGACCTGTCACGTGAATATTAAAGAAAACCTGTCACATGAATAATAAAGGGGACCTGTCACATAAATATTAAAGAGTACCTGTCACTAAAGAGTACCTATCACATGAATATTAAAGCATACCTGTCACATGAATATTAAAGGGGACCTGTCACATGAATATTAAAGAGTACCTGTCCCATGAATAATAAAGGGGACGTGTCACATGAATAATAAAGAGTACCTGTCACATGAATATTAAAGAGTACCTGTCACATGATGAATCTGTGATTACATATTTTCACATTTTAAGTAAAATATAAACTTCGTTTTTTTAAAAGGTCTATATGCTTCTTCAGGGGAGGATTGAGATTAAAGTTTACCTTGAATATTGAAAATTTACATAATGATAAAAAAATCTGCGAGACCTCCACGCCAAATAATCCCAATGAGGGAAAAAGGGGAGATGATATATGGTAAATTTAGCTCCAGGAATATTTGAAGGTGTTTTGAGGTGAAAGCAGACAGCAGGCGAGGCGTTGGCTTGCTGTTGATGCCTCGGCTGCTGTCTGCTTTTACCTGAAACTGATCCAAATCCTCATATGTATGGTAAATCAGTAACCAGTATAAGGGCTGACAGTGACACTGTGCAGTGCAAACCTATTTCTTCACTCTTCTAACATCTTCAAATATTCCTGGAGCTAAATTTAACATATATAATCTTCAAATCCCACTCCTGCGCAGTGCAAGATTGGGTGACGTATGCAAAAGAAAGAAGAAAATGGTGGCGCTCTAGATGACAGTTTTGAACTGACTCTCTTTAATGAGCCAGTGATGTCAAATGGTCAATCTGTTGTCCAAACCCTGTTTCTCTGTTTGCTTCTAAACAATGGAGAGATGCTATCTCTTCCAGCTCCAGACAGGATTCCTTCCCTGATAGACTGTAATATTAAATTTGCCTGGAGAGTTTGTGGACCAACTTCTGATCTTTCTGTGTATGAGTTTATTCCATCCTTTTTAAAGGTTCAGAGATCTTTCACGCCAAACAATTCTTCTTCGTCGGTTTTGCAGACTACAAAAAAAACAAAAAACAACAATAGTAAATCTCAGAATTTTTTTTCCGCTCTGCAGCCTTTCCATTCAGTGTTACACATTTGTCAAGGCTCCTCTCCGCGACTTCAATAGCTTTTTCAGATTTTACTAAACACAATCCACTCCATCAAACTCCACAGCTATGCTGAATCATACAGAAAAGACATTAAGGAATTCTCTTGAATAAAACTCTGGTTTCCCTTTTTACACTTGAATATGGTTGTGTTAGTGTTGTTAGCGGGAGCAATGTAGTGAGAGTTAATATAGACTAACAATGAACTATAATGGGGGTTACTGTTACAGAGAAGATCCATGTAAGGATTACAGAGTAGGGAGGAACGAGCAAGTTTTTAAAACTCAATCTTGCGGCGAATTTGGCCGTTCTAGCTTACTGAATTTTAAGTGAGAACAGACGGTGTAAATTCGTTGATCGAGGTTAAATTAAAAAAAAAAAATACTGTTTTAAGTGTGCGATCCGTGGCATTAGAGGTTAATTAACCTCTAGCATCAGGGATCAAACATCTTGTCAATGAATGATGGCCGGCAGCGGCCGCATTCATTGGGAATATATATAGGTCTCAAGTCCTCTAGCGTTGGGGATCACACATCTTCTCAATGAATGTGGCCCGAGGCGGCTGCATTATTGGGAATATCCCTGGGACTAGAGGTTAAATAACCTCTAGACCCTCTAGTGCCCCAGGGATTGCAAACAGAAGGATTCCCTGCGAATCCAAGATCCTCCGAGGGTTTCACAAAATCGGTTAGCCAAAGTTTTGCGAAACCATCTGAAGTTCGAGAAAATTTTGCGAGAACGCATTCTTGCTCATCCCTGTTACAGAGTTAGTATCATGGTTACATGAAAAGTTAGTGTTATGGTTGCAGAAAGGATTAATATGAGGGGTTATAGTGTTGGCACAGATGTGCACGGGGCGCAGAGTCTAAGCAGCTGCTCTGGTGAAGACCCCTCCAGAGGTGAGGATGTTACGCTGCAGGCAACTGCCAAGTTGCAGCCCCCTTGCATGCAGGAGCAGGTGAATGCTGACAAACAGGAATCAGGTGAGGTGCAGGAACAAGAGACAGATTCCAGATCAAATAAGCCAGATAGGTCAGGGTGGACGGCAAGCACGAGTTTTCAAAGATCAACGCCAGAGTCGGTACACAGGGAATCAGTAGCTGAAGGCACAGGCAGGAATCACAGGAACCTGGAACAGAACTACTATTTCAGGCAACTTCCTGTTGCCAGTCACTTCCTTTTATAGGTAGGGTCAGGTGATGGATGGGAGCCATGTGACCTGCTGGCATCTTTCCCTACCACCAGAGGGAGTTCTGAAAACGAGAGGTAGTTGGTGTTCACATCTCCACCAGCAGGGGTAGCGTGTCTGCGTAACACTCTTGTCCTCTGCCAAAGGGTAGCAGCTGACTGGGAGTCACATGATCTGGAGCAGGAAGTGAGCCGAGGAGATGATCCCTGAGCAGATATGGTGCAGGCAGCAGAGGAGTGCAAAGTGGGTGACACTGAAAGGGGCACACACTTCGTTCAAAACAAGCAGGATTGTATTAAAGCCCACGGTGGGGACTGCAATCTCTTGTCACCTTTTTCTTTAAAACTTTCCTTGATCCCCTCATCATCCCCTTTAAAACTTTCTCCTGCTTCTCATCACTATAATATTATGATATTCTTACCATAGGATGAGTCACTACAGCATAACATGATTCCACTGGACTTCCATTCACTCCCTTTGGTGAAGTCTTTTGGTTGCGCGTGTCCTGCAATAAACAGTGAATTTTACTGCCGTGTCATTTTTAAGGCATTATTGAGTTTGAGTTACATAGTAGGTCAGGTTGAAAAAAGACATTAAGTTCAACCACTAGGAAAATAAATATATCCCAGATATAAAACTCTATAAGACATAGTTGGTCCAGAGGAAGGACTGACTGTCCTTCATAAGTGTCCCTCTTCCTAGGTCTTCCTAAGTTGGAAGGTATACTCTTCTTTAACGCCCCTGGCGGTCTGATTCTGGACGTATTTCCATGCAAAAAGCGGTACAATTTTTTGCATGGAAATTTATTTTACATTGTAGACTTATAATTCCTAGGCAAGCCTCACCGACACATGTCTAATAGTTAATAAACTTAATAATAAACTTTAATAAAAAAACCCACAAAAATATGTTAAAAAAATGTATAATGTAATATACCTGTATAATTTTATATATATGAATATGAATATTTCTTTGTATTGGACTCAGTACAGCTAAATTGTACTGAATCCAATACAAAACTATTTGAATTTCCAGCGGCTGTCCCGGCTGCACGTCACCAGGAAACCCCGTAGGACGTCTCTGCACTTTGTGGCTGGACATTGGAGAAGCCAGACGTGTCCCCAGGAACTGCAGGGACCAGCAGGACGCCGGAGGACAGCGATGGAACAAGGTTAGTGGGTTTTTATTTTGCTTTTAGGTACCCCGAGTCTGACTCGGGATTACCACTTCTTGCATGTAAAATCGACCCCGCGTCAGACTCGAGGAAAAAAGCCAGGGGGGTTAATATTATACTAAAATGTGTCCATTTCTACCATGGGTTGTAGCACCTGCACAAAATACGGACCCAATGGGGTTATTGAAGGATCCCCTGTGTCATCTTACCAGAAGCTCTGTCTATCTCCCGGTTCTCATGCTGTGTCTACATTCTGGTCTGAATCATGTGACTTTTTGAAAACCGTCTCTTTACCCCTAAGGACTAAAATCATCCACTAACACACTCCATCTACTGGTGGAGGTAGAAACATCATCTGAGTTACCTCAGCTGTAGTACTCCATCTGGTGGGGATATCCTTACCTATTGATCACATGATTTTTTTTCCAGTCATGTGATTTGCCTTTTAAGGAAGCGACAAGCAACAGGATGTTTCCTGAACAAGAAGTTTATTTAACCACCTGGCCGGTAAACCCAACCTTTGTTCGGGTCTATCGATTTTGCAAAAATCGATAAACCCGAACTTTTCTCACTGTCTAAATCCCTAACAACCTGGTCCCCGCTGCGATGATCCGTTCTGTCCAGCGTCGATCGATAAAAAAAAATACTCACCTTCTCCCCGCAGCTCCTCCGGACACATCTTCTGTCTTCATCCAGGCGAGTGCAGTGACGATCACCGGGGTTTCCCGGTGACGTTGCTGCATGCGTCGGTGTGGGCGGGAAATTCAAAATTTTGTATTGAGTTCCTTTGCATTGAACTCAATACAAAAAAGCTGTACTGAGTCCAATACAAAGAAATCCTTATATAATATATATATAATTGTATTATATATATATATTATATAAGCTACTGTACATTACCATTACATTATAGGCAATTTTTTTTTAAAGATTTTTTTTATGTTTTACAAAAAATTTTTTATTAATAACTTTATAAAATTTTGGACATATTTCGGTGAGTTATGCGGTAATTATGTGAGTTATAAATAATTATTGAGTAATTAGTTGAATTATAGCCTACAATCTAAAATAAATTTCCATGCAAAAAATGTAACACTTTTTGCATGGAAGTACAGAAGTTTGGAAAGAATTAGAATACCCAGCGTTCGCGTACCTCGGCGATTCCTGATGATGTCCGTGCGTGCGCCCGTCGATGGGGGTTGTAGCGGGAAATTCAAATATTTTGTATTGGATTCAATACAAAGTCCTGTATCCAATCCAATACAAAATAATACAAAATATATTTATGTGGTTTTGTCTATAGGTATGTGACGTTGGACGGTTGGACACTAGGGAGGTGTTTTAGAAAAATATATTACTATACAGTATACCGAATTATCGCATCTTCAGTATTTTTGATTCATTTATATATTCTTGTTTAAGCTGATTTTTACATGATTTACATGATTGTGTGTTTCAAACATTTTTTATATTTATGATATCTACTAGACCCTTGTTCGGACATATTTCTGTAAGTTACAGGTCTACAATTTAAAAAAAAAAATCATGAAAAACAGTGTACCGCTTTTGGCACAGAAATCTAGACATCAGTGTAACGCCCAGGTGGTTAATTCCTCTGGACTTCAGGGTGTTTGTCCTGGTTATTGAGTTGTTTTAATTTCTTGACTATCCTTGGTTTTGTCTTTGCCCCACAATTTGGTACAGCATATTGGCTATCTATCTCTGACCCTGGTTTTGTCCTGACCTCTGCCTGTTTGACTACTTTACTGCCTCGCCCTCCTGACCAGGCTTCGTTTCAGGACCTGTCTGCAGTCACCAGCTTTGACATATTTGAGGACAGCAACCTGGGAACCGCCTTTCAAAGTCTATCACCCCCTGTAGGGTGCGCTGGTGAAGCCAGTGATCGGTGTCCTGAACTCTGCATCTCATTTATGTTTCATCTAAGTGGGCCGGTGACACGGGGGGGTCCTCTAAAGGTTACAGAAGTAATGTTAAGGTTATGAAGATTTAGTGTTAGGGTTGCAGTTAAGGTTAGTGTCTGCGTTACAGGGTGCGGTAATGTTAAGGTCAGTGTTGCTGGCAAGTAGTATTTTCGTCATAGGAACCCAAGGTACTACATAGGAAATTGGGTCCAATTACTATTATGTATCACTAGTTTGTAGTTCCATACTATTACGTTAAAAAAAAAAAAAAAAGGATCCACTGCAACCAACTCAAACAGATGTATTATGCCGATGATGGGGACTGCAACCACTTTTCCTACTCAACTTACTTTTGACCTTCATCTACTTCTTTTGACCATCTGTTTCAAAACTGTTACACCAGAGGTCAGCAAACTTTTTTGGCCACTAGGCAATTTCAGGGGTAGGCAGGAGCACACTAGCCCGGACTCTCGAATCCTGCCCTAATGGCTCCGCCTCCCACCTGGAACGCCCCCTGAGGGGAAGTCCTTTACCTTTGCAATGCATACAGAGGAGAGGGAATGTTCTCTATTTACCCCGTTGGTGGAAGTGTTAACGCCGGCCCCGCAAATAGGGAAGGGAGCCACAACGCGGAGGCTCAAGGGCAGCATGTAGCTCCAGCATGTAGCTCCAGTTGTTTCTTCCAGCTCCGCCAAGAGATCAGGCCAGAACAAACTACCTGCTAGGCCGTATTTGGCCTAAAGGCCGGAGTGTGCCTACCTCTGTGTTACACCATATAATATACCATTATCATGACTGTAACAATCTACTTAAATTCTTACCATGGGTCGATTCACCATTTCATAACACGATTCCACAGGACTCCCATTGGCTCCCTCGGGTGAAATCTTTTTGATGGGTATGTTGGGTATGTCCTGCAATACACAAAGAGAATTTTACTACAGTTTCCTTTTTAAAGCATTATTGCGCTTGATTGTTATTCACTTGTAAAATGTACAACCATATGTATCATTCTTCAACACCACTGTCCCTGACTGGTAGGATTTGTCCCTGGTCCATGATAGAATGTGTCATCCCTCACTATTTCATTACACGATTCCACTGGACTCACTTTGACTCCCTCCATTGAAGTCTTTTGGTTGGGTAAGTCTTGCAATACACATGGAATTTTACTACAGTGTCATTTTTATAGTATCATGAACCTTATACAGTTCTATCATTCTGGCGAGTTAGCCCAAAAGTTCTAAAAGAAACCAAAAAATATTCCAAACCACTTATTTAAAATGTATGGCCATATGGATCCCTCTTCTATACCACATAACTGCGTGTAAGGTGTTTGTTAGGAGTGTCCCCCTTTAAGATCACCTGTCTGTCTTAGCTTTTGTTTTTGGGTAGATGTATGTGTTACGCTCAGAAAAATGGGACTATTAGGGGGCAATACGTGTGGCTCAGTGACGGTGTGAGCCATACGAAGGGCCAAGGTGCAAAACCTAAATATCAGCCTGGTGGTTTTCCAGAATTTCTGGTGGTAAGGATGTTGCACTGCAGGCTGAAACCAGGTTGCAGTCCCTGGGCACACCATAGTGGACAAGGAGGGCAAGGTACAAAATCAGCAGATAAGAAAGTAGTTGAAGACAGACCAAATTCAAGTAAGGCAGCAAACAGGCAAGGTCAGGGATCAAGAACAGAAGTCAACGAAGAGGCATGGGTGACACAGGATCATGGGACACTGGAGGGTGATAAGGCACAGGGTCACGGGACGCTGGAGGGTGATAAGGCACAGGGTCACGGGACGCTGGAGGGTCATAAGGCACAGGGTCACGGGACGCTGGAGGATAATAGGGGACACAGGCAGCACCAGGACATAGGGAACAGAGAGACAGGAACTGCTTAAGGGAACAGACAGGGAAATAGCAGACTGGAAAAAAAAGAGTTAGAAGAGGTGCTGAACAGGGAAACAGGCAATCACGTCGCAACTGGGAAGAAAACAGTTCAGCAGAGGTAAGGAGCTCGCAGTAGTCTGAAGACATGTTGCTCAAGCACTGAGCGCTGTGTCTGGAAGTCTAGGTCTATCAAGAGGCTATCTTCTGATTGACCTGGGGGGGGGGAAAGCAATGCAGATAAAACCTGGAAGAACAGGCACGCCATGGGTCAGAACTGCCCGCATGCACAGGAGAGAGGAGCTGTTGCTTTAGCGATGAGGAGGTAAATGGGGCAGTAGACCTGTATTATTTATTAATTACAAAGTGTTTTTTAGCATTATTCTTCTTCCGCCTTATTCTTCAGCCTCTAATTTATCCAGTTTGTGATTTTAAATAGCAAATACATTGGAAATCATTTGTCAGTATACCAAATCATTTTATGTGGATTGTGATGACTTGTGATGACTTGTCTACCAAATAGGGGCATGGCAGAGACATGTAATTTGCCACTAGGGATGAGCGAGCAAGAATGGCCTTGTGATTTGTCACAAGGTCGTGTTTTCACCGAACTCAGATACTCTCTCTCAATGGAGAATCTCCATTGAGAGTTCATCTGGAGTTCGCCTGCAGTCACAGCTGATTGGAGGCACCAGCTTACCTCCAATCAGCTGTGACCGCAGGTTTGCACAGTCACTGGGCTGTACTTATCAATGATAAGTACAGCATGGTGACCGTGGGAATTGAACTCAGATGAACTCTCAATGGAGAAACTCCATTGGCAGTTCTTCTGGAGTTTGCCTGCAGTCACAGTTGATTGGAGGCATTCGCCTGCCTCCAATCAGCTATGACCGCAGGTTCCCACGCTTCCCGAGCTGTACTTATCAATGATAAGTACAGCCCGGTGACCGTGGGAACTGAACTCAGATGAACTCTCAATGGAGAAACTCTATTGAGAGTTCCTCTAGAGTTCGCCTGCAGTCACAGTTGATTGGAGGCACTCGCGTGCCTCCAATCAGCTGTGCCTGCAGGTTCCCACGCTTTCCAGGCTGTACTTATCTAAGTACAGCCCAGGGATCGTGGGAACCTGCACTTCAATGGAATTTGCAAAATCAATTCGCCCATCGTAATCAATTCGCCAATCAATGGACCCATCGTAAGTTCGGGGAAATTTTTGCAAGAATGTCAGAGGCATTCTCGCTTATCCCTATTTGCCACCTTGGAGCCATACTTTGAGCTAAAAACGTTCCTTCTCCCTGTCTCCAACCCTCCATGTGAATTCTCCTTATATGATTTTCTAAAGGACACCTGGAGGGGTGACTGGATTATGGTGTTGAAAGAACCACTGGAGGGAAGTAGGGAATCATTCCCTAGGACAGGTGCCTCATGATAAAAGAAGGGGCCAATTTAGAAGCCTGCTCTTTATAGAGAAAGGGATACAGGGGGCTGAATACCTTTTTTTATTACTATTACTTTGGATTGCCCATATCTTCTTATTGGGCAGTAGCTTTTCAAGTGTCATTGAACATCTATTGCAAAGTGGCAACCTGGTCTCCTTTGCATACATTATACATCATTACTGCATTAAACTGGCAGCCTTAACTATTGTTAGCTTTTTGGCTACATTATGAGGGTTCTGCCTGCCTTTCGCCTTGCTCCTATTGTGCCCTAACTAACAACTTATGAGAGAAGAGCTTATATGTGATTACCTGCACTCAGTTTATGGATACCTCCTCTTCCTAAGGAAGCAGACTGAAGTTCCACAAAACATGTAGAAGTTTGGAATACCTCATTCTAAAAGAGTTTCCACAAAGAGATCTATACCTTTATACTGGTGCTATACCTTCATATTGTTTGTTGTATATTTTAACATGTGATTTGTATCGAAGTTGTCTTTTTTATTTATATTTTAACTCTTCAAGAAAATTGTTCATTTTGGTTAATCTTATCATTTTGTTGGTTATCCAAAAGGAAACCTTTTTTTGTTTGCGGTTAAAAAATTGGGATGTGGCCAAGATTATTATAGTTCTGAAGGGGTTGAAATGACAATATATACTGTTAGTTTTGGTAAAGAGTTGGGCAGTCTAGAAAATTTAAAACTTAACATAATTTTCCTCGATGGCAACATGCTCTTATTTTTTGTGCACAGCTGGTTGCAGAACTCTAGGTGTATGGACCACCTTTAATTTATTTAGTTCTGACAAGCAGAGGGGAAGGGGATAAACCATTCATATGCTGCCATGGAGCTATCAGGAAAATTACGGTAAGTAAAATTTTCCATTTTCTTCTGGTAAATCAATGCCACGAAAATGTACCAATCATCCCTATTCCCGATACAACAAGATTTATTATAACAGGATGTCACGGTGTAATCCACCATTAGATGAAGCACAAACATTTTCTTAGGATAGCAAGCAGTTGGGATTCTCTAATTTATATTTCCGATGGATGCTCCTTCAGTCTGATTGGCCTAAAAAGTTTGGGCCATATTGTAACGTTTTTATAGGCTGTGCTGATTCCTACCTTGGGGGTTTGCACTAGTTCATAAAACGATTCTATTTGAGGTTTTGAGACATCCGTATTCTGTTCTTCAGGCAAAGTCTGTTGTTTATTTCTGTTCTGCATTACACAAAGAAATTCTTATCATTACCAGTTTTTTTTTCAGAAACATAACAATCATCGTGAATCAATTCTTTACATATCACACGTTACAGTAAATGTTTATACAAATGCTGTCATTTATCATTAAAAAGCCAGCCCTGAACTGCCCAAGCTAAGATAATGTGATGATTGTGCAGCAGAAAGGAGGAAGAAGCATTTCCTTGGTGTGAAGAGAGTCATAAGAAGAGAGGCTTCAGTAGGAGGAACCCCGCTGCAGTGACTACAAATCCCATCACCATATTCATGTCCCAGAGCTGCTGATAGTTCAGCTAAAACATTATTAGTGGTAATGTTGGGAAGACTTTAGATTCACTTTACATGTTTTGCAGAAGTCACAGGATGCTGTGACTGTTTTTGCTTACTTAACCATTGAGTAACAAGGGAACTTGAACATGAAGTTTAAAATGTACAATTACAGTAACATACAAGTCAAGGTCCTCATTTCTGCTTTTTAGCTAAAACATTACAACACATCGTATTTTCTCAAAATGACCGTAAATATCAATAACATAAACTGGTTTCTTTGAAAAATTTTATTAATCAGTAAGCTCATGCCAGATCCTAGCAAGGACTAGTGTTGGTCGAATATCTCACTATTTGATTTGACAGCTATTCGAATAGTGAGAAATTCTCCGGGTGATCAAATGCTGAATTTGAACACCATTGAAGTCAATGGTATGAGAATTGGGGTTTGTAAGGGCTGTAAGGGCAATCAGATTGTTGGAGAGAGTTTCTCTATGCAACAACACATAGTACAGCGCTGCAGCAGCAATTGCTGTTGCCGCGCTGTGCTACTACTATGTATTCTTTCATAGAGTTTCTCTATCCAAGAATACAAGGCACTACAGGTGATCAATGGGGACAAGTAGTGCCCAGAGATCATAGTGGAACTGCAGAGGTAATCTGCAGTTCATTTTCCCATGTGACATCACAATGGAGCTGAACTGCAGAGTTCCACTACAATCTCCGGGCACTACAGGTGATGAATGTGGACAACAGCCGCGAGAATCATAATGTCATTGTGGGAAAACCTGTAAAAAAAATTAATTAAAAAAAGGAATAAAAGCAAATAAAAGTTAGTTAAAAAACACAAACATTCAATAAATTTCTTAAAAATTCTTTTTTATTTTTTTAAACACATTTTTTACATTTTTCCTCCCCAAATTTTTACCGTCGAATTCTGTGTTTTTCGGGTCAGGTCTATCTGAATTCAAACAGCCATATTCAGGTCAATTATAACGACAACCTGAATTCGAACACCAACACTAGCAAGGACATTTATTGTTCTGTTCAACATTTTAGGTTTAACTATGTTTATTTGAATATTTATGCCGGAGGCTAAGAATAGACAAGGGAAGTGAAAGAGAAAATGACTGTTCTGCTCATTTTGGGATTTACAGTAAGCATTCAGCTTTAAAATTTAGGGTGGGGTACTTTGGGGAGCCAGGTCAACCTCTGTGTCGCTTGTTACAGGGTAAAGTTCTTATTGTGTATATTAAATCTAACAATGGTCTTCTTTTCTTCCTTTTGCTCCGTTAAATGTACCATTGGAGCATTTTGGTAGGCTACGTTCAGGTGGGGGGTTTTCGATAGCCAGTTATTTATGCGGTTGATCTTTGTCAAGTGGTCCTCATCTGACCCAAAACCTTGGTTTTCACTGAAATAAATTGAAATAGTTTTTAGTACAGACATTTGGTTATGGTTTGGAGACACTTTATGCAGCGGTGGACTGCAGACCACTTCCATAGACTTTGACCTTTTTCAGCAAATGCCTGCCAAAAACCCTATTGATTGCTCTTGTATACCTAGCAGTTAAAACCCTCGTACAGAAGTAGTTAGCCATTTGGATGACAACTAAGAACTGGTAAAGTGCGATATATTACATTTTGTCTTCACCCCATAACCTTCACAAACACTATATTATTATTTTTTATGTATCTCATTTCTCGTTCCACTTGCCTTAACATTCTGCACTGTGGCGTATAAGGTTGTGCTTCTGTCTTGGTTCATCTAAAACACAAAACATATATTTTGTCAGTTCTTTTGCCTTTGAGCTTTAATCATTCATACATAAAATGGCACAGATGGGGTACAAACATGAGTTTGCTGCATGCTTCTACTCAAGATTTTTGGCTCTGTGTCCTGGTCCAGATCAGATTCCCAATCCTCCTACACGTTCTGACCATTTAATACCCTTTGGGGTTACAATGAGAGCTGCCAACACAGCTATGCGTCACTGCTGCTCCATCAGCGCGATCAATAATCTATAACACTTTGGGTCTTTTCGATTTCCCATTAAACTAAAATTCCCATCTGCAGCACAACTCACACAGTGCATTGTGGTACCCCAGGTGAGTTTGGTACATCTATGGAGTGCCATTCAAAATGCATGGTAGAGTTGCAATACATGTATAGTACAATTTAAAAAACTGCATTGTTCAGGTTGGGAAATGGCCTTTTTTTCTGAGGACAATAAAGGATATAAGACAAAAAAGTGTCACCTTATTTTAGATCAGGCATGGTATTTCCTATATTTTCTTTGATGTCAGCAACAACATAAATGATAGGTTCTATTAATGCAAATCCTTCATTAATGCAGAGCTTCAGCAGACAACCAGACAGTCTAGAAATAAAAGCAGCACAACAGTCAGACAGAAGCATATTTAGACAAGCAAGGAAACATAACAGACTGGTGCCACACTTCTATCCTATAGCCATTTAAAAGAACATGAATTTTGCAGTATGCAGTTTGGTTTTTGTAGACAGACAAGAGTTTGAAACTGGCAACAGACACATGGTCAGGTAGGGCGAGATTGAAGGACTGAAAGGAGGGCAGGAATGGAAGGGTTGGAGAATTGCAATAGACAAAAGCAAAGTAGGGGAAGGGACTGGCATAACATCAAAGCACAATATAAAGTTGCTGAGGTCAGCAAAGAACAAAAACAGTAGTTAGGCTGCCACTGACAAACAACTGTTGATCAGGAAATGCCAAATTGTTTCACCAATACATGTAACCACTCATATCAAACTTTCTTTAAAGAGGGTATAATTTAATGGTGTAACAGATAATGGGAGGCTACCAATGTGTTTTGTAAAGGCCAGGAAACCCAGCAGAAACCTGCACTAACCTGGGGATGAATGCTCATACTACAAAGATGTCCCTGGTGTAAGTTAAACTATGTTCATGTAAGATATGCTAGATATAGTCTCGTCGTTATGAATTGACTTACTTGAGACTCAGCATTGCTTTGTGTTTTCTGGTTTACCTGTGCATATTTTACGCCAGTGTTCTAAAACAAAAATTACTTTGTTCATTCAAAATGGCTAATTTTATAAATTGCAGTGCTATAGCTTTTATTACAATCACGCACATCAGGATGATTAATTTCACTATATACTGTGGTAGTCTCAGACTTTGCAGGTTCTTTTTTATCTTTTACATTCTTCTTCTTTTTTCCTTCCTTTTCTTGTTTTTGCACCTGCAGGAAATTAATACATAGATCATCATTTTCTAAATCTTCCCCATTATATATGAAGATCCAGATTACTTTGGGTCTAAGGGTATATATACCCAAATAATTTTTTTCATAGTTCTCTTTATACCTAATAAAGCTCAGGCGTGACACATCAGATACCTGTTCTATAGATTGCAGTTGTATGGTTTGTATTAGAGGCGTACCTGAGGATGAGCGGTGGTAGGTTCAGTCTTTGCACGTTCCTCTTTGTCTTTGACATTATATTTCTTTTTTGTGTCTCTTTTGGGTTCTGGCTCCTGTAAGAAATAAACCATTGTTACACTATAAATGACAATTACTTCTGTTTTAATTACTTCTGTTCTGTTTTTTTTAGGTTGTGTGAAGCCAAACAGTCTCTTCCTTTTTCTAGAGAAGGGATAAAACCCCTGCAAGTTATTTATTTATTTTTTGCTGTTTGAGAGCTTTAATTTCTTGATCAGGGGATACAGCAGGGAATGGAAATCCCTCCAATGTGACAGTTGTCATTGGAACATATGTCTTTTCTTGTTCTGGTGACAACTGTAAAATTGTGGATTCCCCATTACTTTTTGTCGTGGTGACAGTGATCTCCGGGATAAATAAAGAGGGTAAATATATTGTAACAAAAAATGAGCATCATGCTTTATGGTTCAGGCGAGGATTCTCTTTTAAAACAAGAATAGAAAGCCAAAAAAGTAAAAGCCCAAATAAACCAAAATTAAATGTAAAAATTATGTAAAAAAAATTATGTAAAAATCAACCAAAATTAATGTAAAAATGTAACGTGCCCCAAATGGCTGTTACTGACTTCTAACAGCTTGCTCACTAACTTGCTCGGGATTATCTCCACCAAAACTGAACAATTTGTTCATCTCCCGTCATAGACTTGAAGTGGAGTTGCCGCAAAATGTGTGAAGTTTTTGAATTTCTGCATGTCTAAGTGATCTTTTGTAGGTGCTTCAGGAGTATTTTTTGTATGTGTTCTTCTGCCATTACAAGGGGTCCCACTCTACCTGCAAGTTTTTTTTTTATTACTTTACATATGATGCAGTAACATCAACTGGAAGATAGTGAGAAATATGTTGGCCCTATATAAATCCTGTTTATCATTATTGTTATTATTATTTTTATTTTTATTAATAATACCCTCACAGCCAATCTCCCCATGCTAGCACAGTCTGCACATATCAAATTATTCCCAGGGTACTGAAGATTTTCTAAAGAGAGTTAGTTTGATTTCAAACTCTCTGTATAAATAAATATAGATAGGAAGTCAAAAGTCAGTGCCCTGATTTCTTAACTTTTAACTCTTAAAACAAGTCATCTGGATAAAAACAGCTGTTATATATTTGTCCTTGTTGCTGTTTTTGGAGGATCAGTGCAATGTGTTGTAGTTATGCAGTGTGTGTAGTATTTTGTTTTTTACATTTAGTTATATTATTAAATTATTGTTATGACTTTTAGATACTTGTCCTTACCTTATTTTTATTCCGACACCCTGCAATGACAAAAGAAAAATAGTTTTTAATCTGTTAGAAACCCATTTAGCTGTTTAAATTTTTGACAATTTTTGACAACAAAATATCTGTCTCGATGATTAGTAGAGATAGATATTATACAGGAATAGCAAAACGTTATTCAGTATTCACTCTAGAAATGTTTCCAAGCTGGGTGGGAAGAAGCCCCAACTTTTTACACCCAAAAATGAACTGAAAAGTTTTGGGTGGTACACCCGGCTAAATGTATCTGGGGAGAACAGAGCTTTAATGCTGTTGTTTCCCTATTTCAGAGATATCCTCTTAGTTCATTTTGGGGTTACTCCAAATGAAGAGAATAGGAAGACAAGGACAGCTAAAATCTTGACTTGTTCCAATGCATACTCATTGATTTAAATTAGGTCGTATTACGAGAATGGAGATCCTACAAATTAGTGAGTAGCCAGCCATGGAAAGGTGTTTTTATGTTCTGGAGGGAACAGCGAGGGGATGCTGGAGTGAAGGATTGGAGCAGTTTGGCTTAGGATATGTGGATGTTAGAAAGGTACACTAGTCTTATAATATGTCCATAAATATGTCCTAACATACATATTTTAGTAAGAGATGGAGCCTTAAGGCTTGAGTCAGTTCATACCTTCAAATTAGATATTCCAACAGTGAGGTCACCCCGACCTAATTCCAAAATCTGTCCCTGTCCTTCTGGGGTTTGGGTGACCCCATTATATTTTAATATATTAAATATATGTACAATTCAGCCAGGATAGTCTTGAGGGGGCTCAGCACAGGGAGAGTGGGAGCCCCCTATAAGGGATCTAAAAGGTGTACAGGTCCAGTAATTTAGCCAAGGGATGGTGGAAACCTCTTATAATGGAAACAGGGGGCATCTGTTTTTTAGAATCAGCTTTTTCGAGCAATTCTCATTGCTGCATAATGTCCCTGTAAGGGGAGTAAATTATTTATAACAAAAAAGTAACTAATTCTTACTTAGGATTCTTTGCCAAGCCAGGACAACCAGCAATACATGACACAGGAAACCAACGACAGCAAATGAGATAAAGATGTAAATGTAGGATCTGTTTAGACTTTTTTCCTCAGGTGTTTTATCTGTGGGAAAACAGAATTTAGCTGTAAAATAATAGAATAATAAAGTGTACATAAGATTGCAGTTTAGTTACCCTTACATACTCATCCTGCAAATCACAGTCTTCCAGTCCTAGGGTGGCAACATGCTGTCCTGGCTCTGCATCTTTAGGGGAGTAGCATTGTCACCCTAGGACAGAACACTGGTACACACAATGCACAGGCAGACACACCGAATGTTATCAGCTTCTTCTTTAATCAAACTTATATACCGAAACCCCTTCCGATATACTCTATATTTTACAGAGCAAATGGGAAAATAAATTGATTGTTAGGGTTATATGCAACTTAACAGGGAAAAACGCAGTGTAGTGTAAATATACGTACCAAGCTTGCAGTATTCCCAGGGTTGCACGGATTTTGAGACAACACTGATTGGATTTTTGGCTGTACATTGATAGGTGAAGTCGTTATCACTGGAAGGTACATTTACTATGTTCTGTGTCACAAGGATGTCTCTGATTTTTGCCCTCCAGGTGATGTTCACATTACTTTTATTCACTGAACACGTCAAGTTCATCTCACATGTAAAGTTATTTATTACACTGTAACTGATGGTGATATCCTCATCTGTTAGGTTACCTGGAGGGAAGAAGCAGGTGAGGTTGTGGACTTCTCTCCAGAAAGTTATTAAACCCCCTCGGTGCTTTCTTGTGATTAACACATGTGGAACACTTGTTCATGTAAATATTTGTACTATGACCAGTAATCACCATCCAAATCCTCCCTGGAATTCCTTCTCCCCTCCAGCAATCATCTGCACACAGCAGTAATTCACATCCCATCTCAGTAATGCCATAGTTGTCAAGACATAGCAAAAACTTCCAATACCTAAACCCCCCTCCACTAAAATTACCCTCCAGGACAATTTTTAAGACACACCAGTTATCTGGGTGATGACATTGACCAGAAGGTAAATGGTCTCTGGATAAAGGAAATATAGGTTGCTCTTAAACTACATTTACAGCTTATCCTACCATTTCTTTACAGTATGACAAACACAAGGGCTGTTTTACTAACCTAAAATACCAGGTGACTGTCTGTCTCTGACTTCAATTCTTTGCAAACCTGACCTGCAACAAGCATTGGGATCTAAAAGGTCAGAGTCAGAGGATCAGTCATTTAAATGGGTCACCATTATCATCCAATGAATTACTGTTTATTTTTTACAAGAAAGATGAGTAGTGGCAGCCCCAACACTTCATCAGAACAGTTTTCTTTAAAGAATGTATCTGATCTGTATGGGAGAGATTGGATGTGGTGTTCTGTCTGCAGAGACCCTGATCCATAACATTTCTGAGGATTACTGTTGTGTGCCATTCCCTTCCCATATCAATATTGAATAACAGCCACTATTGGGTCCTTTTAGGTCCCGTACTAATGACTGTTCAGGGCAAATCACGTTATGATTGTCAGAATCTGGGTGGGTTCTGGTTAGCTAGTTAGAAAAGACCCTGGAATCATAATTTATTATTAATTTGTTTTTCAGAAAACTTGACAACTAGGACGTAGAAATGTAGAATTCGACTGCTCCAGCAACGATACAGCGCTTTTACTTTTTGACATGTGTTTGAGATTTCAAGTGGCACCATAGTGCACTTCACTATAGCTAATCAGAAAGTGGCCGTATAAATCATCTTGTAAACCTGAAGATGATACTAACATGTATCAATGCATACAAAATACATGTGAACATATAAGTTGGGGAGCAGGTCAGAGAGGATCCCGCACAATCCCCCATTAGGTGGTAGGTCATCATTACTGTATGTACAGTAGGCATGGACCCGTTATATCTAACTCGCAATCTGCTACTCCTTTAGATGATACTTACTGAACACTGTGAGATGATAGAAGCACTTTTGTTTGCCGAATTGTGCTCTGTAGGTTCCTTGATCTTCCTGTTTTAGCTTGGTTATTGTCAGGGATCCATCAGATGTGCTGTTCAGTCTTCCTTCAAACTGAATATTTAGAGTATCAGGCGGTTGTCCTGGTATTGTTGTGGCGATGGCACCTTCTATTCCAACAAATGTCCAAGGAATAGCTCTGACCCCGGTGTGACCGACATGGAAGGTGATATCTCCTCCTACAGCTCCAGTTATATTTCTCTCTGCACAGGGTTCCTCAGTATTCACATCTGATAAATAAAGGCAATGCAATAGTTTAAAATACAAGACAGTAATCTATAGTAATCTATATTAGTAGAGTACAGAATTAACATGTATGTTCTTTGACTGAATCGTCCTTTAACTAATTAGGGGACGTAACCACTCATGTTTTGTATGTCAGGAAGGCAACAATCTTATTAAACAAACAAAAAAAAGCATTGTAATTTTTTTGCATACAGGTTAGGCCTAATAAAGCACTGGCTACAAGATAGTTCATTGAAATATTACCAAATAGCTGTATGATCTTTTTGTTTAATACAATATGTAAATGTATACATTGAAGACCCCTTAAAAGAGGAGGTTTTTGGGGGGCACAGAAATACATTTCTCCGCAGTCATTTCCTCTCAAGCCTCCAACCCACGCAACCTCTTCTCTACAA
>NC_092869.1:4349842-4357330 GCF_032062135.1 Pyxicephalus adspersus
CCCTATTTAATGTACAGCGCTGCGTAATATGTTGGCGCTATATAAATCCTGTTTAATAATAATAATAATATCATAAAATCATGGAATGTTTATTTAGATGCTTAGAAAAAGAAGCAGTATATATGTGAAAATTATACTGTTATACCTCAAAAAGAAGAATAGTAATTCAGAAAAGAAAATTACTGTCCAAGTTCTTTGTTGCCAGTGACACATTTCATGGCAGAAATAAATGCTTCTTCAGAAGTTATGAAAGGTTTCTATCTAACAAATCGCAAGTTTGTTAGCATCTATAATTTTTTTTTTTTAATTAAACTTTTTATTGAAGGATGTTTCAATAAATAACAAAAAAAACAGAAACAGAACAACAATCAGGGTTATACCAAACAGATTGACATAAAATATACAAATGTGTAGAAAAATATGCATAGAATAAATAAAAACAAGGAAAACTAAACTGAAACAAAAGGAAACAAAAAGGAAAAAGATGGCCATATATATATGTATACCTATATAATATGGAAGGAGGAAAAAATGGTTGACAATTTTAAAAAGTTTCTATTCACAAATCATCTATGACCACAGGGGAGTTATTTTCTAACATGTGCAAAGCATACCAGGAGGTATGTTCAAAGGTAGACATAATCTGATGTTTCAGTGAAGGATACTAGGTCTCTATATATGATTCCCATATTTCAAAAAATATCCTCACCTTAGTTTTCTTATCCAGAGATGTCTCAATCCAGTCCCCATTTTTTCTGAAAAAGCCCAAGTGTCAGTGGATTTGTGTCTAGCCATTTGTGTTGTATTATTTTTTTGGCCACTAAGGAGAGGATAGCCAATAAACTGCGGCTGCCCCTAGTAATCTTTGCACCTTGTAAATGATAGGTACCTAAAATAGCCCATTCCGGGGTCAGTGGAACATAGGTAATCAAGTATGAAGTAATGTAATAAGCCACCTCTTGCCAGAACAGATTTTTTTTACGCCAGTTCCAAAAAGCATGGTATAAGTCTGCCCGATCCTGGGCACACTTATAACAGTTAGAGGTAGGGTCAGGGGGCGTTCCTCGTTCACCAGCCCCTGAATTGACCTAGTGGCCATATAAGTTTGCTGACTACGGATTTAAAGCATCTATACATTTTATAAAGGATAAGATCAACTCCAGAAATGGCAAAACTAAATAAGATAAATTAACATCATTTTAGAAGGTTACTTACTTTACTGCTTGCATAATGCAAATAGGGACAAAGCCGCATCTTAAAGAGGACTTATCACCACATGTTTTACTTTATAAAAAAGGCAGATAATCTTTAATTATAAAGTAAAAAAGGTGTTTGTTTTTTGGCTCTAAACACTTTATTACCCCCTCCCCTTTTGTCTTTCCAGCCGCTGATAAATGCCTGCAGCCTCTTGTGATAAATACACATCTTATCCCAGGCTGTTCCTTCTGCTCGTACCTGGGTCTTTTCCTTCAATGTAAATAAAAAAGTTCTCTCACCTGTGCACATTTACATTTATAGGAGAAAATATCACCCGCTGTGTGAGATCAAACCACGCTGGAACAAAGAATGAATGCAGGACAGTGTGGGAATCAAATCCAATTGTTAGGGATAGAGTGCTCTGCGGAAGTAATGGCAGGTGTAACTATTTTATTAGTATGTTCTGCTTTAAGGACATTGCCTTAAAGAATAGGAGGAGGTGCTCTGAAAAGATTGAAGATTAGGAGACCAAAAAAGCAATATATTTGATGGAGCCATTTTGCAGTATGAATAGTGGTTTACAATAGCAATAGTGCAAGGATTGGAGCTGGATAAATCAATAAGCCCAATGTTTGCCAAGGTGGAATGGTTGCGAGATGTCAAATGGACAACAAGTATTGTAGTGTTTGATTCAGGACATCTCTGGACGCCATACAACCACGTAGGTGGTCATCTGATGCATATGTCAGACATCCTGATCTGGTGACCTGGCTTAAAATTGGAGAGCGGACCTGCGATGAAAAACACATCCCTCCTTTGCCTCTCCAAAATGGGAATGTTGCATTCCACAGATCAAGAAGATTCACAAGGTGATGAGGCCTTGTACTCGGAGAGATGCTGCACTTCCAATTCAAGGTAGAATGCATTCACAATATACAGGAGCTCAATTTAAGATGAGGTCAGTATCCCCCAGAGAGAGGAAATAGGTTAGAGATGACATTCCAAAATTATTGCTATTATTATGGTGTTACCCTCCCTCCACTCCTCTGAGAAGACTTTTCCCAAGATTGTGAAGTGTGTTTGTTGGATTTTGTGCTCATTTATGAAGTGAGGTACTGATATTGGAAGAGAAGGCCTGGTACACAATCAGCATTCTAAGTCATCCTTGAGGTGTTCTGCAGGGTTGAGGTCAGGGTTGAGGTCAGGGTTCTTCGTGGGTCTCTCAGGTTCCTCATTATGGAACTCATCAATCCATTTCCTTTTGCATTTGTACACAGGAGGGCATTCGTGCTGGAAAAGAAAAGGTCTCCACCAAACTGTCATTGGAAGGTGAAAACTGTCTACAATGTCTTTGCTTGATACAATGTTACTTATCACTGGAATAATTTGATGGCAGTCATTTGGAGGAGGTCCATATACTTTTATCCATATAGTGTAAAAGGAGATCAGGCTTTTCTTCTGACCCTTGTAATGTTTTCTTTGCCACTTCATTCCTTTAGGATTGAGCCATTAGTGTCATGACGATTTGCTACCAGCAGTCACAATGAAAGCAGGGAATTCAATCACTGCTCAGTGTCTAGCACTTGGACATTCCGGTACTTGGGCCTAAGGTTCAAATCTCAGGCAGGACACTATATGCATGGAGTGTGAATGTTCTTTTGTGTGTATGAGTGTCCTTCCACATACTGGATACATACAGGCAGTTAAATTGACTTTTCACCAAATTAGACTTCCACTATGTTAATGACATATGAAGGATAGGAACATTAGATTGTGAGCTCTTCTGGGAGATGGTCACATGATTATGAAATATTGCCTTTCCTTTATTAATGCTTATAGAGAAAAAATCTTCATATCAGAATGCCTACAACTCACAAATTTACCTTCGGGATCAGACCTGAGTCTAGGAGCAATATCATTTTTTACTGAAAGGTAATAAATAACTTTAACTAGTTATGACTAAAATTAAAATAAAAAAAAGCTATGATTTAAAACATGATTGATCTTCATTTACAGCGGACCTATTATGACTTTTTTTATATTATATAAAAGCTTGGATAACCCTTTTATATAATGAAAAAAATACTTTTTTTAGTTGGTAAGGGGAGGATCCCCTCCCCTTACATCTTTACTGCCACGGCAGTAAAGATTGAACGGGAAACCCCGAGCCTCCTGGAATATATAAGTCACATCGTACAGTACGAGATCAGGTGACATAAGAACAAGTCAGGAAAGGTAAAAGATGGCGCCGCCCACTGGAAGGTGAAGGTTAAGTGTCTTTTTTTTAAAAGAAACTTCTG
The DNA here is from genome assembly GCF_032062135.1 of Pyxicephalus adspersus. NCBI lineage: Eukaryota > Metazoa > Chordata > Amphibia > Anura > Pyxicephalidae > Pyxicephalus > Pyxicephalus adspersus. The sequence goes on from NC_092869.1 coordinate 4,353,340, forward strand.
CTATAAACTGTACATCTTCACAAAATCTTTTTTTTTAAATTTGGATAAACCAGGGAAAATGGTCTGTGTCCACCTTGGGGAGATTTTGCCAAAAAAAAAAAAAGGAGCGCTAGTATGTACAAGGGGGGAAGGGCCAGTTTTCTAGGTTGGTTTCTAGTGAGGCAAAACACTGAGGAAATGGACCTGGCTGACAAACTCCATTTTTTGCCTCACTAGAAACCAAGGAAAAACGGGTGAAAGCTCTCAAGATTTGCACCTTACGTATGCCTACTCTCCAAATACAATTACTTAAGCCATACAGTGGCTCTATACCTATAACACCCCAAAAATCAAATATAAGAATGTTACCTATCAGAAAGCTCCCTGGTGTTTAAGTATAACCTTCGTAGGGACAGTTATATATACCCATACCATTTATATTTACGTTTGGACTCTACTACAAATCTACATTTACTGGATGACATCCACTTAATTAGCAAGAATATCCACAAATAAAATTTAGCCTACAGCCAGTCAGTTAAATAATCATTGCAATTCAATTATCTTTTAAATGGGCTAATTAGCATCAATCACTGTCTCGTCTACGTGTATACCTAACAATCAATCATACAAGTATCAAAAATCCCCTGAGGAAGCCAGGTATATTATTTTCATGTATTAGATGCAAGACCCATGTGGATCAAATTCTTGACAGCATAGTGGATCCTGTTGACTTAGGTGAGTGACACTTGCTAATTTAAATTGTGGTTTTCTTTTTATCATGCCTATAAAAGCTTGCTTTCTCCTCCTTTTCTTTCTGTAACAATAATCATATTCAGGCCAGGCAGCTGGAACCCATACAGGATACAGGATACCACTACAGGATACCGCTTCTTCCAAGCTCCTTCCATATAAATTTAGACCCAGTAATTCTTTCTTCATGTTTTCATGTCTTCATGCCTGTTTGTTTGGTTGCATAACCGGGAGTATGGAGTTTGATAACATTATGGATATTGTTGTTATGGTTATGTATTATTAAAAGTGAGGAATTATGTTGTTGGTTAAATTGGTTATATTCAATGTAATATGTTTGCGTTATATAATCCCTGTTAAGTAATAATAATAATAATGGAGTGTTATGTTATGTTAACGTATGCTTGCATATCAAAAGTGTAAATGTATTTATTTATCATTTATTGATTATTGGATATTTGTTAATTACTTGAATGGGTAATTTATTTATTGGTGTGTAAATAAACGGCTTCTTGCCAGCCAATCTAAATCCAAGATTGGTGTCTGGGTATTTAGTGGTGGGGTTGTTAAGCAGGTGGGGGTCGGGGGAGGTTCGGATGGTGGTGGTGAAGGATGGGCTAGTCCGAGCTACCCTCGTCAAGCACATTACTGGGTATTTTTCTCCCCTGTGCTGTACTTCACATCCTCGTATCTCTTGTATTTGTAATGTCACAATCTCCCTGTGAGTCTGCTTCCGTTACTGTTTTGTGGTCACCCTGTGTACAGACTGTGGGGTGATTGCACATGTTGCAAATGAACATCACATGCACAGTCAAAGCAGATAAACACGCTCTTACATGAAATGCATTGATGTCCACATAATGGAGAATTCCCTGTTCTATTTCAGTGACGAGGGGACTGTATCTAGACAAATATAGTGACTTGGTTTGTACACATTATGATCATTATTATACAAGAGATGTGAACTATGTCCTGACTATCCTCAATAATCCTACAATTATTGGCTGTAATAAGTCTCTACCATAATAACATTCAGTCCTTGGCATGCAAAGAGTTACAGGAAGAAGCTTTCGGTCACTGATAGGTATATGGGGTTCAGAACATAGAACAATAATAATACTGAAACACTGGAGTTTATATAGCACTTATACAGCAATATATAACATAGCAATGACTAACATAACCAGAGTCATCGGGAACACAACATGGTTAGTTATCACCCAATTCAGCTTTTTCACTTCCCGTCACATAGCTCAGTCTATTCTGTCTCTAGAACCTCTGGAAAGAACTGACAAGCTGCAGCTCTTATTGAAAGTTTACAACATCATAACCTTTGTGTGCCAAGGTGCAGGTTTTCTGCATGAAGGCTCAGACCGGCAATCCTGGCACTATGCTAGCTCACAGGTGTGAGGATGCCACATCCGGGCAGCACGGTGGCTCAGGGGTTAGCACTCCAGCCTTTGCAGTACTAGGTCCCAGGTTCGATCCCTAGCCAGGACACTATCTGCATGGAGTTTGCTGGTTCTCCCCGTGTCTGCGTGGGTTTCCTCCGGGTACTCCGGTTTCCTCCCACATCCCAAAAACATGCAGTTAGGTTAATTGGCTTCTCCCTAACAATTGACCTTAGACTACATTAATGACATATGACTATGGTAGGGACATTAGATTGTGAGCTCCTTTGAGGGACAGTTAGTGACATGACTATGGACTATGTACAGCGCTGCGTAATATGATGGTGCTATATAAATACTGTATATTAATAATAATGCCATATCTGCACTGCAACATTACCACCAGTCTGAGTTAATGTTTTTTGGTGGTTTGAGTAGTTTTACACAGTTGTATATAATAGATGAATGCATACAATGTGTTATGTTCATGTGCATTGAAATGAGATTAAGGTGATTTCCAAAGACCCCATTTGCATTAACTTGCGTGGCTGACTGCCGTTCAATTTACCTAAAATACACCTTAATGGAGTTTTTTCCTGTGCATGAACTCAGCTGAAAGCAATATATTTTATCATTCGCATGGGGTGGTTTTAGTGGAAATAACACGTTCCAACACAAGCTCTGAATTAGAAATAGAATGTAACTAAGAAGCTTCCTTTTATTACCACATCCTGAACGGCAGCCATACTAGTAATGTCAGTACATGCGACACATATTCAGTATAAAAATATATCGGAATTCTACTGAACATAAGACAATGCAATCTGTGCACACCTGATACAATTGTTGCACAAGTATCAGTCACAATGACTATATAAACATATGACTTAATGGTAAGCAAACATATAATAATGGCAAAGGGAAGAAAGAGCATTTATGTCTGTACTGGAGAAAAGCACCAATGATTCAACAGAAAGATCCATTATAGCCAACATATCCCTCCCCCGAGTTACCTAATCACGAGGCAACACGTTTATTGGCCTACCAACATTCCTTAATCCAATTCTATGCAGTATATCAATAAGCTTTTATCCAAATGGTTCCAAACTGTGATTAGATTAGGTATTTAAGGAATTGAAACATAAACACTACATTCCAGAAATTTCCAACAAATGTTTTAGGAATCTACTAACTATCTTCACCCTCTGCTGCCATTACCAGCAATCACTATGCTATAAACTGATATTCTATGTATTACAGGAATTGTTGTCAAATACCAGCCACTGGTTTGTAAACCACTTTTGGAAAAAGCAACATTGGTCAATACTGAACAAAAATAAGTAATCACATTTTACATTTTTCATTATTTGTCTATAGATTTCATATCAAAATATTTTTAGAGCTAAAGATAAAAAAGCCTATATTGTCTCCCCTGCCACTGCTACCAAAACAATGTATTATCATGTTATCATATCAAGACAAAGCTGTCATTTAATAAACAGTCCTATAGTGAAAATGTAAAGATTATTCAGATCTATAAGGATGTACAGGTACAAGAACCTAACTGGATAAAGCCCAACTAAAGCCAAAAATGAAATATTATAGCAAAAAAATTAAATGTTAATAAAATTATTATTAAAAAAACAAAATATAAAGATACATAGGAGTTACCAGGAGCTCTCTTTTTATTAAACAGGGAATCTGACATTCCCTTAAACATTCCCTCAGAGCAGCACTGTTACAAAACCAGGACCTCAATGTACGTCTTTATACCATTCAAATAACAAAATACATAGCATACAGAGCATTCCATGATCTACTACAAAACATTTCTTTACATACACATACTAAAGGAAAAAAAAAAAAAA
>NC_092869.1:4357633-4456933 GCF_032062135.1 Pyxicephalus adspersus
TCAACCTTTTTTTATCTTAATATGGGATACATTAAAGGCCTTTATCAGGGGGTTATTACAGAAAGAAATAAAGCAAAAAAGTAGCTTAAAAACAGCAAATAAATGTAAAGGGGAAAGGGTCAGTAAAGAATCAGAAGAGGAAAAAATTATCCAACTTTTAGAAATAAAAATTTGGGAAACAGTAGAAATTGGTAGAATTAGAGGTAGCGGTAATAGCAAAAAGGAAAGACCTCAGATTCAGATGCATTTTAAATACAGGTTTTGTTATACTGCCAAATTTGCTACAAACATTACTCGATTCATTCATAAAGAACAAAATCCTAGAGTAAATGTATGAGGCCTGTAAAATTGTTATACCTAAGAAAGATAAAGACTTAACATCTCCTGAAACCAGATTCATATAATTATTAACAGCGGATATAAAATCCTGGCAAAAGTGTTAGAATACATAAGACAATTGGGAAGTTGATACACCAGGAATACTTTTTACTGGTAAAATGATATGACTGTCACAGTTATTAATATTTACTAATATTATTACACAGGATTTATATAGCGCCAACATATTATGCAGCGCTGTACATTAAATAGGGTTTGCAAATGACATATACAGACAGTGACACAGGAGGGGAGGACCCTGCCCCGGGGAATTTACAATTTACAATTACAATGCTCATTTAAAAGAGCTCTCAAAACCCATTCTTTCAAACTTGCCTACTCATCTTTTTCTGCCTTTTGAAACCATCACTACTTCCCCATCCCTACATATCTATGTATTATCTATGTACATATCTATGTAGTGATGGGAAGTAGTGATGGTTTCAAAAGGCAGAAGAAGATGGGTAGGCAAGTTTGAAAAAAGGGTTTTGAGGGCTCTTTTAAACGAGCTTAAATGTCACAGAGTGATGTGATGCAAATTAGATGTTTGGAGGAGAATCATTACCAGGAAATAGTGAGTCAATATTGGGGGAGAGTGCCTTAAGTACAATGTAACCTCTGTGTTGTGGAGGTCTAAGGGTAGGGAGCTTTACTTGAATCTAGAAGCCTTATTTAATAGGCTAGCCCTCAGTTATCCACCTTTTCACCCTGGGGAATGAGTACAGGGGTAAATAGTAACCTTTTGCATTTTACAGAAAGGGTTGTTAGCCCTATACATGGCACAGCATTATAGAAGAAAAGTCTTAATTGTTCTTTTTTTAACTAATTAATGCCTTTGAAGGGTCCAGTGATGTCAGAAATGAATGCTCAGATTGGTTAAGTTGCATTCTCATGCCCATGCACAGCAGGTGTGTTCTCTGCTTGAATATGCACATGCATCTATGGATAAGCGCAACCCTGTACGAACATGCGCATCCCTGTACAAATGTGCACATACATACATTCCTCAACTGATGCACGGAGGACTTTTAAAGTTGTTTTCACGTCTGCTGCTTTGCTGACTGGTCTTCAGTCCACCTGTGGCAACTCGAAATGTACCGTTACCTTTTTTTTTTGGATTATCCACTACTGTTATATAAATTTTGTCTAACTGGTATTGATATTGGCTTGTTCCTGGTCCTGCTTTAACTGTTAGAAGTTTTCGAGGGAGTCAACAACAACTCAGAAACCACATTCAAGCCATCTATCCTTAGACTTCAACAATTCCAACAATTCTGCATCTGCCTCTGGGGCCACACCTACAAGTTTCTACAAGTTCAGAACATTCCAAAACTCCCACTAGTTGGACTGTATGTTGAATTGCCTATGCGGACATCACTGGATCCTGCAAAGGTTATTCATTAAAACTGAATAACAAAGGCATTTTTTTATTGTGTGTTGTCATTATTTCATTGATATGACATGGAAATTTATTTAAATTCTACGGCTGCTACAGGAGATTTATTTGAAAACAAATTCCACAATATCTTTTTATATATATAAATGCAGCATGAGTTTGGGGTAAAGCAATATTAGCTCTATTATTATCTACAATTGGAAAATGCATTCCACGTAATGAATACACCGATACCAATTAAGATATATATATATATATATATATATATATATATAATACAGTAAAGTCAGAAGGATATAAGGAGATCTTATTGAAAATTTAGGCTAAAATGCAGAAAGTGTCCAAAGAAAATACTCATTTAAACATTTGAGTAAATTGGGAGGAAAAATGTAAAGCCACTGGAGCAATGTGCTTAGGATAAAGCAATCCAGATAGTAAATAGATGTCTACAATGTATAAATAACACAAATATTTATTGCACATTGGGCATATCAGACCCCTGAAGTTTTATGCAAGATCGGATGGAAAGAAAACTCTTGATGTACTAAATGAAGATTTGATGTAATAACTGGAAGCTGGATATTGGCACTATGTAATCAGTACAATAAATCACACATTTAAGGTGGAGTTAGAACATAATCCACAGGTTAGTATTCTAGGGATAATGGAAAAGACGCTATATAATACAAGGTATAATATTATACAAGAACATTTTATGGCACATTTAGTGATGGATGCAAAAGAAGTGAGAAGTAGGTTATAGACTTTTTCACAAATATGGTCAAAGGGATAAAGTTAGCTAGGGTAAAAAATATCTCCTTTTATAGATAACTAAAAACATCATTCTTTAGGTTAGGTGTACCAAGTGGTGTTGGTCCCAGAACTATGCAAGGATCATCAAATCCGAGATCAACCAGCCATAATTCAAAAACCCCTGGAGTAACAATGGTTATAATTAGCTTGTTTAGGATAAATATTAAATACATTCTAATTTTTACCAAATATAATTTTTTTTCACTTTCATAAATTTTTTTTTCAATCAAAAATCAGCTAAGTTTCTATTTTCACAAATGAAACTTAATTTAGAACACCTTCTACATTTTCAATGCCTTTTTTACATGTTCAAATTTTCGTTAGTGTAAACTGTTTAAGGATATTCAGTGGTGTCGCTAACTTATTTAAAGAACACACAACACACACATTGGTAAACTTACATGTTTGCAGGAGAAACATCAACAGGGAATGTATAAAAAGGTGTCGCATTCTTCAGCTAAACAAAAAGCACCATGTTAAATGAAGAGATATTGTAGGAGTAAGATACTGTAGGAGGAAGCAAGACGTTATAAACCACACTGCACAGAGGTTGTTATAATTCCCTATATGACTGGACCCATCTATATAGTTGTTTAGTTGCATCATAGAGACATCTAGTGGATAAACAGCATACATTCTAATTTCTATTGATAAAAAAACAAAGTCAATAAATAAAATGATTAATGTTTAATTCAACCATCTGCATTTATAGAAGCTTGCTTGGATTTTACACTCTCATCCCTGTATACAACGTGTTGACCAGAGCAATTTCAATTTTTCCACCATTTTGTTAAAAATGATTTTATGGAATTCCGGTTCCGGTGCCTCATGTGAAGAAGCAGATTTTGGAGCGCCCATAGCACCCATGGGGTATCTGTATTCAAACTCTTCTAACAAATTCTTCTGAATCTCTTTCCTAAGTATCAATGACCCACACGGATGGACACATTGACAGTACTCTGCACTCGTGAAACATGGGAAGAACAGATTATAGCTCTATCAAAAATGTCCGCTACCGCTGCTACATCCGATGAGGCTCCATGTTCTTCTGCAGCCTTTGAGGATGATTTGCCTTAATTTCAGCCAGAACATGCACGCATCGCTATGGCCACCCTACTGAAATGGCAGGAGGCTATTGATACTACAATTGGTAAAGGGGATTCAGTCGTTCCTGCAGGAGCCAGCCAAATCAAATTCCAGCTGCTGAATGAAGAATTTCACCCTAGAAGACATTGTGCATGAGCATCAACTTCAAATAGCAGCCCTGGAATGTAAATTTCTGTCCTTAGCTGACAAAGTTGATGATTTGGAAAATCGTTCTAGCAACCTGCTGATCATTGGAGTTATGTGCCAAAACCATTCAAAGGCTTCTCGGCCATAAACATGTCTGTAAAGTCAAGCGAGCCCTTGGTTCACATGTCAGGAAGCCAATAAACTGCGTCTAGTGATCATATATGTTACCTAGACTAGGTTGATAAACCCGACTTGTAACAAAACTACAGATATCAACACAATCTGCAGCTGGATGGTGAGAATGTACTTCTTTTCGTTGACTACTTAGAAGTCTCTTCCAAGAGTAAAGCTTTCCAAAAGGTATGTACGTATCTTTTTCGCAGTAAGGTAGGAATCACTCTGCTTAGCCTGCTACATTGCACATGTGCGATCACCAGGGATCCAATCACTTCTTTACCTGTCCAAAGAAAGCTGAAATCACCACAACCAATCTTTCCATCATCGTCTCCACTATCTCCATCGTCTCCACCAAGCACTTGAAAGGTGGCAGGTTGTGTATCTTCCAAGAAAATCATCTTAGAAAGTGGAATGTAAAACAATTGGGTAAATAAAGTTGGATGTTTTTCAGCCTGGGGGGACCATTCGTGACTCAAAGCACACAGTTGCCCATAGGACTTCTGTGTTCATGCGACAACAGACACTGGTGGCTGGGAGAAGGGACGGTATAAAGTCCCATCAGCAAATTGCAGCTCAGAATTGAGACCAGACAAAACTACTCTGCTCATTAGCTGCAGTCTAACTCAAAATACCCTTCAGCTGCCCACAGTCTCAGGGCAGGGGATGCCAAGAGACCATTCACAGCCAAAGAGAAACTGGGGATGCCGCACACTGTAGAGCAGAAGACTGACAGCTATTTGCATGACTTTCCCAGCCAAAGTAAGAGATGCCGCCGAAGACAATTCACGCGCTGACCGGCAATGGCTTACTGTACAGGTTCTCTGGGCAAACAATTGTCTCCTAACTGTGCTCTGCTTGATTGCCATTATGATTCAATGCCCTCAGGTCAACCAGGATGATATTGTTCTCCTTTACACTCAGGGACTGTCTCTTATCCTAAATATTATTATTTGTATGCTCAGCCAAAATACTTATGTGGTCCATGACAATTTTCTTTTTTTATATATTCACATTGGAATCACTGTTTACTGATTCTTTTGAATTTAATTGCCCTTGCTAGCTTGTTGGAATCCCCTCACGTCTTTACCCATAAACTTTGAGGATTGTCCCCTGGGACGTAAAGGGATTTTGATCCCCCGTGTTGATGTTGCTCTATTTCAGCACTTGGACACTAATGATTTTATTTGGTTGAAAGAGATGCGGGTAGGGAAAGTGTTTGGCTCCCCTGTGGAACATTGCACAGCTGGTGTTTTAAAGTGCATCTCTGGGATAATACAGTCATCTTTAGAGGATTTAGGACGGATCCAACATGTGACTGCTAAACTCATGGAGAAATTAATCTCATTATATAACATTTATGCCCCAACGCCTTCATCATTGGCTTTTTCCAGCTACTCACTAAAAGGTTGGTGAAGGACCTCAACCTACTTAGAGTTGTGGGGGGGGGGGCTTTATTATGAATATTACCATGAATACTGGCCATTTTCATCCATTTTGCCACTCTGCAATCTGAATCGGCTAAGACCAATTTTTTGCCAAGACTACCATTATAGAAACACAGATTGATGACTCAAGCTTAAAATATATGATCTGGAGAACAGATTTCACAGAAGTAACTTTCCCATCCAAAAGGTTTATGCAATCCTTACATCCTGAATGTGGCCTAGAGCTCTACAGCTTAAAAAAAATAATCCCCCAGGGATGTCATGAATAAACCGCACTCTTTTGCTACCAAAGAAGCTGTCATGGATTTTTCCAGGGCTCAATCAGAGCTGACGATGGAAGGATCTGCAATACACGTTTGCGGACCTTTCTCCTATGACCATCCACGCCGAGGCATTACAAAGCCCCTGCCACAGATCTCGGCCTTGAAGGACATCTAATAGTGTCGGGCCTTTCTTTTTTTTTTTGCTGTTGCTGATTTCCCGTTGTGCTGGAACGGCATATTTATCAGATGCAACAAAAGATTCCTCTTCTCAAACACTAGATGTCTCCCCAAGCGCCTTCATACCCACCCTGGATTAAGGCCACCAGACTAGCCTTTTTCAACCTTTTTTAAAATGGGGGAACCCTTGAAATACCTTTCAGGTCTTCAAGGACCCCCTTCTATAATTACTATATCTACAGCTTACAGCACATTAGTTTATTGGTCAGTAGGAAGAATGCCTATTACATTGCTGGCCTTTGGAAAGAATGCCACCATTACAGATCACCAAAAAGATTATTTGTGTCACTCAAACTGACCTGGAACCCCTAGTTGCCTCTGGAGGAACCCTGGTTGAGAAACATTGAACTAGAGCCACTTTGTTGTGGCTCTCAACAAAGAGCCACAACAGAAACATCTCAGGGTCCAGGAACAGGGACCTCTGTTTCCTCCTTTGGCCAGCACAGCTACTAGTGCCTTTCCGGTGGATTCACTGCTCCCTCTACTTTTCACTTTCTTCTATATTTTTCTGCTGTTTTTTTTAGGCTTTCAATTGCTGTTTTTTCTCTGTTACTCCCTTTGTATACTGTTTTATTGTTGTATTTACTATATCATGTTTTGGTGTTACTTGTTACACCTGACATGCTGTCTGATCTGAGGCCTTTTCTTTTTTTGACTGTCACTCCTATACCTGTGCAATGTGAGAATGGGTGACATACGTAAAAGAACCTGGAAGAAAACTGAAGGAGATGGCAGCACCCAGCACTTCCTTCAGTTCTTGCCAAAGAAGCATACGGGGACGACACAGGACCTGACCACAGAAACCTCCTGATGGATGAATACTTTAGTTCTGCTTTAACTAGATAATGGTAAAAGACAAATATACCCACATTCTTAAGGACACTCTTTCAAACTCACATACTTTTGCTTTGGGACGGTGATCAGACAGATAAGAATGCTTATTGCAGAAGGGATCATAGATCAGTTTAAATACATCAAAATATTTGATAAGGTCAAAGAGTTATTGCCCTTGAAATGGGTGTTTCAACAAGACTTTAATGACACCCAGCATAATTTGATTCTCACCCTATAAAAAAAAAACGGCACAGATCTTTTTTGCGTAGTCCTGATTCCTATCAGCCATGGCTCTCCACCATGTTGGCAGTTCCCGCACTGCTCTATGGGCTCATCTTTCTTTTCTCACTGCTGGAAGTAGTGGAAAGATAGCTTTATGTGACATACCTTCTTCTGACCCAGCTGTGTCACCCCAGTCTACACTCCCCACGATACTTCTTTACACCACCTGGTGTCACCTACAAAGCAAACATTACCACTGTGCTACAATGCCCGACTCCACTGCCAAACTTCATTCCCATTCATTACCACCACACACACTCACTACATACCTACACATTCCACCATCATCACTGCACTACAGACTCACTATCACTACTATTCTACACTTCCCATCCTCATTGTCTCCTTACATTCCCATACATCACCTCTGCCCACCCTTACCACCAATATACCGACTCACCATCACTATTCTACACTGCCTACCCTCACCACCTTCTTAAAATCCCTGTCACCTTCACCACCCTACATTCCTAGCTCCCACTGCCAACCTAAACTGCTCATTGTCTCTGCAACCCAGACTGCCCATCATCAATACCCTTTGTCCCCACACTACCAGTGCCCACCAAGCTCCATAACCCCACAGATTCTGCCACTTCACACACTTCCAGTGGAGTTATTCTCCCTTCACACTGCATGGGTTAAATAGGGCTACAAGGACTTAAACCCCCCACCGCCCACCCCATCCACTTCTGGCTTCTTTGAAGTCAATGCAGGACCAAGGGTCTTTCATTGTATGAAAGGACTGTGAGGGCCCCACCTATGATCTAAGAGCATCAGAAAATTTCACTTATATGTAGTAGGTTACATATGTAGTATGTAGTAGAATACATAAAAGTGCATATGCAGTAAGTAGGAACCTTCAAAACCCAGAATTTACTACACGTGTCAAATCTGAAACCTGTGCATGTGCTGTAGAGTCCAATTCTTCAAATCAGTCTCTAAGGTACAGGATGAGGACTTTACCCATTTCATCATGTATACCACCCTATGGAGCAGCCCACTGCTTGGGACCATAAAAGTGGAAACTATCGCCCGATCTGTAATTGTAAAATATTTGCATTATGTGGATAGGTTGCTAAATTGCAATTTTCCCACACTCATACCAATCTATCCAGAGGGCTCCAAACTACTTGATGTGGCAGACTATTGTACAGAAATATCCTAACCCCCATATTCATCATCTTCAGCAATTTACTTGTACCTACTGTGAGCTTTGTGATACCATACCTCTCCTATCCAATTGTACAATTAAGGAAGTGTATTTCATTCTGCCTTCTGATGAGGAATTCTATTATGCCCTCCGAGTGTGCAACTACACTCCAACCAAACCATGGTTTGTTTCTATTAGGATTCTATTTCTATTTAGGAAAAAGGGAAGATCCCGATAGACTGTTTTTTTTATTTTTCTTACCCTAATTATTACCTAATGTTTCGAACCTTTGACTCACCATCTTTGTCCCTACCATCTTTTGGAAAATGGCCTTGTGTCAAGAAGGTATTTCTTTTCCAAGAAAAACAGCATAGACAGACACAAATTCTGCAAGTAGTACAAGGAATCAACATCTCATTTTAAAGTTTCATATCTGATGTTTAAAAAACAACATATTAATGTGATTTTATTCAAATAATAACAAGGGCAATAACAACAAAGGCCTTCAAAAAAAAATTATATATATTTTTTTTTTCACTAGCATACAGCCTGAATACTGCTTCTTTTACCTCCTACCTAGACTGCACTCCAACCAAATATGAGTAAACTATTGCCCTTGTTATTAATTTGATTAAAATCACATTAATATGTTGTTTTTTAAACATCAGATATGAAAGTTTAAAATGAGATGTTGATTGTTCAATTGAAGGTTTACCGTAGCTAACTGTAGAATTATTGAGTTCTAGACATCCATATAAAAAGAAGGATCATTATGTTTTATTACAAACTAGATCTCTAACAAAACTGTATTATTTATTATTATTTGACAATATATGTGCTATATGTTTATATCTTGTATTTGTACAACATAGAAATCACACAACCTCTGCAAATTTATACCCCTGAAGGAGCCTATATCAAGCGAAACGCGTTGGAAATCATGCGACCATAACAGGTCCCCTCTTACCTTGTTTTCAATCTTTATATGTACTTTGTATGACATTGGAAGGAGTCTTATGTCTAGATTAAAGTATCCAAACCCTGTGACAATAAGAGGCATTTGGATATTGAGCTTAAAATAAATATGTACTTTTGATGTAAGTACTAATTGTAACTTGAAAAATACACACTTGATTTATTTTTGCACAAAAGCCTCCTGAGGCTGAAACCTCTTTCTTTCCCCTTCTTCCCCTTATACCTATACTATGACCCCTTTGCTAAAACATTGCACAGCAGTGACCTTGTGTGACGGACGCCCTCTCAGCCCACACCCCTGCGGATAGACTTTCCAGCATGCTCAGCAACAATCCACGCACCAGCAGGCTGAATAGGGGCCGTCCCGGGGCAAGGTTAACCACTCTGGTAACCCTTGCTACTCACACCATCACAGGTAGACTGCCACCACGTGCTTAGACGGAAACGGTTGGACGGTTTGCCTTGGTCCCGGTTGCTGTGTAAAGTTATTATTCGGAGTCGCTGGGCTCCCTGCAGTGCTCAATGTGTCAGTGCCGTTGTCCTTAGCAACAAAATGGAATCAGTGAGAGCTGTCTCTGGTGGACTTACATGGCTTTTTCTAGGCCAACCACAGATGTGGGACTAATACAACAATCCGATAACAGCTGGGTGGGGGTTGTCTGAGGGGCTGTGTCCACATGGGTTATGATGTTCTGTGGACACTTCCAAAATGCCCTTATTCTAGCCAATATTATTAATTTAACAAGTACAGGTTTTATGAATGGCCAACCCCCAGATTAATAATCACCACAAAATAAGGAGTTCACAGAGACCAAACTATGCATGTCTGGGACTTATGGTTCACCAGGACAGGCTACATATGGTTTCCAGGCTTTCCTGAGGCCTAGGAGAATAGTTCTTGGTCTCAAAATGCGCACCATAATGATCCAACTACAAATCAACTACTACTTCATACAGAATGGCATATTGGTAATACAAAGATTATTATTAATATTTGGGTTCTGAATACATCTCGGAGTTCAATCAGGGGGCACCCTACTATCATTATCTGAGTTTTATGACACCTGGAGACACAAAACCCCCAACTTTTAAAATTGGTGTCGTAAACTATAGGGCCTTGAAGGATGTTGTGTGTCAGATCAAGGAATATTTGATAAGGGGAAATTTATGACCTGAGGGAAAATCAGGACCTAATATTTTCCACATTATCACACCTTGTATCAACTCTGTTTAAGGTTCCTGTATAACATTTCTCCTACTGATTTATTCTCATGCTGAGAATATTGATACCATCCAACAGTATAATGCATTTTAGACATTAATAAAAAATAATGCCTGAGTTCTGCCAGACGTACTTTACTGTTCTGACAGACGTGCTGCATAGAGTTGATGCTGTAGGTCTAATCTGTATGTCCCTAGCTCTACTTCTTGACTTACATTTCATTATTATGGATTTTTAATGGGATGGAGTAAGACGTGTGGACCCTCTATCACCCCATGCTTCTTCTGCTTTCACCCACCCTTGAAGCCAGTTGCCCACACTCCATGGAGGGTCACTTCTAGACGACCTTAGCTTTAACCTCCTACTCTAACTATTACTCCTTGCTCCTTCCCTCCTTCCATTCCTCCTATCAACCCAACTTGCCTGTTATAGAAACTCTAATGTTCATCTAAAAATAAATACATTTGAAAGACCTCAACAGAATACATTAAATCAATGTAAATGAAACTTACTGAACTGTGGGATGATAGCAGCATTTTTGTTTGTGAATTTATGCTAGGTAGGTGCTTTGGTCTTCCGGTTTTAGGTTGGCTATAGTGTTATTAGAGTGTTGGCTCCTGGTATTGATGTGGCTAGAGATGAGCGAATTGAAGCTGACGAAGTGGACTTCGATCCGAATTTCAGGAAAAATTCGATTCACAATGCGCTTTGTGGTAACGAATCGCAATATTTCCTAAAATGGCGGCTAAAATGGCAGCTACACGTGTGAGGACATGGGGCAAGGAACTCTGGGAAGGCGGGATGACCCATAATGCCATGCATGCAGCCAATCAGAAACCAGCCAGCCCTATAAATAGCCTCAGCCATCTTGGATTAAGACATTTTACAGCATTCTGAGTGCAGGGAGAGACGTCTGCAGGCGCTAGGGAGAGTGATAGGATAAACCTCATTGTGAAAAAAAACAACCTGAAAAAACAATTTATAAGTGCAGGGAAAGGATAGGGAGGAATCATTTCACAGCATTTTAGTGCAGGGAGAGATGTCAGAAGGTGCTAGGGACAGTACTAGAAAAGCGTTTCAGAAGTGCAGGGAAAGAATATTTGGGGATCCAAATATCTATTATTATACAGCTCTGTCATTCCAGCAATTTGTTCTTGTTATTGGGGGGCAAGTGCTATGTTGAAAAGCCTTTAGTGGCTTAAATCTGTGGAAAAATCAAAATATTTACGCATTTCACTTCTGCAGTTATATGTGGTAAAAGCGTTCAGTGGCCTATTTCAGTACAAAAAGAAAAATATATACGCAGTTCACTGTTGCAGTTATTTGTGGTGAAAGCGTTTAGTGGTCTATTTCAGTACAAAAAGAAAAATATATACGCAGTTCACTGTTGCAGTTATTTGTGGTGAAAGCGTTTAGTGGCTCATTTTAGTACAAAAAGAAAAATATATTCTCAGTTCACTTCTGCAGTTATATGTGGTGAAAGTGTTTAGTGGCCTATTTCTGTACAAAAAGAAAAATATATTTGTCACTTTTAGGGGTGTTTTAATTTGCTTTTTAATAATTTAGTTCAGCTAAAAGTATGTCAGACAGAGAAGTGTCAGGCCATGCACAGAGGAGTGGAAGAGGCCTAAATGTTTCTGGCACAGGCAGAGGTTGCAGCAGAGTAAGGGGGCGTGTCAGCAGGAGTCGCAGTGAGAGTCCTGAGCTCCCGGTGTCATCTAGCGGTCGTGTCTTGACCAGCAACCCAGTGGTTCTTGATTTGTTAACTAGGTCATCCACTTCATCCCAAGTGACATCAGACACCCCCAGCCAACAGTCGGTGGGTTTGTCAGACACAACCCTTAGTTGGCGTGGCCCGGGAGCAGACCCTGTGCCATCACCTGTCCCCAACCTGCCTCTGTCCTTTGCTGTTCCCTCAGCCACAGAAGTATTGTATGCTGTGGGCTCAGCTCCACTATACAGCGAGGACGAGCTAGTAGAGGACAGCCAGCAGCTACTGCCCAACATCTGGAGGGTACATCCGCCGCTAGGCAGGCAAGTAGTGATGAGGAGAGTGGCATGGGAGGTGATGTTGCGAGCGGTCAGGCTCCTGACACAGAGACCGTTGATGAGGACATCAGTGACGTGCATACACTACTTGATGATGATGAAGCCGATCGTACTTGGGAGCCAGGTGAAGAAGGGGCTTCATCATCATCAGGAGAAGAGGGTGGCAGCTTGCCCATGAGGCAGTGGCTGAGCCAGTAAGGTGGTAGCATGGCTGGGCGTCAGCAGGTTGGCAGCAGTGGGAACCAAACGTGCCTGGGGTAGACCACCTACTTCGCAGCAGCCTACCTGCACAGAAAGTGGTGGTGCAGGGATTCTTGGAGGCAGTGGCTGTAGCAGTCAGTCAGTGCGGAGTGTTGGGGGGAAAATCACCTTCTCGGCTGTGTGGCAGTTCTTTGTTAAGCCGCCGGAGGTGGTTAACATGGCCATATGTAAAATATGTGGGCAGAAGGTGAAGCGTCAACATATGCAGCGTCACCATAAAGTGGCCTGGGAGAGGCATGGCTCCGATGTGGTGGTCCAGCCTGCCGCAGCAATCGCTGCATCGCCCAGTGGCATGCACAGGGTTTTAGGCAGTCAAGGTTCCACCACCTCAGCCTCAGCTCCATCTTCTGCTAGGTCAGATGCTCCTGCTTTTCCTACTCCTCATCAGTCATTCCGTCAGCAATCGATCACCGAAGCGATTGCCAAGAGACAAGAGTATGCGTGCACTCATCCAACGGCACAGAAGCTGAATGTGCTCCTGTCCAAGTTTCTGGTGCTGCAGTCCCTCCCTTTCCAAGTGGTGGACTCTGCACCTTTCAGAGAAGTGATGGCTTGTGCCGAGCCGAGGTGGAGAGTCCCAAGCCATCATTTCTTTGCTAAAAAGGCAGTACCAGCCCTGCACAAATATGTAGAACAGAAGGTGGACCAGTCCCTGAGCCTGTTGGTGTCTGCCAAAGTGCATGGCAGCGCCGAGGTGTGGAGCTGTAACTACGGTCCACTGCAATTTACAGTGCCCCTCCAGCATACCACATGTGCAGGGCACGTCGGTGTCACGCTGTTCTGCATCTGGTTTGCCTGGGCGAACGGAGTCACACAGGGGAGGAACTGCTCCATGTGATTCATCAAGAAATTGAATCCTGGCTTTCAAAGTTGGAACCATGGTGACCGACAATGGGAAGAATATGGTGTCGGCGCTGCGTCAAGGAAGACTGAGCCATGCGCCCTACACGGCACACATGTTCAATCTTGTTGTCAAGCGGTTCCTGAAGCCTTCCACCCATCTGCAAGACATCATAAAAACGGCCAGGAAACTTTGCATGCACATCAGCCACTCGTACACCGCAAAGCACACCCTCCTTGAGCTGCAGCGGCAGAGCGGCATCCCCCAACATAGGCTGATATGCGGCGTTTCCACCTGTTAAAATTGCACCCTCCATATGTTGGACTGACTATACGAACAGAGAAAGGCCATCAACGATTTCTTGACGATCCAAGCAGATAGGAGTACTCCCATGTGTAACTTCGATGTCAGCCAGTGGCAGCTCATTTGTGACACCTGCCGTTAGCTCAGGCCCTTTGAGGAGGCCACGTTATTTGTCAGTCGCCAGGACTACAAGATGAAAAATGTCATTCCTCTGCTTCATGTCCTGGAACAGATGCTGGTAAATCTGGCTGGTCAGGGGACTGGAGACGTGGCGCCTAGCTCTCACGGCCACATGAGTCCTCTGGGGACTGAACTGGAGGAGGAGGAGGACATTGGAGCACAGGCAATGTATAGTGAAATGGGTAGTTTTTCTACTCAGGTGACAGGAGAGGAGGAGCAGGAACAGCCAGAGGAGCAAGAGGAAGATAAGGAAGATGAGGCAGAGGACCCAGACACACCGTGACAGTATGCAGTGGAAATGGAGGCAGGGAGTCCCTCCGAGTCACTTGCACAAATGGCCCGCTGCATGCTCACTTGCTTGCGTAAGTGACAGCCGAATTGTCACCATTCGGCAGAGGGATGACTTCTGGCTCTCCACCTTGTTGGACCCTCGCTACCGGTTCAAAATGGGGGCCTTTTTTACACCCGCTGAGAGGGAGGACTAACTGAACTACTACAGAGACATCCTATGTAGTCAGTTGGCCACTGCCTATCTGCGCCATCGTCCATCCTCTTGCAGGTCTGACCGGGGGGGCCCTCTGCACTCACGTTATACTGCCATGGCTGCTGGAGAGGGGTGTCATGGCAGGAGCAGTACCAGCTCCATCAGCAGCAGCCTGAGTCTAGAGTCGCTATGCTGCTGCTGCCATCTCCACACTATGTCACCTTGCCACTCCCTGGAATCCTCTTGATGCTGCTGCTGCCGCCACCTCTGGACTCTGTCATTGTGCCACTGAGTGGCTTCCTCATGCTGCTGCCAACTCCACAATCGGTGATTGTGCCACTCTGTGGCTTCCTCATGCTGCTGCCACCTCCACACTTAGTCATTGTGCCACTCTGTGGCCTCCTGATTCTGCTGCCACCTCCACACTCTGTCATTGTGCCACTCTGTGGCGTCCTGATGATGCCGCCACCTCCACGCTATGTCATTGGACCACTCTGTGGCCTCCTGATGCTGTCGCCACCTCCACACTCTGTCATTGTGCCACTCTGTGGCCTACTCATGCTGCTGCCACCTTCACACTCTATCATTGTGCCACTCTGTAGCCTCCTGATGCTGTCGCCAACTCCAGACTCTGTCATTCTGCCACTCTGTGGCCTCCTAATGCTGTTGCCAACTCCAGACTCTGTCATTCTGCCACTCTGTGGCCCACTCATGCTGCCGCCACCTCCACATTATGTCATTGTGCCACTCTGTGAACTTATAATGCTGTCGCCACCTCCAGACTCTTTCATTGATCCACTCTGTGGCCTACTCATGCTGCTGCCACCTCCACACTCTGTCATTGTGCCACTGACTTCTGACTTTTCGTTTTTGGGGTGAAGAGCCATGCAATCATAGTGATGACCATTTTTGCTCTTGTAATGTACAGGTGTACAACTTGAAAAAAAAGACATATTGTACTCAAATCTCTCATCCTCCATGCATCCTATTCCTCATGGTGCCGGTATTCCTCTGCCAACAATACCAAGTTCCTCCAGGAGGATGTCTCCATTCCTGATGACACTGATCACAAAAACAGTAATTCTGGAGTTCAGTTCTGATACCAATAGGCCTCAATTGTTCTCACAGCCTGAACTAACTGTTCTCGTCCAAGATTTAGATCTACCTAAGGAGACAGCAAAGTTTCTAGGGTTCTAAGTTGAAGGGAAAAAATGTGTTGGCACCAGGTACCTCATTCTCATGGTGCAGGAGCCAAGAGGAAGATTTTGTTCCATATTTTTCTCCAGACGGTGAATTTGTGTGCTGCAAGAACGTTTCTGGGCCATGTTCATTTTGGAGTACGATAGGTAGGAATAGAGGTTGTTCATCGACTCTTCAAAAAAAGCCTGAAGGCATTGCTTCCTCACAATGGCAATTTTCCTCAATACCCATTGGCCATTCAATACAATATGAGAATTTGAGGTTAATTCTGTCAAAGTTGAAATGCAAGGACCATAATTGGACAATATGGGGATATAAAAGTCCCAAATCTGTGATTTTGGGACAGCAAGGAAGATACAAGTGTTCATGTTTCTTATGTGAGTGGACAGCCAGGACAGAAGCCAACAATGGTCAAGGAGGTTAAAATAGAAGTTAAAATGTAAGGGAACATTTTGTAGATCCAAAGAAAGAAAGTAATAGACAAACTGCAGCCTTAACTACCAGCAATTTACTTTCCAAATTTTCTGTTTAATGAGACAAACTTTCACTTTCACCACATATGATTTTAGGTTTAATATGCACAAACTACTTTTCTAGGGTTTATTTGTAAATATTTTTTCCCAAGATTTTCCCAATGTATACCCAAAATGTACACACTTTTCACCTTAGATTCAATTAGACCAAATATATAAAATTTGGATAAAAGTTAATAAATAGTTCCCACTGAGATTTGGTTTCTATAAACAGCACACATTCCTTTTTTGAAACAGTAATTGTTATCATTGAATGGCCGTGAACTTGTGGTTTCTCTTGTAGGTGACTATAAATAAATTAAATGTGATTTTTTTTATAATATGCAGAGGGCCTATTTGCTCTTTTAAGTGAAAGCATAGAAGCGTATAAAGAGATCAAAATGTTTTAGGATCTGGTGAAAGAGTGACCTGGGTTTAAGGGGTAAAGCAAAGAAACCCCTTTCTAATCTTGGAAATTGTGTTTCTATACATTTTACAACAATTAACCACCTAACCGATAAGCCCGACCTTGGTACGGGCTAAAAAAAGTTACTATTTTCGTTAACCCCGAACTTTTCTCACTGTATGTAAATACAGTGAGAAAAGTTCGGGTTTATCGATCACTTACCTGGTAAGAGAGAGCAGTGTCACTGATACCAATGGAGTGCATGATTTGTATTAGAAGGGGGAGATAACAGTGTCAAAAGCAGAGGAAAGATCAAGGAGAATGAGCAGGGAAAAGTTGCCTTGAGACTTAGCTATAATGAGGTCATTGGCCACTTTAGTAAGGGCTGTTTCAGTGGAATGGGCAGCTCTAACACCAGACTGGAGAGGATCATGGACAGAGTTGGTGTTCAAGTAATCGGTGAGTCTTTTGTAGACAAGGCGTTCAAGAAGTTTGGAGACATATGGGAGAAGGGAGATAGGACCGTAGTTAGTGGGTAGGGAGGGGTCCAGTGAGGGTTTCTTTAGAATAGAGAGAATTATGGCATGTTTGAAAGCGGAGGGGTATTTACCAGTAGAAAGGGAGAGGTTGAACAGTTAGGGCAGGGGCCAGGGTGGAGGAATGGGCACGGAGTATATCAGAGGGTATTGGGTCAAGTGGACATGTAGTAGATGAAGATGATGAGAGAAGAGACTTTGTCCACAGTAACAGGGCTGAGGGAGGTCAGTGATGATTTACAGTTGGAAGGGGTGGGTATGGTTGGAGAGGCTCAGTGGGCAGAGACATCATGTCTGATTTTGTCTATTTTATCTCTAAAGTAGGTGGCAATGTCTTGGGCAGAGAAGGATGTTGTAGGGGGAGCAGGTGTGGGGGTTAGGAGGGAGTCAATTGTAGAGAAGAGGTTGCGTGGATTGGAAGCTTGGAAGGAAATGACTGCGGAGAAATAATTTTGCTTGGTGACGATGAGCTCTGTAGTCCATGAAGTCAGCGCCAAGGCCAGATTTTCTCCACTTGAGCTCAGCTGCACGAACAGTCTTTTGTAGCTGTTTGGTGTGATTGTTGTGCCAGGGTCGGGGGTTGGCAGGACGGAGGTAGCAGAAGGTGGCAGGGGCTACTTTATCCAAAGCCAAGGAAAGAGAGTGGTTTAACATGATGCCAGCATCATCTGGGGAGGTGTATTTTGAGAGGGAGTGGGTTAGGGACGCAAGGCAGTTTGAGAAAAGGTTGTGGTCAAGGTTATGGATATCTCTCTGCCATTGACCAGGTCTGGGATGTGGCAAGGGAGGGGAAGAAGTTCGATAGGTTGAAGGTAATAAGGTTGTGATCAGAAAGGGTAAATGGTGAGTTGTCAAGGAGGGTGAGGTATATAAGGAGGGTGCTTATATAACTTAACAACAAGTGCTTGATATAAGATAGAAGTTGGGGAAAACTAATTCACTTCAGAGCGCAAACATTTCTCCATTGTTTCAGCGAGCCTGGACAGCTTTCTGGTATGATTGGCCATTCTTTTCTTGACTGAAAGTTCTCAAACTCGCAAAATATAAAGGACAGGCAACACCTGACTTCAGGTTGAAGCCCCAACCATGGTGTTTACACATTGCTGGGTCCTGAGAGCTCCTGCCTAATATGGGGCTTCCCAATAATTATGGGCAAGGATGAAGCCAACTCCCATTCCCCTTCATTCACTTCATAGGTAATATCCATTCCCTCCTATCCCATCCCAAGTCCCCATTTTAACCTACATTTTTAATGCTTAAACCTTACAAAATATTTGAGCCCCAGAAATATACGTACCAAGCTTGCAGTATTCCCAGGGGTGCACAGCTTTGGAGGCAACACTGACCGGATTTTTGGCTGTACATTTATAAGTGAAGCTCTTATCACTGGGAGGTACATTTACAATGTTTTGTGTCACAACAACGTCACTTCTGTTTAATCTCCTCCAGGTGATGTTCACATTACTTTTATTCACTGAACACTTTAAGTTGACCTCACATGTAAAGTTATTCATTACACTGTAACTGATGGTGATATCCTCATCTGTTATATTACCTGGATAAAAGAAGCATTAAAGTTATAATACTTGGAGGTACAAATACAAATTTCTGTGTCAGAGCATTATCATTACTGTAAAAGCTCCTCCAGGTGATGTTCAAATATACTTTCTTTATTCATTTTCTGAACATGCCAAGCTGATGTCACATGACTTATCATCATCCTTACCTGTTACCTGGAGGAAGGAGAATCACACACAACATTTTATGACTTTTTATATAGGGAATATCGCAGCTTCCGATCACAAGTGCAAAACAAAAGCTCCACTCACGTCTACAACACTAACAATACCAACCCCGCCCCTGCAGAGCTTCTTCTCCCATACATGTGACTTTATACAGCGCACAGTATAATAGAAAAGAATTAGCGGAATATCTGTTCTGTATTGTGCTGCCACTGTGAGTTTCATATTTTTGTAGTGATAATCGAACTGTTCAGCAAACTGTTAATTTTACATAATGATCTTCTATGCAAATACTAACTTGTCGTGGCCCTGATAAGATTCTGAGATCACTGACTTGTTTAATTTTGCCATTAATGGACATCGACACAAATAACTTACAGGAAGCTGAATACTTTTACATGGTTTTACAAGGGCTCACTTTGGTTTGGATTCAGAGACTTGATAATCCTAATCACTAGCAAGGCAATTCACACTGCAAAGGATACTCAGTTTTGGGCAAGAACATTCAATGAGAAAGGGACTGTTCCTTCCATGATTGGATGAGTGAATCAGCAAAGCGTCATCTCATTCACTAAACTATTAGAATACTCTCCCAGCAAAGTGAGTTTTCTCTTAGCTTTGTGAATAGGGTAAAGATGAATACCCTGTACAATCTACACTGTTTGGGAAGAAAATGAAAACCTGCTATACTGACAACCTTATTTTTTTTTGTCCCAGGAGCTGACTATCTATACATGAATATAATCTTAAACTATATTTTCTATTTTAAATTGTGCTGCTACTGTATTAGAATAGCATAAATCCATTAAATGAAAATGTGTAAAGTAATATCTAACGCCACGTTACCATAAATGCACAAAGCAGCTGCCTATACATAATTTATTTTTGTACATTGTATAAAATTAAAGAATATAAAAACATTTCAGTATCAATTATCCAAGTGTTATATTCAAATGAATAGTGACAGTGCTTGGAAAAAGTGTCCCTGTGTCCGAGTGTTTATATAAAAATAGTCGTAACAATTCACTTATTTTAAAAAAATCCAAAATCCCTAAACTGCTCCTTTATTTCACATATTAATCCCTATCACCATGTATTTTATCCTCCTGATGCTAATCTCCTGTGTTAGTACATAGAACCCTCCCCCAGATGTCAAATAACTTTATATTAAACTTTAGTAGGACTTTATTATTAGCAAAACACAATCTGTGCTAAACCTCACCAGTATGAGATTGCCCAGTAGTGCTGTGTAAAGTTGATGCCCACAGCCCCTCTGCGGGTCCAGTCTGTATATTCAGTTTCACCATCCACCATATGTTTTATCACTATGGAATTTCTCATGGGATGGAGTAAGAAATTATTCCTGCAGTTTAAATGTATCCAACCTAACCCTTTACTTAATAGTATACAATATAATCTTCAATTTAATACCCAAGTCTGGTAATCATCTCACACCCCTATATGAGCTCATACCACATGAATAAAATAAAATACAAATCTACAACATTAATGTCATTAAACAAAAAACAAATAAAAGTGTTATATTATATAAACAGCTTAACCCATGTACACCTTTCCCAAGTCTTTTACTCTAAGCTTACCGTCCCTTCACCCACTTTTGCTGGTAGTTGCCCACACCCCCTGCAGGGTCATTTCTACTCATCCTCCCATCTACTTCTCACCCTGGCACTTCCATTCCCTTCTCCCTCCATTGCTCTCACCACCCCAACTTTGCCTGTTGTGGAAACTACTATTTATTTTAGGTGTAAGACTTCGCAGATTACATTGGGAAACAAATTCCAGGGACACTTACTGAACACTGTGAGATGATAGAAGCACTTTTGTTTTCCTAATTGTGCTCTGTAGGTTCCTTGATCTTCCTGTTTTAACTTGGTTATTGTTAGGGATCCATCAGATGTGCTGCTCAGTCTTCCTTCTAACTGATTATTTAGAATGTCAGGCGGTTGTCCTGGTATTGTTGTGGCGATAGAACCTTCTATTCCAACAAAATTCCAAGCAATAGTTCTGACCCCGGTGTGACTGACATGGAAGGTGATATCTCCTCCTACAGATCCAGTTATATTTCTCCCTGCACAGAGTTCCTCAGTATTCACATCTGATAAAGAGATTTGGTTTAATCAATACAAATGTACAATATTTTGTGATCGTCCTCCATATACAGTGACTTATAGGGGGTCCTCCCTTATCAGGGGTGACATGGATGGGACATTATCACATTGTGGTTGTGTTTGGCTGTGTATAGCTCAGTGTATATAAGAGGCCATATAAACACGATGTAACAAGTATAATGGCAGCAAATACAGATTTAAAGAGCAGCAACTGGCTGTATACGGCGGACATAGAAAACACAACAATAGTGATGAGTTTTTATGGCTAGAAGGAAAAACCCAGTATTAGGTTTGTCATTGTTTGCTCTACCAACGACATCTAAATATTTTGCAATGAAACCCTCAATTACTATTACAAGAAATATTAAAATTCTTAAAGAAATTAATAGAGACATCCTTACAGGTCTGGGGAATCAGCAACACAACGATCCAGAGGTAAATACGAGACATCTTGTGAAATGTTGAAGATGAAGTTATCAGCTCACAGACTGGTCTGTATCATACATCTTCTATAAGCCACCGGAAGTCAGAGCAAGCACAGCAGAGAAAAGGGGATGTTATATATTTCTAAATATTAGTTATAATGGGCGGATGATTTGCATTTCTAATTTATTTTTTTATTTATATAGGATGACAGGAAATGCAGCTGCTTGGATTCAGGATCATTGAAAAACTGCCCCAAATATCTGACGAAATATGTATATATATTTTTATTTTTTGAAAACCTGTTGTATGCGGGGCATTAAGAAATGTTGTTTAATGAGAACCCCGGACAGCCTCTGCCCCCTGTGTACATTACCAGCATGCTCACAGGGAACACTGATGAGTTTACGTTGATATTTTTATATTAGTTGGATCTTTTATCACCGGCTAATGTAAAGATAGATGATGATGAATGACTTTCATATATTGTAGTATAATAAAATTCTAGATGCATGCTACTAAAAAAGGAATTTCTTTATAATGAGGTGTTAGTAACCTTTATCAGTGTTCTTCTCATGTATAGAAATGCCCAAAGGAAGAACACAATCCATCTCATGAATGTTCAGAGACTCTGTAAAACAAGCAGCGTCTCGTTTGTGTAACATTAAAATGTTCCCTGGATTCTTCTTAAAAAAGGAAAGCAGATAATCATGAAGTTAAAATCTTGAGAGTTGATGATCAACACAATGTGATTAAATATTATTTTTGGTAACAGTACTGTATACAGTACTGCAGGAATTTACCTTTTGTTATTTATTTTATGTATGTACCCATTTATTAATTTATTAGAAAATGTATCAACAATTGTTTTTGCATAAACTCTTATTTCCTTGCATACGGGTTTAAACATTCAAGTGTTTCCATTCAATAAAAGGTAAACTTACCTACAATCTCTAAAGAAATGCAGAAATTGCTTATGGCTGCTGGTTCTGGGACAGCACAAGAATATAAAAATATCCTATCGTCCACAGGCTATAATCCTAGCTCCTGATATAATGATAACATGTGGAAAAAATATCAATCACTTGTTTGGCATTTACTATACACAAGTCACTTCGTATAAATACAACTTGTCAATCGATAACTCCTGTTAATAAAGTCAATTTATAGGTCATTATAGACACACTACATTGTAGCATGGTTACAGTGGAGTGGGTAAACTTTTCTAATTACTTTCACCCTTCCACCAACTCTTTTCTAGCACAGTCTGTAAAGTAAAACTTATTAAATTTTACCAAGCGTCCCTCCAGCCACTCTCTTCTACTTTATTCTGTGCTGAGCAGCCTAGAATGAAGTAATTGGAGCAAAGCTCCAATAAATTGCAGTAAGGGAGAACTTACACACAGACTGGTCTGTATCTTCTATAAACCAAAGGAAGTCGGAGCAAGCACAGCAGAGAAAAGGGGATGTTATATATTTCTAAATATTATTTATAACAGGCGGATGATTTGCATTTCTAGTTTTTAATATTTTTAATTTTATTTAAATAGGATTACAGGAAAAGCCCCAAAAAATTGCAGTAAGGGAGAAGTTGCTGTCCTCCTCTTGCCCATTCCATTCTAGCTTGCTTTGTGCAGAATAGGATAGAATGGAGCAGATGGACGGGGACAGAATGAAGTGTGGTCGGTAAAGGAGGCAAAATGCAGTCCTCTCATCCATTCCATTCTTACCTGTTTTGTACAAGAT
The DNA here is from genome assembly GCF_032062135.1 of Pyxicephalus adspersus. NCBI lineage: Eukaryota > Metazoa > Chordata > Amphibia > Anura > Pyxicephalidae > Pyxicephalus > Pyxicephalus adspersus. The sequence continues at coordinate 4,380,851 of NC_092869.1, forward strand.
AGAATAGAATTATTGGAGTGAGGTCAAGTGCTGTCCTCCCGCTATAATCTGGCCTGTTCTGTACAGAATATTATAAAATGGAGTGGTTGGAGGGGGGCAGGGTGAAATATCGTCATGATCTCCATTGTAGCTGGCTCGGTGTAGAATAAAGTGGAGTGGTTGGAGTAAGGATGAATGAAATTGGGGGATATAGAAAGAAAAGTGCTGTCCTGCTCCTGCCCATTCCATTCTAGCCTGCTCTGTACATAATGGGATAGAAAGAAGTGGTTTGAAAAAAGAATTTAGCCTAAATACATATAATAGCCATATGTATATAAAATATTGCAAATAAGGTTGCAAATGGCTAAAGTAAACTATTTCACATGTCCATACTAATTTTATAATAATAAAATAGGTATTCTGTAAAATCATTTTTAAATGTTACAGTTTTCCCCCTGTCAACGTGATTCTTTGTGTGCACTAGATTTTATTGCCTGCAATGATATCCTCATTTTAATCACCTCATTTCTAGCATACTTTGTTGGGAGCTGGCCAGATCGCACCAGGATTCAACACACGCAAATTACAAATTACTTTGAAGAATTCCATTCCAGGTTTTCTGGATCACTCAGCTTCACTGATAAAAGTGTATCCCAGCCTTGGAGAACTTTATTAAATCAGGCCCATTGTATCTTTAAAAAATTGTCACAAAATGTACTACAAAATGGCAGTACTAAGGCATTCTGTACTTTGTTGGTATACATGATGCCCCTTGACATGAATTTTTAAGTGAGGCCCGGAGCAGAGAACCAAGTGAAGAATAGTGGAAGTCCTGCATGACTAGGAAGGGATTGGGAGCAGGCAGGGGAAGGGTTAGGAGTTAACATAGAGAAAGGGGGGGTTGCTAAATTAGTATGTCGGGAAGTGACGTACAGGGGGGAGGGAGGAGTGAAAAGGGGGGTGAGTCGGAAAGGGAGGGTCTATTTTCAGCGTGACGGACAGAAGGAAGGACGTTTTTCCCAGCTGCCCGCCCTGTTGAGGTGTGTCGGTGAGATCCTCGAGGGAAGGTGTTGTCTTGGACTGTTTCAGTGGGGATGAGGGTCTCCTCCATGGTATGGGACCCTCGGTAAGGTTGATGTTGGGAATGTTAAATTGTTTTGTGGTAGGGCTGCGAGTGCTGCTGGTATCATTCCCGAGCTTGAGGTGCAGCTGGGAGTATTACATATCACGGCGGTGCAGACCCATTAGGTGCAAGGGGTTACAATAATGGGGCCTTCGAGGACCAGTAACCAACGGGTATGTTTTAGGAAAAGGATTTTTTTTTAATGTATTGGTTCAATATTTATGTTTAATTGTAAGTTGTTATTATTTGTTGATTATGTATTTATATTGTTATTTATGGGCAATTTTTTAGTTTTTTATTAAAAAAATTAATATTTAATTAAGTTATTTGTTAATAAACGGGCCAAAGGGGCCATATAACCGAGTTGATGTGTCTGGGTGTGTTTGAGGAAAGGGGGTGTGGTGGGGAGGAGGACTGGGGCACGGCATGTGGGGGCCCTATCACAGTCATGCTTTTGTGATTGGATCATGAATGTTCTCTAAAGTCTGCATTTTGATAACAGTAATATTTTAGGAATCCTGTGCAACATCAATTGGTGATACATCTCCCTAAAGATGAATTTTCTGAAGAAAGGCAAAATTGCAGTTTTCTGATTTATTTAATGTATTAAAATAAGCATTATGTTATTTATTTTAATTATTTTTTTAAATGCTGCTTTTCTTAATAGCACAAGCCCTGCTGACCATTTGACCATAAGATGGTGACTTTATTTGTTATGTGACCTAAAAAATAGCATTATGCAGCAAAAACAGTTGGACCAGGTTCAGTCCAACTGGTCCAGTAAAACACAAACTGTACTTTTTCTGTTCAGCCATGATGAAGGGGGACTGGTGAACCACTGAATCACGTTGGCTATATTCTTTGATATAAATATAGATTACCTGGACTTTTCATATAGTTGTCACACAAACACGCACGTAGGGTAGTATGGTGTTAGCAACCCCCTTGTACACCTTACAGTGAGTCAATCCCCTACACCTATTGGTAAAACACAACCCAATATCTCCTGCAGTTTACAATGTTCAAAGGCTGCCTGTGCCAGTCCTTGGATGTTGTGCCATCACTTCCGTCTTCATATGATGAATAAATATACAACAGGAGATTAGGAGAACACAGCCAGATATTGCCAAACGAATGATATTCACCAATCTGTAATATTCCTTGGAAGTGTCTTTACTGTTCAATCCTAAAATGAAAATAGAAGAGGTTGTAGAGCTCTTTTCTAAGTAACAGAGAATGCTGAATTCTATTGTCTTAAACCTATTACAAGAGCAGAAAACTGATTGGAAGATATTAGTTATCACAAAGGTCATAAACAAGACACTGCGGTAGGAGGACAACAAAGTCAACATTATCCCCATTTAAAGTGGACCCTTCATCACCTCAACTGTGCCAATAAATTACTCATTATTCATATTTATAAAAGAACTACTTACCCCTCCACACACTGCATAGATAATGGAAAACGTGTCCCAAAATCCAAGCTCCCCATCCCAAATGGCCATTTTAACTATGAGTTTAATCTTCATTAGCAAGAACTAACTAAGAAAGTACTAAAAAGTTGAATAAAGCCTAAACCTTACACTTGTATATGTATGTACCAGGGGTGCACAGCTTTTGAAGTAACACTGACCGGATTTCTTGCAGTACATAGATAGGTGAAGTTGATATCACTGGAAGGTACAAACACAACGTTCTGTGTTGTAGTGATGAGACTGCTGTTTAAACTTCTCCTGGAGATGTTCACATTGTTTTTCATTGATAGATTCACTGAACATGCCAAGCTGATATTACATGACTTGTTATCCATTACACTGACACTGATGGTGACATCTTCAGCTGTTAGGTTACCTAGAGGGAAGCTAGGACTCTATAGAGGAAACTTGCAGCTTTTAATTCCCAGTGTAAAACAAGAGCTCCTCCCACATCTACAGCACTCAGCAATCATTAATCCTGCCCCTGCAGAACCCACGGCTTCTGTACATGTGACTTTATACAGTACAGTACAAAAATGAGGAATTGAAGGAAAGTCTGTTCTTTATTGTGCTACCACTGTTATCTTCATCTCTGGTGATGATCAAACTAGAAAGTCCAGCAAACTATTAATATTAGGAGGTATTTGCATATTCATGTTTTATCCAAATTATTTACTAACCAAATCTGGCCTTGCTTAACTTTCAAGATCACTGACTTGTTTTGGTTTTGCAATATTAGACATTGACAAAATAACTTACGGGAAGTTGGCTACTATTACATTGTTTTCATTAAATTAAAACTGGAGCAAATATGATACAAGACATTATAGAATATATTGCAAAGTAAATTCCAGGGAAACTTACTGAACACTGTGAGATGATAGAAGCACTTTTGTTTGCTGAATTGTGCTCTGTAGGTTCCTTGATCTTCCTGTTTTAGCTTGGTTATTGTCAGGGATCCATCAGATGTGCTGATCAGTCTTCCTTCTAACTGATTATTTAGAATGTCAGGTGGTTGTCCTGGTATTGTTGTGGCGATAGAACCTTCTATTCCAACAAAATTCCAAGCAATAGTTCTGACCCCGGTGTGACTGACATGGAAGGTGATATCTCCTCCTACAGCTCCAGTTATATTTCTCTCTGCACAGAGTTCCTTAGTATTCACATCTGATAAAGAGATTTGGTTTAATCAATACAAATAATTAGTATTTGTGATCGTCCTCCATATACAGTGAGTTTTAGGGGGTCCCTTTCCTTATCGGGTGACATGAATTAGACATTATCACATTGTGGTTGTGTCTGGCTGTGTATATCTCAGTGTATATAAGAGGCCATATAAACACAACTTGTATATTGGCAGCAAATACAGATTTACACAGCAGCAACTGGCTGTGTATGGCGGACATAGAAAACACAACAATTGTTATGAGTTTTTATGGCTAGAAGGAAAAACCCAGTATTTCATCTATCATTGTTTGCTCTACCAACAAAATTGTTATAGAAATGAATAGAGACATCCTTACAGGTTTCAGGAATCAGCAACACAACGATCCAGAGATAAATAGGAGACATGTTGTTTCTCAGAGTGAAATGTTGAAGCCCACAGACTGGTCCACAGACTGGTCTGTATCATACATCTTCTATAAGCCAGAGGAAGCCAGAGGAAGCACAGCAGAGAAAAGGGGATGTTATATATTTCTAAATATTAGTTATAACAGGCGGATGATTTGCATTTCTAATTTATTTATTTATTTTATTAAAGAATGATGGGAAATGAAGCTGCTTGAATTCAGGACAATTGAAAAACTGCCCCAACATTTGATATTGTTTGGTTCTATTAGAATAAAGCAAACCTGTTGTATGCGGAGCATTAGGAAATGTTGTTCAATGAGAACCCCGGGCTGCCTCTGCCCTCTGTGTACATTACCAGCATGCTCACAGGGAACACTGATGGGCATACATCGCCATTTTTATATTAGTTGGAGCTTTCATCACCAGCTAATGTAAAAATACATGTTGATAAATGACATTCATATATTATAGTATGATAAAAATCCAGAATCATGCTACTAATAAGGAATTTCTATGTAAGCTTTATATCCAGGTGTGTAATAATCACCATCGATGTATTTTTTTTAAAACATTTTTAATTTTATTTTATTAGTAAATGTTTTTTCACAAATTAACCAATTTTTTCCCTAAATTCACACATTGTTACATTGAATTCAAATAGAAAATGTATGAATCATGCATGAATGCAATGTATCTAAAGTGATAAAATATATACAATTTGGATAAAAGTTGGGTGAATCTTGGATGAAACAATTGATAAACAGTTCTGGTTGAGATTTGGTTTGTATAAACAGTGTACATTCGTTTTTCAGAGAGCACTGGTATCATTGATTGATCTGTGAATTTGTTAGTCTTGCCCATTGTTTTCTCCTGTAGGTGTCTGTATATAGAATAAAATAGATATTTTCAATGATATACTGAAGGCCAATTTGCTATTTTGGGTGAAAGCATAAAAATGTATTAAGAAACCTAAAATGTTTTTTAGGATCTGGGGAAAGAATGTCCGGATTGTAATGAGACATGGGTCTTGGAATTTTTTTTTTAAGACAGCAAACCCTTTCTAATCTTAGAAAATGTGTTTCTATACATTTGTAATAACAATGACATCCAATATTTAGCAGTGCAGACATTTCATGTGGCTTTATTATCTTGTACATCAACACATGGCGCAGATCCCTGATAATTCTATTGGTGCCTACCAACCCACAAGCAGATATAAGTATGGAGGCTTTAGGAAGAATGGGTGAAAGATCCCCAGATCCAAAACATTTACTTTTCAATTAGAAGCAGCAAAAAATCTTGAATAATAACTTAGGTCAAGCAAAACGGAACTAACTCACAAGTCTGGTGTTTTCTGGCATGACACCTTCTTTATAAACCCTAAATTTATTCACATTACAAGGAGTGTTCCAGCTCCATTCTGCACAGCATTGAAATAAATTCCAGCTCTTGGTATGAAGAATAAGTGAGAAAGGAAAGTTATACTTTGTATATATATAATAGACATAGCATTGCATAGTAGCCCTATACCCCATACTATGGATCCCCGCTTCACAGTCAGGTAAGGAACCTTTAAGACAAGAGATATTCCCTGCAGTGATTACTAAACCCTCTGTACGGTCTTCAGATGTTGTCGGCTCTTGTACTTTGTACAATGGTCATTATATAATAGAGGAGTATACAGCAGATGATCAGCAGCACACAGTAAGATATTGCCAGATGTATGAAATTCAGTATGGTATAAACTGGCTTTGCTGGGATTTCTGTGTTCAGGTCTGAAAAGAAAGTATAATAATAAGTCACACAGCCGTAATAAACATATATAGTATATTCATTTCCTTATACCAACCATTCTCATCAAACCCCAAGAAATAAGCTAAGAGGCCGACATGAATAGGAAGGATTACATAAAACCTGTAACCCATTGGTAGGTTGGATTTCAGACGGCATTTTTTGGATAGAAGTGACTTTGTGACTAGCATAAAAAGGTGGCAGCTGGCAATAGCCAGCTTTTCGAAAATGCCTATCCCCACCTTTAGTTTTACATCATGTTGAAAAGATGACATGCTATTTTACAATTGTTTTTTTTTTTTGGGGGGGGGGGCATGTCCCTATGGGCCCCCACACATTCATAGCAATTTTGTTCACAATTGCATTTAAAAATACCCCCAAAATTTCAACTTTCCAATTGACTCCTGTGTTAAAGTTGGTATTTACAAAACTCAAAATTAATGTTGGTTTTTAATTCAGGAAGTTGGAACTCTGAGCAAAACAATGAGTTCTAAAAAAAATGTTCCAAATACGCTGATAAATGGTGCTGTAATAGGATTTGTGAAAGTATCCATTCTATAGTTAATATATTTCTTTTATTGGGATCCAAGCTGTAATATCCAATCCCAAGCACCCAATTTAATGGTGGAATATTACGTCTCCTGGTCTACAGTGTAAAACAAAAGCTCCCCCATATCTACAATACTCAGCATTTACAACCCGGCCCCGGGAGAGCTTCCTTCTCTCAAACATGTAATAATTTACAGCACAGAGTATAACAGAGAAGAATTAGAGGAATATCTGTTCTGTATTGTGCTGCCACTGTTCATATTTCTCCAGTGATGATCAAACTGTGCTGCAAACTGCTAATTTTACATAATGATCTTCTAACTAAATAATAACTTGTCCTGGCCCTGATTACATTCTGAGATCACTGATTTGTTTAATTTTGCCATTAACCTCCCTAGCGGTTCATTTGTTTCTTTTTTTAGATGTCTAAAAGTGATACATTGTTTTTCATTAAAATTTATTTTACAGTATAATATAATAGTATGAGTATAATAAAGTTTAAAACACAAAATCATGTAAAATTAATACATTGAATAAATAAAAAATCTATATATTTAAAAAAAAAAAAAAAAAATTTTTAAATACATAATTTACTAATACTAATATATCTCCTGTAAAATAAATGTTCTTGAAAACAATGTACTGCTTTTACACAAAATAATTCCAAAATATTGCATTCAATACAGTTATTTTTATTGAATGCAATACAAATGGATTTTGCCCCGCCGGCAACGTACACACGCACCGACGTCACCGGAAACTTTCTTGTGATTAGGATTATGAAGTCTTTGGATCCAAACAAAAGTGAGCCCTTGAAAAACCATGTAAAAGTAATCAGCTACATGTAAGTTATTTGTGTCAATGTCTATTACCTTCCCTAGAGGTAACTCCGAGTGTGACTCGGGGTAGAAAAAAAGTTGCTACAAGTGGTAACCCCGAGATAATTCTATGGGAGGTAATAGTAAATAGAGCCTTACCTGATCTGCTGGCGTGCCGCGTCGTCCAGCACCGCGATCCCTGTGTTCTTCTCTCTTCTTCAGGCTGGCTTCTGCGTCCGATGAGTCACCGGGCAGTTTCCGGTGACGTCGGTGCGTGTGTACGTTGCCGGCGGGGACAAATCCATTTGTATTGCATTCAATAAAACAACAAATACAACACTTTAGGATGGAAGATTCAGTAACAAAACGAGGTAAAAATGGAACCTCTTATTGTCACCTCTTGATGACAGATATTTCACAAAGGCTAATGTTTTCTGTAGAATAAACCACAGGAAGTTGTGTGGCCACAATGTAGAAAGGGGATATTCTGGTGAATGGTTTTGTTTTGACTGATAAATGGTAACATCTCCTTAGCTAGTAAAGCAGAACTTCAAAACCAAAATCTGTCTACTTTTCATTTCTGAAATAGAAGCAACCAACTTTCAGCCAAAGAAAAGGCAGAAAATTTTATTGAGCTCTTCCTCTATTGCTCTTTAATGCTACTAAAAGAGTTGAAATACTCAAAGTGATGGGTGCCAGGATTGTTTGGTGTACAAACACCCAGCTAGTCACCTAGGATTTTCACAGTAAGGAGAATTCCTGCCTGTGAGAACCATCAGCCATTGGAAAATCTCCCAATTTTGTTTCTTTATAGCTGAATATGAGTTTATCAACACAATAGGGGAGTATTCCTTTTGGGTAATGTGGTTGTTGGGGGTAGTGTTGGTCGAATAGCTCACTTTTCGATTCGGCAGCTATTCGCTCAAATATAGCAAAAAAATTTGGGTGGTCAAACATCGAATTCAAACACCATTTAAGTCAAATAATAAAATTTAAGCACACAAATCATGTCAAAATATTATATTAAATTAAATAAATTATTTATTTATATTTAAATTAAAAAACAAAATACATTTAATAATAAATTTGACATGGTTTGTGTTTCAAACATTATTATACTCATACTATTATATTATACTGTAAAATACATTTTCATGAATAACAATGTACTGCTTTTACATGTGTTGTATGCACAGATAAATGGATAGATATTCAAACAATATAAAGCATATATAAACCAAAAACATAGCCATTCTTATTCATGTATACCTCTAATACTTTCTGATGATTGACTTTCCTAGTTAGTAGGTCACCATAGATAAGTTACAGAGTTAATTAACAAATCATAAAGATATAAAAGGAATTACTGAAAATAAAGGGGGTGAGTCAAAGGTCATAATGTGAGAGAAAAGAATCGCTGTAATGACGTGAAAGATACCAAAGTAGATATGGCGCTGGATCAAAGGCTTGCAAATAAGGATACAGATGAAAATCTAAAGGAAAAAAATAATGGGTATTACGTATATTGTAATTAAGGTGATATTTTGAAAAAATAGATTAAAATGAGTGAAGGTAATGAGTGTGGGGGAAAACACTTAAGATTTAGTGGTAATAAAGTTCTATTGGGTGTTACAGCCGTCCTTGAAATAGGCAAGCAATAGACTATACTAATGTATGCGATTGTATATCTTGGCGATTGGGAAACCAACCTGCTATCCAATCCGGTCTTTCAATACTTTTGTCGCCATATATTCACATGGAAATATATTTTATATTATATATCGTACACTTATATTGAAGTGGGAGGAATAATTCCAGGGACCGTATTTATGGTTACCTCCAAAATGATAAGCTGTAAAAAATTTGAACTGTTGCCTATGTGCAGTTTTAGGTCTCATATTTTGTTTCTGATTTATGTAGCTTTAAACACTGGTAACTATTTACTATACTACATTGTTTCTATTTACGAACAATTTGGAGTTATTGTTTGTTTTCTGTTTGTGTGCACTATAATTGAGTGTATTTGGGTTCTATATCTGACATCATTACATTCTCTGGGTCCTGCACTTTTGGAAAACATGTCATTGTACATTTCTAACATATGTGCAAAAAAAAAAGAAAGGAAACGAAAATACCAAGGCTTTAATAAAGTAGAAAAGTTATAGGTGTTATGATTTCCTTCCTATTTTTGAAGCCTGCGCTTGCATCTTAGTTGCTGGTTGGCTTTCAGTGGACAGATGAGTTTGTGGCTAGGCAGTGAAACGGAAAGATCGTCAAAAGCTGTCATTCTAAAAGTTTAGATCGAGCTTTAAAAAAGACAAGATGAAAAAGACGGTCTTACCTGTCATAATCATCCTCACTCTTCACAAAGGTGAGTCATGCCAATTAGCAGTTATCACAAAGGTAAAATGGTCAATGATACAGAAATAGAAATACAAGCCGTACTTTGAGAAGTCATTCACTTCATTACGAGTTAATAACAGTAAGTGTTTGAGAGAGTAACATGGGCAACACAGCAACCTGGAAGATATGACAAGCTCTCAATTGGTTTAATTCTTCAGCATTTGCCAAAATTACTTTTACGTAAGACTGATTCTTTAGGTAGACCTCCAGGAAATGGCTAATTTCTATTAAAGAGCAATGGATGCTGACCATATTCATTACATACATGTAAAAGATTGCCCAGCTTTTTTAACTATGAATGAATCATTGGAATACTTTGTAGGTCTAAGGCAGCCTTTCTCCAAGTTTTTAACATGGAGGAAGCCTTGAAATAACTTTCAGGTCTTCACAGAACCCCTCCTATAATTACTATAGACACTGCTCACAGTATATTGGTGTGGTGGTCACTGGGAAGATTGTCTCTTACATTGCTGGCCAGTGAGAGGAACGTCATCTTTACAAACAACCAAAAAGATCCAAAAAGTTGACCACAATTGTCAGTCAAAGTGACCGAAGACAAAGCTGCTCAAGGATCAGTTTTGTCTTCGGAGGAACCCTCAACCCTTAGTTGAGAAACACTGGTCTAAGATAACCTTTGATTAAACAAACCTATTTTCTCAGGGTATATGTATTTTATCTATATGTGTATTCAAACATTTAATAAAAAGTCCAACCAAATGTTACAGAGCATTAGATGTTTTCCAAAAGGAGCATAACAGGCGTCAGTTTTCCTATCTCTGATTAAAACTTTGTATTAAGCCATTAAATACAGAAATTATTCTTTAATAACATTTTTTCCATCCTGTACTCCCCTCCAACTCTTTAACTGTTTTTCCCATTAGGGCTGCTTGGTGAGATAAGTTGTGGCGAGAATCAATTTTTATCTGGTACCATTGGAGGCCAAGTGACTCTATCGCTGGATGAAATTAACTTCCTTTACATTTACTGGGCCACACCCAACAAGTTTGTTGCTGAAACATTACCGGGAGAAGGTGTTGGGATACAAAATAATGAATATGAAGGAAGATTAAGCGCCACTGCTAAGGGATCTTTAATTATAAAGAATTTGACCAGAGAAGACCAAGACCAGTACACGGCTAATGTGCAGATGGACACATCAGTACAATGTCTTCTAAGGTTTGATCTCAGAGTCTTTGGTAGGTCATTGTCATACTTTGATAAATACAGTGAATACTGAAAAAAAAAAAATTGTTGTGGGCAACTAATATACACTCACTGGCCACTTTATTAGGTAAATCTGTTCAACTGCTTGTTAATGCAAATCCAATCAGATGGCAGCAGTACAATGCATTCGGGTACGTAGACATTGTCAATACAAATACAGCATCAGAATGATAAGAAAGGTCATTTAAGTCTCTGAGCTTGACATTAGAAACTGCCGAAAAAGGGAATATAACCAGTGAGCAGGGTTTCTTCTGGTTCTAGAGGCCAAAGAAGAATGGCCAAGCTGGTTAAATCTGCGGCAGCAGGAGACCCCAACAGGTGCCACTGTCAGCTAAAAACAGGCACCTAAGGTTACAATTCACAAAGACTCACCAAAATTGGACAAGGGAAGGCTGGAAAAACATTGCCTGCTTTGATTAATCTCAGCTTTGCTGGAACATTTAGATGGTGTAGTTGAAACTTGGCTTCAAACACATCAAAGCATGGATCCAATGGCCCAGATTTATGAAAGCTCTCCAAGGCTGGAGAGAATACACTTTCATCAGTGAAGCTGGGTCATCCAGCAAACCTGGAATGGATCTGGTCCAGGATTCAAAACATTTGCTAGCAAATAGCAAATGATTTTTAAAAATCCATTCCAGGTTTTCTGGATCACCCACCTTCACTTCTGAAAGTGTATTCTCTCCAGCCTTGGAGAGCTTTGATAAATCAGGCCCAATGTATTTTGTAGTAAAGGTTCAGGCTGCATTTGGTGATGTAATGGTGTTGGGGATATTTTCTTGGAACACTTTGGGCCACATTAAGCATTGTTTAAATGCCTACCTATGTATTGTTGCTAATGATGTCCATCCCTTTATGACTGCAGAGCACTTATCTTTTGATGGCTACTTCCAGCAGGATAACATACTATGTCACAAAGTTTTTGTCTTCCTAAACTGATTTCTTGAACATGACAAAGCATTTACTGTACTCAAATTGTTTCCACAGCCATAATGTGTTGAAATAGGCAAAGAGAAGTAACAAGTAGTCAGTAGTCAGTGCAGATACAAATAGTCACATATATATCTTGGAAGAACGTGGCTCCAGACAGTCAGACAACTAATTGTTATCTGTAATTTTAAAGGGTCCAGTATATACCCAAAAAGTCCAGAGTGATCCTAGTTTACAATCATCATTTGCATACGTCTAACAAGATTTTACCCAATGCGTTTTGCCTAAGCTAGGCTTCCTCAGGGGTATTGTCATGCTTGCGAGGTACAGGAGCGGAAAAGATCTGAAGTAGTGTAATACATGTTAATTATAAAACAAAGAGCAAAGATGTAAAGTATATAACTCAAAATGTACATATATATATAATCAATAATCTAGTTCTTATGAAGATTTTAGTAATCAAATTTATTTTTGTAATCAAAAGAAAAGAACATATTCAGACAGAATTATATATAGCATAGTAAGGTAAATTGTATATTACCGAGTACAAATAATCATAGAAACTATGTTAAATCCTAGGAAAAGCATGTAGTTACAAAGCACCTGTAAGTCCACAATCACCAGATCCCATAGAGTATCCTTAGGATATGATGGAGCAGGAGATTCACATGACAGATGTTCAACCAAGAAGTCTGCAACAACTGCAAAATGCTATCATGTCAATATAACCAAAATCCCGAAGAATTTTTTTCCAGCAACTTTTTATGACTTTTAATTATTAAAGCACTTCTAAAGGCAAAAGCGGTCCAACCCAATACTAGGAATGTGTAACAAATAAAGTGGCTGATGGGTGTATTACCCCAAGACCTGTAAATTGCTATTGATAGGATGAAAAAAACGTTTAATCAGACAACCAGGGCCATTCTGGAAAAAGTAGCCATGCCAGCTCATAGCCTACCATTCCAAGCATGTTTTCGTACCTAGACAAGCTACGTCACTACCTCCATGTACTGCTGGAGCCCTCACTGATGGAGCAGGGCTTCTGGGTCCACAGTGAGAGAATCCACATCAGACTTGTGGGTCCACAGTGATACTTTCACCCACTGGTAAATACTGATGATGTACAGGAGTAACGTTGTCCCCAGCACCTGGGTCTACTGGGGTCTACAGCTGGTGCTCCAAGCTCCATGGTGCATGTAGTGTACGAAAAAAGAGAAGACTTTACATTTATTTTCTACCAACAACCTCCATAACTTTGTGACCTTTTGTTTTTTGGGTTTAGCTCCAAATTTAGGACATTTGTTTTGGTGTAATTTATTTTCATAAATTTTAGGATAACCAACATTACAGCTGAAGCCTGGATGTCAGAAAGCATTAGAAATCCTGACTGCTCAACCAATACCTATTGTTGTTCCCATTGTTATATACAATTTTCTCCTAAAAAGGGTCTTCTTCTTGAATTATTATTAACCTACAAACTTCTGTTCTGATCCCTCATCAGGTCCAATGAGTGTGAAGTCCTGTGCAGGGCAGACCAATATAACTTCTGTGGAGGGAGGAGAGGTCACTCTACCAGTAAACCAGACTGGTTTGGAATCCATCACCTGGATGACTTTAAGGGACTTGGTGCATCTTGCAGTAACCAAGCCAGGAAAATCTGTTCTAATCCAGGATGCTCGATACGCAAAACGTCTGAAGGTCACTGCTAATGGTTCATTAATTATAACTGGACTAGCCAGAGAAGACCAAGGGATATATGGAACCTATGCAGTAACATCAACATCACATAAATGTGCACAGCTATACAACCTCAGAGTAACAGGTAAGGTTAAAATATATTGCTTGTCCAAAAAGAAAAAATGTAGGTAGAAATAAAACCCTGAATAAAGCTCTACTTCTTAAAACATATCACTGAACTTACTGTACCTTGAGACTCTTATCTGTGTATGTATCATCTAGGGCACTGCCTCTGCTTGCTGGTCCCATAAGATGTGAAGTGAGATTTGGGGATGTCACCACTGTGCTCCTCATTGTTCTCCTTGCAGGAGAAAAACCTGCACCTGAGGACTTGCAATGCAAGAACCAATGATGCATTGCAGATTGGTGGGTAGGCAGGAGACAGCATTGCAGATAAGGGCCATCTAAAGATTTGCTGGGGTTTCTAGTTATGTCTTTGGGGAGTATTGCAGTCAGAACTTTTATATGGTGATTCCTGCAAGCTATGGATTTTTTAAAACCTGGGAACAAGGTATGGTGGTTGAGGACCCATTTGGGAGGGCTTGCCAAGTGTTCCTATTCTGTTCCACATCTGTGCTGGTATTAGAGGCGGCATTCTGCTGCCCTTGCATCTCCTCCCTGATTACCCTACTTTTGTAATTGGACAGTAGAGGAGGCAGGGCAATGACAATGCAAGCATAGGTACCGAAAGCCCTAGGGACATACATTGGAGTAAGAAAGCTTCTTCAGAAGTCACAATTGCCCCCCTGTGGACCAGGGATTTCTGGCCTGGGGCCCATCCAAAGATTTGCTGGATTTCATGACCCTAGATGTTGCCATCCATAGATACAGTAGAGTGCGTGTGAGCTCCAAAGAGGATTTTTCTCAGCTGGTGATGAAGAACGATGAAAATTTCAAGTTCACTAACTGCATCATTGTTCTGGGTCACTAACTCAGAAGGTAGTAAAATCACATAACTAGCCTTTCAGAGTGAGATAAGCAATGGCATCCATTCTATTGTCATCCATTACCTAAAATTATAGTTAAAAATATGGTATGACCGTGAATCTTTCAATACATAGTTTTGAGATGACTTTGAAGTTCTGGCATACCTCCTCCTCCGTACCTAACCAACAGGGTGATTCCTGTGAAAGTTACACTCCAAAACTAAAAAAAAGAATCAAACATTAAGATGAGTACAAAGTCAAGTTTTTTTTTAATTTCTGACATTGCTGCAATACTCAACAGTAACTTCTGGGATCTGGGATCTATGACTGGTAATAATGGAGAGGAATTTCTTAGCACTACTGGAGGGTCCTTTCTATCTATCCTTTATAAAAATTCTAAAAACAAATATCAAAGATAAGTCACTTTCACAACCACTAATTAGATTGGAACCCCTAATAAAAATGATAATTACCGGTAATAAAAAAGCAGTGGAAGATTAAGGGTCCTTTCATACAATTAGCTCAACTGAACTGCAAGTAAAATATTTACTGCTGTACAGTTCTTCCAATAGAACTGTATGGCCCAAAGTGACTTTTCTAGATTCATACCATATTCTGCTGCATGCAAAATGTTCCCAATCACTCCCATTAGGTTGGGATCACAACTAAGTCAACAGCAGTCACTTCTTTCCTTTAAACTCCTGATATTACATTAGGTATATTCTTTCTTTTTGTTTAAGATTTCAGAGAGCGGGATTACGCAGCAATGAACAAGATACGTCTGGGGATATCGGCTTTTGTGTTTCTGATGACTTGCTGCTTGTTCATCCATCACATGAAGACTGAGGTTATGGGACCTTCCACCAACACATGAAGATGTCATGTTGCTCCCCAGTCCTCTAGATTCAAAAATAAGTGTAAGGTCCCCATGGATTCTGTTACTTTTTATACCATTTTCTATATGCCAAAAAAGCCTCAAATGCCAATTGTATTTTTAAAAAATATGATTACCTTATTTTAGACCTAGTGGTGTCAACCAGGGCAGACTGGAGCCAAAATTTGATGTCGAGCTTCCATGATGGAAAGAGCAGGAATCCAATAAAGGAAAGAAGTGGGCCAAGGACAGTCAATACACTTGCATTGTGTTTTACTAATATCATAACTAGCCACAGCCTTGTGATTTAATAACATTTTCTAAGAAACATGCATTGTTCTCTGAAATGAGATGTCACTTCCGAACTTGTTGCAGACCACAAAGGGTAACACCAACTTCATTAAAATTATATTGTATACACACAGCTTTGAGAAGTCTTATTCTAGTACACACATACGATCGATAATTATTCAGATAAGCTATTCTGTTCTTTTAAAGCTTTCCACCTTTCTTGCCTCCCCTTGAGCTCTTCAACCCTTCACTTCATTGACCTAAAAATGGTGACATCTGGCATGCAGAAACAATTTTTTTCCATAAAGTCACAGACACAAGGCAGCAGGATGCAAGATTTTCTTACAAGAAAAGCAGAAAAGGTTGTAGGAGGTGGACATGCTTGTACCAATGGAAATAACATTTAGGTAGCATTACAATTAAACATTGTAATTTGCAGCACCTACAGCAGGTGCTTCCAAGTCTCCTGTAATCCAGGCCAAAATAAATAGGATTCCAGCAGAGCTAGCCGGATCTTTAGACTTTATAGGACACGCTCCAGCAAGTAGTCCAACCTGGTTCCCAGGCACTCAATCATATATAGGGTCCTCCTCTATTTTTGGTGTTTTAGTAGTGGTTCATAAAGGTCAGACTGCCAATAAATGAGGCCGGTAGCAGATACTAGACAACATGGTTCAAAACATCTATGCTAAGCCATGCTAAGGCTGCCAAACTTTGCCTCTTGGTTGTTCAGGGAAAATCACAAATGAAGAGAGATTGGTCAGCAGTGGAATCTTTGCTACTAATGGAAAGTGAGCCAAAAGGTGCCTTTTTACAAAAGGTGGTTTACTTTAATTTGGTCCACATTGTACTTCCTCTGAGAGGGTAAGTAAGAGATCAACCAGTTTGGTCCTTGTTAAAGCAATTTCCTATTGATCCCAGATCAATTGTCCCTCTTTCTGATGACTTTTGTTTACAGCGCTGGTAGAGTGTTAGATCATTCTCAAAACTATATTGATTGCACACAGTTTATATAACAGTTCAATGGCATGATCAGTGCATGATCACATGACTACAGACAACTAGCAGACATGGCAGATGTCCTTGTAGTTCCTATAGAACAAGATATTTTTGTCAAGGGAACAGATAAGTGGACAAAGGGAGGAAAGGGGAGAGTTTCAAGGCAAAAAGGGTGGAGTGGACGTTAGTTTACCAATAAGAAGAGTACAACTTGTTTCAACATAATTTAACATCTGCAAAACATAACAAAAGCACAAAGATATTTAACTTCAAGACTCAGCAAAATTCCTCAGCTCCTTACAGTCCTGTACTAAGGATCCAAAAGGGTGGACAGGCAGCAGTGGTCCCTCTCATTGATCACTCAAATGCAAAGATCTCTGCATAGGTATTGGAGCATAGTTGCCACAAATGCTTTCTTGGAGTTCTCATGATCACAGAGGACAATATTGTCCTCTAACTGTTCATCAGGTAAAAATCACAAAATGTGAGAAAAGTAAAATGCCTGTATGCCTTTCTCCTCCTCACTTGCAGCCTTCCCATCCTCCTAAACCGATTCTTTTACATCCCAGGGATGCAGAAATGGTCATCAATTCCTGGGTGCCCTTAGGATGACATTAGGTCCTCCTCTTCCTTTAACTGTTGTGCCTCCAGTGCATCATCAGATTGTGCTCATGGGAAAACACCAAGTGGATGTTATCAGATATCTACACCTGGTCACCATTTATATCATCACTTTTCAAGGGGACAAAACGTGTACCCCTCCAACTACAGCTAGAGAAATGTAACCCCTGTCCTTGTGTAATACGCTCAGGGGTACTAGGAGATCACTTACTGATGCTGGTGTAGCTTCTGCTTCATTTAGGGTGAAAATTCAGTATTTAGGATTGTCACAATCATGAAAGATATTTCCAGCAATGTATGCTGTGTTTTGTCTGACCACATAACTAAAATGGCATTCACAGGTATGGTATAACCGCTTTATCTACACTGTTCTTCCTTCCCAAACATTTGTATAGCTAACTGCAAATGTCTCCTGAAGGTGGGGCACACATACAAGTTTTATATTAGCTTAGACTGAGGTCATAACATAGCTGGCAGTAATCCTAGACTGCTCCTATCATGTCATTTATAGGAAATCATAGTCAACAACTTCATCCCAACTAAAAAAAAAACAAAAAGCAGAATGTGGAACCCAACCAGTCTCTCCAGTGAATAAAATCCAAAAGGGTAAAGTATGGCAGTTGTATCTATTATTGATAGATATATTGATCAAACAGTGATTGGAAATGGCTGTTGTTTTTATGGTTTAGTGGAAATGATTTGGGGTAATTTAACCCTTCATCAAATTTCTTGGAACACAGGGTGTTTTACACTGCAGTTTAAAAGATCCATGAATGGATAGGTATGCTTTGGGTATGTGCAACCTTCTTGGCATGGTGAAGATATTTCATTTTTTTTAACTGATCTTTGTTACATGGACCAGCCAAGGGAGATGAATGAGGTTCTCACACGTGTCTGCCTTAGGCAAAGGGCAGACAGAAGGTTTAAGCAAATTTTACACACTTGATTGGCTTCAGGATAAGCCACTTTTTCAGCCTAGGTCTGGAAAAATGTCAATAGTTTTAGACTGGTGTGGCTTCTTTACTTTAAGGAAACAATCTACGGCATTGCAGAGATTGTTTCTTCCAGAAAATGGGCAGGATGACCTGGCCAGCTTGCCCCGTCTTAGTCAGGTCTTGATCTCGCCAAGGTCTCTGTTGCAGAGTCACGTGCTTGTCCATCTTTGCAGTATGAGTGTTAGACTTTCTGAGGCAGATGTTCCTTTGCCAGAAATTGCATATCACAGCTCTAATATCAGCAGTAGTTGAACTCAGCTGGCATTAGTTGAATAGGCTCTGCCATTAGGAGGAACTGGATAGCTGCTGTTCTTTGCAGGGTGACCCTTAACATCCTTCGCCATTACTGCCTTTTCACTCTTGACTTACTTCCTTTGCCCCGTATGGCACCCATATGACGCCATGATACCATCCGCTATCTCTTCTTCTCTGAAGGTTTCTTTACATTCAGTTCTAACTGCTTCAAATTCTCTGTCTGTTGCAGCTTTCTGCCTTCTGTTCTCTGTCTGTAGCTTGGTTGAGCCACCTTCTTTTTTAATGGCTCTACCATCACCGGCATAACTTTAATGTTACCCAGCTGTAAGTTTGCTATAACATATTCAGCCATGTTAGGCTGACATACCCTACCTCTTCATTGATGGTGTGAATGTGCTAAAGAGCTTTATATATCCTTAAAGAGAACCTTTCACTATTGGGTGCGTTATGAAATAGGTTTTATGCTTAATCTGATACTAATGTGAACCTCATATTCCTAATAAATAACTATTTTGCTATGTTATTTCTAATGCGGACTGATGACAGGTCCTCTGCAAAAATGTAAACTATTTAACATTTACATACAGCACTTGGTCTGCGACAATTTTTGGAATATTCGGTCATTTTTTTTTCAACTATCCTCAATATATATTGGCAATATGGCTGCTGGCATTACACCTATTTATAGTGACTGGGCTGGCTTATCCATGCTTTAAAAATTGCCTTTTGAGACTCATCTAGCTGGAGAAATGCATGCAGTACATCAGGGGTTTAGAAATTTTCAGCCCCAAATTCAGAGTTTGAACAAACTGCAAAATTGGGACATCAGCCTCAATCCAAAGTAAAGCTCAGTTTTCATTCTTTGCTATATCTCAGTCCTTCTGATTTCTGCAGTTATTTTGCAGTTACTTCCTGTCTGCATGTATTCCAGTGATGGCTAAATAGCATTTTTCAGACTGGGTGACAACAGTGAACCATGCCTACGACTAAAGAAGGGCATGCTTTCCAATATCTAATGTATAGTTTTAAAACAACTTTTAATAAGTCTGTGTCACAGGGTGACATAACAATAGAACATTTGGGAGACAAGGACAGAGCCCTATACTCTATAACTATTATGTATATTATGTATTTAACTCACTATGGATTATTTTAATGAAAGTTGCAGATTAAAAAGTAGTGAAAATGTCTGTTAAAATAATGATAAATAGATTAGAGAGAAGTAAAAGATAAGCTTTTCGGGAATATATTTTCAAATTAAATTAAATGAAGCAAAAATTGGACCTTTTGGGTGGAGGCTGACATTCGGCTCTTCTACACTACACACCAATGAATGAAAAACTTTAAATACTATTGGAAAGTAAATTCTTTCTATCATTATCATCAATATGCCGCTTTGTAAAGCTTTACAAGATATCTTGTTAACCCACAGGGGAAACCCTCTGTACATTGTATAAGAAAATGACATTTATACGAAAAAGGTCTCACATTTAGATTCCTTAATTCCTGGATATGTCATCAAATCTTCCCACTAACTTCAACTAATACACCAAATTAGTACAGGAATACAATGTATAGCCAGGGCAATAGCATAGTAAATCTATGTTAGGCCTAGGGATAATTTTTGCGTCATTAAATTTATTAGGATTCAAAAATATATATTGCAGAAAATCCCATCTTTTTCTTCTCTCTAATCTATCATATGATTAGGGGCTAGGCAAGTTACATACAGTTCCACCTAAATAAACATTCCTAGGGGTGTACAATATAATACAATAATACAATGTTAAAGCTTACATGAGATATTAGTAATCGTGCTTACATCTAATAATAAAAAAAAACTCTTTCTATAAAAAGCCTAGATTCAGATTCATAACGCTGGGGAACTTTAAGCAGTATGCACAGGAAGGAAGTCATTTTCCTTGGAGCAGTCCATGTATGAACAGGAAGAGAAATTTAGATTGTAAGCGTAAGAAAAAGTTAATGAAATGGTGAGTAGATGGTTTATTTTTAAACTTTTGTAGTTATCTATGCTGTCAAGTCATGTATGCTCAGATAAGATATGTGTTAGGAAAGTTTCTGCCAGAAAATACAACACAAACATGTGTTAAATTCCAGGCACGAAATCCACGCCCTTTATACTGCATGCCTTAGGAGAGAAATCATGCCAAAAAAAAGGAAAATCTCAACATCTGTCTGTCGTAACTGTATTATTTACAAAAATAAAGTGTTAGACGCTGAAAGACATGTCTCTCTATATATGTTACCCTGGGGTGCATTCCATGGAATGGTAACCCAAAATAACCACAGTGAGGATAAGAGTGCATGAGTGGATAATATTAGGATCACAGCTGTGGATGTTGCGAGTGTGTAATTTTGCTTAACATCCCAAAATATAATTGGTTGTTGTTGGCTGCTTAGGCCCAAACTAGTGTTTTAATGCATTTATCCATCAAAGTCTGTATACAGGGTAGGAGGATAGGAGATAGGCTTCCTCATTTTCTTATGCTGAAGCTTGTTAGGGCGAAATGTGGAGTGCAGCCAAACGTGGGTACACGTGGAAACAGCCGGAAGGCTGTTAATATATATATGGCTATTAATATCCACTCATGCACGTTTATCCTCACTGTGGTTTTTCTGGGTTACCATTCCAGTGACGGACCATAAAGTACGCTTATAAAACCCCTGAGGAAGCCCATCAAAGCAAATCGCATCGGATTTTCACACAACATGATATGGTCAAATTCTTTTAAAAACTTTATCTTGCCAGGAACAATGATATAGTATGCTAAATCCCTGTCCTGTGAAATGTTAACAGGACAGAGGGAAAATACTGTATATATTTATACGAATAATATGTATTGACTAAGTACTCAAACAATATACAATTTATTTTTGCACTAAAAATTATGAGTCTCAAACCTCTTTCTTTCCTCTCACTCACACATTTTACGATTTATAGACAACCCAATTCTTGAATAGAAAAGAAGAGTACCTGGATTTAAAATAACACGCTGTATCAATGCCAAGGGGCATTTGTCACCTCATAACAGATACGTCTGGAACTAAGGGAGATTCCTTAAACCAATCCCAAGCTGACCACATCAGTTTATATTTTTCATATTGATCTTCCTCTTTAGCTACCAACAATTCCATATGCTGAATCCTTTCAAGTTCCACAAACCAATCCCTTTTGGAGGGAATGTTGGTTTGCTTCCATAACTTGAGAATGATTGCTCTGGCTGCTGTTAAGAAATGGCAGAGCACCAAACCTGGGATCATGGATAATAATGCCACCCTGGAATTGTTGGGAACATCCGAACCCATAAGAACATTATAAACTTTTGGTGGCTTAAGAGAAAAACAGCCCCAGAAGATAGGTTCCATAGAAACAACATTAAGATTTGGGGTGTCCCAGGGTCAGTTACATCAAATGAAATACCATTTTTTTCTTCACAACTTTCAGGCTCCATTCTTAAAGATATTAAGATAAGATAAAGATAATAAAAAATATTGTTACACTTTTGACTTTTGTATAAATTTGAATAACAACTAAAGCAGGGGTGGGCAAATTTTTTTGGTCACTAGGCCATTTCAGGGGTAGGCGGGAGCACACTAGGCCGGACTCTGATTCCCACCCTAATGGCTCGGCCGACCACCAGGTAACGCCCCCTGAAGTGAAATCCCTCTCTCCCGTATGCATTGCAGAGAAGAGGGATTTTCCTTCAGGGAGTTTTCCCTATTTACCGGGGGAGCAACGCTCTGGCGGCTGCAGTAGTTACTAATGCCCCCTGGCAGAACAGGCCAGCAACTAGCGGCATTAGGCCGGATCAAACTACGGGGTGTTAGGCCAGAACAAACTACTGGCTAGGCCGTATCTGGCCTAAAGGCCGCAGTTTGCCGACCCCTGCTCCAAAGAAATACATAGCAAAACATTTTTCCCTTAATAATATTATTAATACATTCTAATATAATGGGTGTCTATCTGGCATATAGATTGACAAGATCAACATGTCAAATCTCGGGTTCTCTCAGTCGTTAAGCCTGCAATGAGACATTTCAGAATAAATTATCACCTCAAGCATTTGGTCCTTCTGGACCATGTACTTGCCTGCTGTTACCTCCATGTGTTACAATAAGCTACGTTCCTTTACATTGTTCATGGTTGCAATGTTTTGACTACTGACTTATTTTAGGTTATACTGAAAGATAGAAAAAACAAATGTAAACCTATGTAGAAAA
Organism: Pyxicephalus adspersus; assembly: GCF_032062135.1. Taxonomy (NCBI): domain Eukaryota; kingdom Metazoa; phylum Chordata; class Amphibia; order Anura; family Pyxicephalidae; genus Pyxicephalus; species Pyxicephalus adspersus. The sequence goes on from NC_092869.1 coordinate 4,403,655, forward strand.
TCATTAGGATTGGATTCACCCAAGATTCACCCAAGGTCCATGATTTGATAGGGGAAAATGTGTGAATCTTTTTGAAAAATTTGTGTAAACCTTAGGTGAAAATATTGAAAAATTTAAACCTTATAGGTAATTTTGCTTTTTATATGTAATATATTAATTTATTGTTATTGTTTGTGTTTTAGAGCTCTGATAATAAAGAACTAATATGAAGATTGTATGCTTCGCCCTCTGTTTACTTAGCTGTCTAAAAGGTAAGTGAATACCACTCTTTTCATTTCGTGTCCTTCTCACCTCTGCTAAAGTCTGTTGACTCAAAATGCAGCAATTTGTTTTCTATATTTTAAAATAACATACCTACTATTTTTTTGAGGGGTGAATGCTTACTAAAGTTTAATCTGAATTAGGTCATACGTGTATGTGTGCAAACATACAATGCCGTACCTGCTGACACTGGTGCCTGAAAAGGAGACAAACGAAATAGAAAATTTAAAGAAGGCACTAGTCGAACAGCACAGGAAGCAAACATTGGAAATGTTAGGGAAGTGGTCGGACACTTTTGAAAAACCTCTATAGACATCAGGGAAGATTGTGATTAAGTCTCTGATGAAAAACCACATTTATAACTACCTAGAAAACTATACAGAGGATGAAGATATATCTTGAAAAATGTATTTACTGAATTAAAAAAAGGGTGCAGCACCTCCTCTTTCTGACTTGATCACCACAGGAAAACCTCTCAGGATACCTAAGTCACACATCCCAGGAGGCTCTAGCTGCTCCATCTATGCATGCCGATTTGTTTAAGTACTGAAGAAAAAAAATTAGAAGCTGAGCTTGAAGCTACATCCAATTTGTAAAGTCAAAGTCTCTGCTCCCGGCTGGTAAGCAGCCAAAAGGCTAGAGGATGCTTCTCTGCCCATGCAAAAATGACGACTGGCATTTGGAGAAGCTGGATAGTCCTTGTCATTCCTTGTTTTGAAATGTAGGTCACTGCTGCTTGGTTGTTCTTTAAGATCTTCACCCTTTTGTGTGCTAGGATTTTGTCAAATGTTTTTAAAGCCTGCCAGGCTGCCAAAAGTTCTAACATGTTAGAAGGTGTTTTTACTTGAGGGAACCATCTGTCTTGTGCTTGATGACACAAGCGGTGGGTCCCCCATTCCTAGAGACCAGATGTTAGAGTAATCCATGGATTTTGAAAGAATGCGGAGCTTTTGGACGGATTTTACTTTGAAGTCCACGATCCTACACCTTTCTGAACTGGTAGTAGCAGGGGGAATATCCTGCTTCACAAAGTCCCATGCCCATTCCCATTGGCTGAGGATTTGAGTTTTCACATAAATTTTTCCTCGCCTGGTATTAAGGGTCACTCCCAGATACTCCATCACCAGGGTTGGTACCAGTGGCTCTTCTGAAGATTCACTTTCCAGTCGAGGTAGGGTCCTTAGAACTAGCTGTAAGATTCTAGCTGATTTCGCTACCATCAGGATATCGTCTAGATAAGTAAACAAGCTGATACCCTGAAGTTGCAGGAAAGCAACCACTGCCAACATTTTTTGAAGGTTCTTGGGGCAGTAGTGAGTCTGAAGGGCAGGCACGTAAACTGAAAATGGTGCTGAAAAGCAAAGATATTTTTGACAGCTGGGAGCTACCATAATGTGGAGATATGCGTCTTCCAAGACTATTGGGATCAGCCAATCTTCTGGATGAACGACTGACTGGCATCTGAAGGAACTCTATGAGAAAGGATTTGATGTGAACGAAGGCATTTAAACTCTTCAAATCTAGGAACTGAGGAAATGCTTTGGAAGTTTTCTGCACAAGTCTGGGATAGTCTGGGATAAAAACCTCTTCCTTGTTGTTCCAAGAGAACTGCTATTATGGCTTGCACTTTCATCAATTGTTGAACATAGGAGAAAAGGATCTCTTGTTTTGATCCTTTCAGAGGTAACCTGGGGCATATAGAAAACTCAGCAGTTCTGACCCTGGGCACATCTGCTCTTCCAAGTTTTATCAGTTTCGCCCATCCTGCTGACTAATCAGGATATAGTGCCTTAATCATACCTGACTATTTAGCTTTGCTCAGACACAGCACTCAGTGTTCATGCAACATGTCTCCACTAGTACTGAGCCCTTTAGCTCTGCTGAGCATTTCCTCTACATCTGCTGTTCAGTTCAGCTCTCCTTGTCCAGCTCCTATGTTAACCCCTTATTGCCCAGTCTGGAGTTTCCCTGCCTGTTCCCCTGAGCTGTTCAAGTGTTCCTCTATGTCTGCAGTGTTCCTCGTGCCCCCCGTGTCACCTGTGCCCCGTTGCTTCCTGTGTCTTCTGTGTTTTCCTGTTTCTGCGGTGGTCTCCGTGTCACCGGTGTTAATTTCCTATATTTCTGTTTCTTGACCCCTGGCTTGTTCCTGAACTTTCTTGCTTGCTGCCTACCTCAACCCTGGCCTTCCTTGACAATTCTTCTGCCTAATGATTTTGTACAGTACATCAACATTCCCACCTTGGTGTTCCCAAGGACTACAACCAGCAGCACAACATCCCCACCACTAGATGCCCCGGAGGAGACCTTGTTACTGCTTTGACATTGCGCCTTGGCCCTTCTCAAGGCTCACACCATTTCTGTGCATAACCGTACAACCCCCTAGAGGTCCCATCTCTCCAAGCGTGACAGTTTGCGCAAACCATGAATACACCCTACCAGTCCTCAGCAGATCCCAACCAACTACTTGCCCAGAGATGCCCAGGAAGCTCCTCAAATAGGTACTTTGCCAGCTTCATGTGCACAGTACCCACCTGCATCAGCTTCAGGCCCTGTCTTAGTGCACCTGCTAAACCTCAAGTCCTGGTCCAGTCTTCCTCTATACCAGTGGTCTCTGTGCTTCACCTGCCACCCCTACTATGATTCCCTAGGGATTTCATGTCATGTTGGGGCTTCATCAACCTGGGAAATTTACACTTTGAACTTCAGCCACAAAGTTTCCCCCCTTGACCAGGCTAAAGTAGCATACTTACTTTTTTTTTCTGGAGAAGCCTTGGCGTGGGCATCTCCGCTCTGGAAAAGGAAGGATCCGGTCACTAGTATTATTGAAGCCTGGGAAAGGAAGGATCCGGTCACCAGCAGTATTAAAGACAGAAAGGACACTTCAATAACCTTTGCTCATTAAACTTCAACACCTATTAGGCTTTGAGGGGGGCATGCTAGGTCATTCTTCTCCCCTTCACTCAGTGTCCCTTCATACCTATTCAGCTTCACCACAATACGTCCATACTTGCCCTTAAGGTCTTCATCAACTCTGGGGTAGCTGCCCATTTCATCTCGACTACCCTTGTCAAGGAGTGAGCCTGGCCTATAACGCCACCTCAACTCTTGCATGTCTCTGCACATTTCTTACTAACTCCTCACTACAACCTCCACATTTCTTACTAACTCCTTACTACAACCTTTACATTTCTTACTAACTCCTCACTACAACCTTCACATTTTTTACTAGCTCCTCACTACAACCTTCACATTTCTTACTAACTCCTACTGAACATGACTTAAGTGCTATATTTACCTTGATAGCTGATAGGTGTTCAAATACCTCTTCTTTTTAGTTCCCCAGGGATTGGCAATACCAAAAAGTTTATCATTTCTCAATAAGACGAACAAATCTCTATAAAATCCTCAATGTTTAGACTATCATGTAGCAAAACTTACAGACTCCAGAACTTTTACAGGAGAAGAGACCACATGCTTCTCACTAAATGGAAGCACTCTAAATTCCTTACTAAGTGGAGCAGCTAGGAAGGATAAGCCTAGGAGAGGTAAAAACAAGACAAAAATATAAAAATTTGCAAGGTCCTGGTCCAGTACCAGTGCTCACCCAGCACCAGTCCCCCAATCTATCTCCACACTGTCCATCTATTGACAAGCCCCCATTCAGCAAAGTGGTTGTGCTGTCCTGAAACATGGTTGCCCCAAGGACTTCAGTCTGCAAAGGATGGCATCTGAAGACTGAGAGAAAACCAGGAACCCACAAAAGCAGGACAGGAGACAGAATGGGAAGTCAGACAGTCCAGAGTCAGTTACCAGCAGATCCACAGATATGCAGTACAGGCTAAAGGCAAGTCCAGAAACATGGCCAAGGGCCATACATAGGAATCAGTCCATCAAAGTATCCAAAGATTAGGAAAAAAAGTGTTGTGGTCACATGCAAAATTCTGTCCAGGCAGCAAACAATCACAGATTCAGAAAACAAGCAAATTATTTTTGCCTCTTCATTTTCCATTGTGTCATTGTACCACTGGCTTCTTTGAGATACTCACTTTCTCCTTTTTTCCAGATTCTTTTTTTTATCTTCTTCCACTTTTTCACTTCATTAGAATAAACTTTCTCTCCTGTTTTCTACATAATAATGTAGGTAGGGTTTAATTAGAGAAGTTCATCTGCAAGTGCCCATGCCATTACTTTTTATAGTTGCATTTGAACCTTTCTTTTAAAACTCCACGTAGGACACCAGCTGTTGCAATCGCAGTAAAAGTACTAAAGCTCTCCAAACAGAAGGAAGCACAGGATTTGCTGATATAAGAACTCCAGCTCTGTTTTATTGGGGGATATGCCTGGACCTCCGCTGAGAGACGATATGACATACACTTATTGAGATATTGGGATGCATTTCAATGATAGGCATTTCTTAAAATGTTAAAATTGAGTGACTTTGTCCTGTCTAAAGCTAATATATTTTTCTTTCTCCTATTTATTTTGGAAAAACTAAAGATTTCTGTGATTTGACATCAAATGTTAATGCAACAAAAGGAACTACCGTGCATTTACTTGTGAAAAGGTTTAAGAGTAGAAGAGGAGTCAGGTGGGTTCTAGACAACGGAAATGAGATTCTATTCAATGATTCTGCAAGCAATAAATATACAATCTCTAAAGACGATTCACAACTAACATTGAATAATATAACAGAGGAAGATGAGGGATTTTACACTGTGATTTTAGAGAATCCGGAAACACCAGACTGTAATCATACATATATTGTCAGCATTATAAAGAATGCCACCACTGACAGAGTACATTTACGTAAGTATGTTTTAAAAAATCCTTTATTAACCATAAAGGATCAGGTGTGAATTTGGATGTCACGACTACGTTTTCTTCAAAATTTTTTTTATCAGAAAAGGAATTTAGGAATTTGAAGCACTTCTTTTTAAATCATACCCTCCATTGTCTAAATAAAAGCTTAACAAATTCAATCACTATATAAAAAAGATATATATATTCATATACACGTAATATATAACCAGTCCCATTTTCGACACATTTTGCAGGACTTTATTTCTTGGGAGATTGGCATCAACGTTCAAATAGTATAGAGGAAGCAGATCCCATGAAACGCATTAGAATTGAGACTGGACATGTGAATGAAAATTACATTATTAAATGATTTTAATAATTGAATAGATTATGTTTTTATTTAAACCGTGGAGGATGTGATTTAATAAGAGGTAGATTTTGTAGATGTAGAAGGCTATTGTATAATAAGCTACCCAAGGCAATGATATTTATTAATAGGCAATAGTTAAGTCAGAATTCCAGATCTGCAAACTTGTTTCAAATCTGTAATTCCAAAACTGCAGAAACCACTAAGCACAGCCAGAAAACTAGCAGATTCAGGGTACAGTAAGTACTGGCGGCTTGTAACAATATTTATGACATTTTAAAGCTGGCCTAAAGAAGATGTATCAGAACATGGGTGGAGGGATGACTGCAACTTACCGCATGTTCCCCTTTTTGTTATGTGAATGGTCATCAAAGAAACATCAAAGTATAATTTCTGTGTGTTGTTAACAAACGGCATGTCTAGCAATTCAACAGCAAATTATTTTAGATAATCGTATATACAATTCGTATTATAAAAATGAATTCTAATATTTATTTCTGTGATATTTCAGCGGAAAAGGACATATCAACAATCCTCATCGTAGTCTTTGTTTGCCTTTTTCTGCTACTATGCTTTGTAGCAGGCCCAATGATTTATAAGAGAGTAAGTTGTTAATTTTGTTTTTGATGAAAATGATCTTTTTGGTTGAGGGATTTTGGAGATACCAATGCTGACCTTTTCAAAGAACTAGTTGACCAGATGTGAAATAGACACATTGGGCCTGATTTATTTAAACTCTCGAAGGCTGGAGAGGATACACTTTCATTCAGCAAACCTAAAATCGATTTCCTAAATTAATTTGCTATTTGTTAGCAATTGTTTTTAATTCTTGACCAGATCCAAATCCAGGTTTTTTTGGATCTCCCAGGTTCAGTAATGAAAGGGTATACTCTCCAGTCTTGGATAGCTTTATTAAATTAGGCCGATTGGGTCCGTTTCAATAAAGCTCTTCATGAATGGAGAGGATACACTTTAGTTAGTGAACCTGGGTGATCCAACATAACTGTAATTAATCTGGTCCAACTAAAAGCAAAAGCAAAAAATCCATTCAAGCTTTGCTGGATCACCTAGGTTCTTTCAAGACAGTCTATCTTCTCCAGTCTTGGAAATATTTAATAAATCAGGCTCACTACCTTTAGTAGTTTCAAGTATACAGACCATGATAGTTAGAAGTCCTTAATGGAATGCTATTTTGGCACCTCAAAGTATTTCACCCATGTGACAATGTAAAAGCTTGGCAGCTATAATTTTCTAGTCAATATCTGAGGCCTGACAAATTTTACTATATTATTTTACTATATTATATTAGTGAAAGTACCTCCTGTGTAGCTGTGTATACACTTCCCACTTTCACATGAAATTACTCGGCCTGGCCAGTAAGGCACCAAGTTCTAGCAAAGAGAAGGCCATGCTCTTCCATACTCTGAAGTACCAGATATCTCTTGGGCAGGCTTGTAGTGACTTGGAGCTTGCACAAGACTACACACTCACTTCCTTCCCCCAAGTGACAATACTTTGCCAATCACTAAAGTGTCACATGGTAAGAAAAATACAGAATTCTATTCCTCCTTATCCAAATGTTTTATATAAGTTAAGAACAAAAGGGTGAATAAGTATATGTACCTGGCAGAGCTGGAATTAAAGCAAACCTTTGCCCTGCATGCGGAAGTACAAGTTTTCTTTTAAGGTTGAAACTTTTAGTTCTGTTTTTGTAGATGTTAGATAAATAAATAATATATTGCCAGGTAATAGAATACTGGTTGCAGAACAAAAAGTGAATATAAAACATGCAGGCTAAGGAAAAGTGGTAGAACAGAAACAATGATTTACCAATGAGGGGGGTACATCTGATTGTAGCAAATAGCTAAAGAAGAGAGTGAACCCCAAATATAAGATATTGCAAGTATCACGGTGGCTTTTTGTGGATAGGGGACAGAGAAAAAAAAAGTGTAAAAAGGTAATCATGGCTGTGTGAAAGCCACAATGTAGGTGCCCATGAATAGGTAATAACAGATGACCATGGATAAAGGATAGAAGAGGTCAAGTGGAATGTGATTGTCGAGAGGGGGCACAGAAGGCAGTAAAGCTACTTACACACGTCAGATTTTTCTCGCCCGATAATTGGCATCGGCCAGATATCGGGCGAGAATCTGGCGTGTGTACAGTTGGCGTCGTTTATCGTCTGTGGATCCGTCCACGACGAGCGATCCTAATGCAAGGGAAGGGGGAGAGCGCGCAGCAGGGTGCCGCTCCATCGTTCTCCCCCTCTCCTCTCCATAGAGCAGAACCGTGCTGTATGTACAACACCGTTCATACATCGTGTAGTCCTTTGTCGTTGGAAAGATCCTTTCCAACAACAATAATTGCACGTGTGTACACAGCTTAAGGAAAGTGAAAATGAACAGGAAAAGGAAGAGGCAGACATGGAAGTGACCACAGACAGGAGATAGATAGGGCAGAGTTGGAGATGACAATGGACAGGGCATAAAGGAGGCAGTGAGGAAGGTGATTATAGACAGAGCCTGAGATAGACATGGCTATAAACAGGGGATGTGTGCAGATTGAGAGGTGGCCATGGAAAGCAGAACATTAAAGGAAACACAAAGTTTACAATGGGCAGGAGATGTAGGTGGTTAGGAGTAGGTAGTTAGGAGGATAGGAGTAGGAAGTGACATCACAAAATGGAGAAAGGAGCCAGAGTGCAGGATGAGCACAGAGAACAGAGAGGACAGAGGACACATTGGAAAGGGAATAGAAGAGGAAGAGTGGAATGTAGGAACTTTAAGGGGCTTTTAACCCCTCTGCTGGATTTTTGATACTTTTTATTTAGTAGAACTTAAGCCTCAATGCAGACAGGAACCCATTAAAATGCCAAGCTAAGAAAGCCAAAAATTGCAGCATAGGGGTCCATGTACACCTTGGCCCAATAGATTCCACCTACAAATTAATTATTTCTTTTTTTAGAGATTGCCCTTTTAATATTTACATTCATGTAATGTTACCCAATTCTTTTTGTTCTATTTCAGAGACAAAGGTCTTTGAACCGTAGGAACAGAGGTAAGTAAAACTTCAGCTTCAATTTTTCACTCTGAAATACAGCAGCTTTTTGCTAAAATAAAAATAGTTTCTATGTATGGTGTATCAGGATTTTTTAAGTGCTTATAACAAACAATCAGAAATATAAATAACATCTAAAATTTTTGATTTATTTTATATCACTTTAAAAACATGTCACAAAACTTGGATTGATACATATATTATAATTCCAGCATACATTTCGCATATATTATGCATGTCAATTCATTTGTACAATCAAGCCATGATGCGTTTCACACATAGGCTTCCTCAGAAGGACACATTATTTCAAACACATCAGACTGTATGTATTCTAAAGTAGAGAAATAAAAGCATTTACAATGTCTTTATATTCAATTACATTTAACATTTAAAATATGACCCAGGAGACAAAAGCTGAACCTACGTATTTGTGTGTTCCATTATATTATAAAATAAAAATAGATTCAGATATAAAACTAGAGTCAACGTTTGATGCATGTAATAAAGGTGGTTGTTTCTTTCCCCATTAAAACCTGCAGTAAAAAAATTGATATTCTTCTAGGCAAAACAAAAACATATTTCCTACAGAATCAATCTAAGTCAACTTGCTTTTTAAATAATTCAAGATAAAGTGTTCGACTTGAATGGCAAACAATTTGGCATTAATTGACGGCTAACATGGTCCAAATGAGGGATGGTTGGGAGTTCTTGCTCTGATAGTCACGGTGTCAATTAGAGTGGGTGCACTGTGATTGATGGGTGGCTTCATGGTAATCTGGTTCTAAATCTGTTCAAACTAAAAAATGTATAGCAATGAAATGTCATTTTCTATTCTAGATCATATACCAGTAGCTACAAATGAAAATGAGGTTCAAGGTACAGTAAAGCATATTACAAAGCATGTTTCTGCAGAACTATGAAAAATGATAAATGACTGTAGAACTGAAAATTTAAAGCATTTCAATGTTTTATTATATTTTAGATTCCAATCCAGCAGCTTTGAATGAAAGTGAGCTTCAAGGTAGAGTAAAATTATGACATATCTGATCCGAATATCTGTAGAACTTTGCAAAACTGTCTGTAGAATTGTAAAATTTATAGCAATGAAATGTTGTACAGGTTGACAATCAAAAATCTGGCAACCTCTGGTGCCAGACTTTCAAAAATTCTGAATTTTTTTTTTGAATACTTACTTCCACACACAGGCTAGCCTTCCTCTCGCAGCACCTGAGGACGTCTGGCACAGTTCCATTGAGCAGGCAGCAGGGATGTCTCAAAGTGTATTTAGTTTAGCAAGCAAGATCTAAGAGCTGTTTCGGCAGAACAGCGCCATGAAAACATTAGTGGCCAAACAGTGTACTGCAATCCATGTATTGAAAATGCGATCCGAAATTCATGCTGGGAAACTGGATTATCCACAGCTGGATTTTCGATTGTCAACCTGTCAATTCTATTTTCCATTGTAATCCAGCAGCTATGAATGAAAATGACCTTCAAGGTACAGTAAAGCATATTATACCATATCTGAGCTGAATGTCTGCTGAACTATGCAGAACTATGAATGTCTGTAGAACTGTAAAATTTAAAGCAATTTAATGATTTATTCTATTTTAGATTGTAATCCAGAAGCTAGGAATGAAAATGAGCTTCAAGGTACAGTAAAGCATATTATAAAATATCTGAGCCGAATGTCTGCTGAACTATGCAGAACTATGAATGTCTGAAGAACTGAAAAAATGTAAAGCAATTTAATGTTTTATTCTATTTTAGATCGTAATCCAGCAGCTAAATATGAAAATGAGCTTCAAGGTACAGTAAAGCATGTTTGTCACACTTACTCTTCCCCTCTTAGGCGCAGACGCCTCTCTCCTGCGCATGCAGGCAGTTCTGACTCTGGGCGTATCTCTGTTTCCAAACTTTATGAATTCCATTCAATCCGCTGGACAATCAGAAAATAGCCTATGGACCAGCCCTGGCTATTTAGCTGGCTCACACACTACACTAAGTGTTCGTGCAACAAGTCTTCACTAGTGCCGAGCCCCTAGTTCTGTGAGCTAGTTTTTGTTCACCTGGTGCTTATTCCAGTGTTTCCTGTGTCCAGCTCCTGGGTTTTCCCCTTGTTGTGTAGTCTGTCGGTTCCCAGCCAACTTCCTTGTGCTGTTCCAGTGTTTCTCTTGGTCTCTGGATATCCCTGCATCACCTGTACCTCCTGTTGCTTCCAGTGTCTCCTGTGTTCCCTGTGCCCGCAGTGGCCCCTGTGTCACTAGTGTCTGTCTCCTGGATCCCTGGCAATTGACCCCTGGTGTGTGACCTGATCTCTCTTGCTTGCTGCCTGCCTCGACCCCGGCTTACCTTGACTATCCATCTGCTTTGAGTTTTGGTACAAATTGCCCACCCGGGTTTGCCCAAGGACCGCAAGTTGGCAATAACCAGCGGCTCAACATTCTCACTATCAGAGGCTCTGGAGAAGACCTGGGTACTGTTTGGACTTTGCGTCTTGGCCCTTCTCAGAGCCCACACCACTCCTGTGCAAGCCATAGCACCCCCTAGTAGTCCTCCTCCGTGCGTGGCAATGTTATAACAGATACCCGAGTAGAACCTTTGCAGAACTTTGCAGAAAAATCTATCCTAAACTACGAATATCTGTATATAGGGAAAATAAATGGTTTAGAAACAGGGTCTCTGAATTACAGAAAAAATCATGTTAAAAGAAATAATCAGGAGTTGGCAAGATAGAAAATAAAATTAAACTATTAATAATGTCATTTTTTGTTTTATATTTTTAGAAATAAAAAAGGACTACCATCTTCTAAAACATTTTTAAAATAAAATTCACCAACTAGGTAAAATAATGCGGCTCGTTTTTATGAGATATCTTGTCCTGAAGTTGGACCTTTACATTTGCTTAGATTTTTTTGAGCACCGAAATTATTTTTAATAGTAATCTATTTTGTGTTTGTGTTTTCCTTTAAAGAGATGAACCATTTATCTGCCAGTTCTCATGACGTAAGTAAATCATTTTATCAACACATATTTTTGTTTACGTAATGAAATCTCTTCAACTACCAATTTCCTTAAAGCCTGATTATAGACAAACTTTTTATAATTTCTCATAGGCAAAGTTAAAAATTAGTTAAAGTTAAACTTTTAGAAGGAAAGTTAAATGTTTTTTTGCTATCTCCCCACATTCTCCTTCACTACCTGCTCGGCTGACACCTGTCACCTTGAACAAAAAGTTGCACACAGAGGGTGCAGAGAGAATAAAAGTTTGGTAAAGGTTGTCAATTTTCCTCATGCTATTCAAACAAGAGAAAAAAGCAAACTCTGGCTTCCAGGTTTCTGACATAGGTTACTCAAGCTCACTTTAAAGGCTTCCACATGACGTATGTGGCACTTTCTTGATGTCTCCCGACTGGTCACATCAAGGGTGGTCTTTAGAGATGCAGAGAACATGAGCATTATACAAGGTGCTGTGGGGGAACCACCATTGGTAGCAGGAAATGATACCCTCAATTCAAAGTATGTCCCTAGTCTTCTTGGTTGGATAACCCTTGGTGTCTTTCAAGAAGAGTACAGTTGGTGATAAGAAGTCCTATGGGGGACAGCTGTTGAATTTGGGTGAGAATTGTGATGCTTTAATTTGTTTGCTAATTGGATGGGGCCTACTTGTACCCCCAGTATTTTGTGTGAGCTCCTTGTGCAGAAAAAAATGCAGTTTAAGGTTTGCAATAGCTGTTGATCAGTGCAAGCAGCAAAAATACAAAACAGGTTCAGCTCTAGAATGTTGGTGCCATTCATTATACTCTAAATCTTTCCACAACATATCAATTGGATTAAAATCAGGACTTTGACTTGGCCTTTCCAGAACATTCGCTTTATCCTTCTTTAACCATTCTTATGTAGAATGACTTGTGTGTTTAAGGTCATTGTCTTGCTGCATGATCTCACTGTTTATACCATTAGAATTCTATGGTATAATTCAGAATTCGTTGTTTCATCAATGATGGAAAGCTGTCTAAGCCCAGAAGCAGCACAACAGACTCAAACCAGAACACTCACACCACCATGTTTCACAGATAGGATAAGGTCACATGATTGTCATGCTGGAATAGGGTGTTTTACTTTCGACAAATGTAAGGTTCCTCATTTAGGCCAAAAAGTAATATTTTGGCTTTAAATGCCTTCAAAACATTCTTCTAGAATTTGATCTTTATCAAACTGTACATGTTCTTCAATATTTTTGAGGGAGAGCAGTGGCTTTCTCCTTGCTACCCTACCATACACACCATTGTATCATACTCAGGGAGACAGGGCCACTAGGGGGCATTACGGCTTGCACAAGAGTGGTGTAAGCCCTGAGAAGGGCCAAGGCTAAGCAGTAAGGCTAAGAGTCTAAGCAGTAACCAGGTTTTCTCCAAAGCCTTAGGTGGTGGGGATGTTGTGCTGCTCGTTACTGCCAGGTTGTGGTCCTTGGGCACACCAGGGTGGACAGGAAGACACACGGTATCAAATCACAAGCAGAAGAATCGTCAAGGAAGGCCGGGGTCAAGGCAGGCAGCAAGTAAGAGAGGTCAGGTCACATGACAGGGGTCAGTTACCAGGGATTTAGGAAACAGACACTAGTGACACAGGGGCCACTGCGGGCACAGGGAACACAGGAGACATTGGAAGCAACAGGAGGCACAGGTGACTCAGGGATATTCACAGACAGAGAGGAACACTGGAACAGCACAAAGAAAATGGCTGGGAACCAACAGACTGGACAATGAGGGGTTAACACAGGAGCTGGACAGAGGAAATACTGAATTAGCCAGCAGATGTACAGGAACTAGCTTACAGAACTAAGGGGCTCGGCACTAGTGGAGACACGTTGCACAAACACTGAGTGCAGTGTGTGAGCTAGCTAAATAGCCAGGGATGGTTAAGAGGCTATTTTCTGATTGGCCAGCGGATTGAACGGAACTGATAAAGCTTGAGATCAGAGGCACGCCCAGAGTCAGAACTGCCCGCATGCGCAGGAGAGAGGCACCTGCGCTTTAGCAAGGAAGAGGTAAGTATGGCACATTGCTTTTCGGTGTTCTCCTTATAGCGGACTCATGAACATCAACATTGTTCATTGCTTCCGAGTGACTTTACTCCTTTTGTACACAATCTGTCTGACCGATGTATTTCATATGTATTTCATTTATTTTGTATGTTATGTCCAGGAGACCACTGTTTAATGAAGGCATCCATCAAGAAAAAAACAATTCAAATGAAGTGAGTGAAGACAAATATGATAAAGTAAAACATTGTGCGGTGCTTAACTGTTTCTGTTCTATAAAACATGCTGAAGTTAACACTGAAGTTCCAGCAGAGATAAATGCCCCAGAACAGATTAATGCAGCTCTGTAATCATTATTACATCATTAAGGTCTCATGTTGATGGATGTCTTGTCAAAAATAGCATGTAACTGCAGAGCCTGACATGCTTGGTCTGCTATATTTGCAATGACTGGGGTATGGTAGTCAAACACCGATTAGGAGGAAGATTAAATTGCTGTAGTCTATAAAAGATTAAAAGCCAGGGTGCTATTCAATATGGTGCCCATATATAAAGTATCAAAGTTGGGTGTGCCTGGCCTTTAAAATATTATTGCTAAATTTTATTAACTATAATAAAATTGTTATCGTTTTAGATATTTATGCTTTTACTATTTGTGTTTTTTTTAGATCAAATTCATGAACTACTTTTTGATGGCCAGTATTTGATGGGATGCACAATCTGGAACTCACTCAGTGAGCTTATTGCTAACTAATATTGTCCAATGAACATTCCAACTGTACTAATGCTAGAGACTTCTCACCATATTCAGCACTTTTTATATTGACACAAGAAGTGTCCACAGAGACAGCACAGAGTCTGCAGTGGATATAACTGGAAATACCTCACAAGGAGCCATCTTGACAAAAAGGCCATCAATTGCCTTATGGACACATGCTTTTAGATACTGCCTAATATATATATGTGTACTTGCTGTGAAAGATATTCATGTTAATGAAGAACGACAACACCCTCCTCTCTGGAGTCCTATATGGAGACTGCAGATGTACTGTACTGGTGCATTTATTACTATATTAACACAAGGCCAGTCCCCTGCAGTGCTTCATTCCTGCCACTCGATGTCACTTGTCTTAAAAGTTTAATGACACCCATCATGGATCCAAAAGTGCCAATCCAAGGTGTCAAGAGCCTGGCTAGGCTCTCTGAAAAATGCTGCTCATTCCATACTGCCACTCTCTACACCCATAAATGTGGAGCTGTTTTCCAAGGGGGGCAGGTGAAGGATTACTTAGAGTTGGGTTTATTGGGTCCATTAAGTTGGGTCCATTATTGAATGCAGGGCTGTATTTGGCGATCATACTAACTTAAAGGAAACACACTTGAATAAGAGTTGATACGTTTTGTAAAAGCTCTGCCCCATCTCCCATTTCTAGAGTATGCTGCCATAGGCAGTCTGCTTTTTATATAGAATTATTTTTTAACACTACGCACTTGTTTCATTAAGTGTGACCAGTTCAGGCGAGGGGCTCAGAATCCCCACAGGTGCAAAGTGACCACTTCTGGTACAAATAAAAAGACATTTAATTGTAAGTAATCATCAGAACAAGAATAGAAAGGAAATCTTCCAACCTAGCAAAGAGGGAATTCCTTCTTATTTTGTAGAGATTTGTGTAATTTGTGTTACTTCCAGGACTAGAAGTAAAGGGGAAATTACCAAAATAGCAAACAAAGAGCAGGTGGTACTACACATTTCTTTTCCCAGTTACCTACTCCCGTTTGCTTTTTTGCAAAAATTGTTGTTTACAGAGCACAAGCACAAGTTCAAGCTATGGCTATTGCTATGATTCTGACTTTCAATGAAGGAGTCTGGAAACAAATAGATTCTGTGATATATATATACTGTACCTCATATTATTGGTGTATTGTTGGTTTTCTTTGAGGAAGAACCACTTTTCAGATCCTCTTTAACAATAGTGTTAAGAAAACCCTCTATGGGCATAGTTTCTTTATTGGGATGGGACCATTAAATGCTATGTGTTGCCATCTTTTTTTTCACTGGAGTGCAGCTCAACAATCAGCAAAACGTTTGTCATATATTTGTGGTCCTTTTGTCATTACCTGTGATATGCTCGTCTCAGAACAAGACCATTTCCTAAAGCAATAATGTTCATTTGTAAAAATTCCAAATATTACTATTGGAATATATTTTACAAATTCCCATGGAGTAGCTGTTTCTGATTGTAGCCATGAACAATCCACACAGTCTGGGCCTCTTCTCCTGTTCTTCCTCATGTAGATATAAATATTGTATTCACTGTAAAGCAGGAATGCTGGCAAATGCAGTCTGGTATCTTGTCTTCTTTGTATTTTGCGTGTTACATTGTCAGATTTAATTGACCTTCTCTCCAGCTGACGTTAGAGATGTTAGGAAATAACACTAAGTGCACTTTTAGCTAATGGAAAGAATATTTATTTTCCATCAGTTTGCTTTTGTCTGTGTTCAGTTGTATACAACCTGATTGCTATTAAATTTGTCTTGATAAAATTTGGGATCAGTTGAGCTTTTAAACCCACTTCAATCAATTGTTTTTTAGTCTTGGAAAGAGCAGGTGTGGGTTAGAACTTTTATGAAGTTTATTGTTGTCCCATGCAAAGAGGGAATATGAAAGGAAAATGTCAACATGTTACAAGGTTTAAAAATCATCACAGCCTATAATACCAGAAAAAAATAGGATACCCAAGCTATGGGGATTTTTAATGTAGACTAAATGTTTGTTTTAGGATCATCGCCCCAGAGAATGCACTAATAACATATTATCATGAAAGGCTGACACACAATCTACCTGGTGGTCCTCCAACTATGCAGCCATTTGATTGGGTTTAACTGACCCCATGGCAAGTATTTTAGGGGCACTGTTTCTCCCACTGCCACCAATGATTGGGATATTCTGTTTCCAACTGGCACAAACAATAAGCCAATGTTATATTTACCTTTACCTATGATGGGACATTATTTATTTAATTACATACACAAAGGGTATTTTATACTTCCAATTACCACAGTCAAGAGCCCTTTATGGTCAAAAGGTTTAAAGGAACCCTATTCTAACTCTTTTCTTCTCTGCACAAAACTAAAGAAAAATGTTGCCTGGAGCTGGGCTTTAAAGCTGACTTCTGCCTTGCAGTACACCACCCCTCCATTTGCTCCCATGCACTTCATTAAGAGTGTTTGGGAAGCACTCTGTACAGGCGTTTACATGTGGTTGCAGTTGGATTTTGAGGTTGTGGCAGAGTTCCTGAAGTGAAAAGAAATTGTTTGCTCCTCTGGAGGAAGAACCACGTCACCACCTGAAATGCAAGTGCAGCGATTTCCTTTATACCCTTTGGTGGCTAACTGAGTGATTTATTACCTCAAGTTTGGAAGAGACTAAAGTTAGCACTAAGCAACAGGAGGAATACCTGAAATTTCAGCTGTAATGTTTACAAAGTGTTAGTGCACAATTATAGACATATTGTATAATGTAAATAATAAATGCGTTTTATAAAAGAAATTGATTGTAATAATATGTGATAGAGTTAAGTGAAATTACTCCTGAGGTTGTGTATTATACTTGTTAATATGTACACTGCTTCTCAGTGCTGCTGTCCCTCCGTCACCAATATGATTGCGTTTCTGGCCATTGCTCCAAATGTGTAAACAAGCATACTGATTCCCTGAATGAAGTGGGTTGCACAAAGAGTTTCGGTGGGCCACATGCCCCTTCCTGGAAGTCATTACTGTGTCATTCCCACTGATGCAGTTCACAACCCCTTAGTGGCTCCCCCCCAATACTGCAAACAAACACTATTATTATACATTATTATAGCTCCGACTTATACTGCAGTGCTATACAAGTAACACGGAGCCAATCACATGAGTCTCTGCACGGAGGAGCTCTTGTACAGACTGAGAAGAACCAAGAGGTTCAGGTCCAGGCCCAGATCACGTCTACGTTTTGGGCTGAAGATTAGCTGAGGGGGGTTTACATAGCCTTCTTGATATTCCACCTGAAAATCTTTAAACATTTGTAGAGGTTTTCACCAAGAAAGTTTTGGATGGTTTGGGTTGAAATAAAGTGGAGGAGGACAGGCTGACTATTTTACAGATAGAAAAAAGAAGTGCATGATAGAGCACCCAGCGATAAGAGAAAACCCCTAAAGAAGCCGGAGAAAGAAATAAAAGGTAGAAAATCTTTATTGAAAGATTAAAATGAAAGAAGTTGTCCTTCAGGGAGAAACATGTGAAAGATAAAAGGTTCCAGAAGCAGATCAGCTAAGATGACAGTCTCTGCTGTAAGCAGGAAGTTATAGAGAAGACTCTGCTGGGAAAAGCAAGAAGGATCAAGCAGAGAGAAGGGAAGTCATGACCTGTAGACATCTATTATTATTATTATTAATATTATTATTATTAAAAATAAAAAACAGGATTTATATAGTGCCAACATATTACGCAAGGCTGTACATTAAATAGGGGTTGCAAATGACAAACCAATACAGACAGTGATACAGTACGAGAGGACCCTGCCCCGAAGAGCTTACAATCTAGGAGGGGAGATATGTAGTAGTGGGAAGTAGTGCGGGTTTGAAAAGACAGAAGATGACGGGTAGGAAAGTTTGAAAAAATGGGCTCTTTTAAATGAGCAGAAAGTAGGAGGCGTGTGTGTGATGAATTTATGAGTCAGGAAGTCATTAAAAGGTCATTGAAGGAGCAAAGGGAGCAGCTGGGAGGGGGGCTATTTTTATTTAAGGGGTAAATGAGGGGACAGAATTAAAGGTGACTCCAAGACAATGTGTCTGAGAGGAGGGACAGTGTTATTAACAGTTAAGAATATGTCAGGAGGAGATTTGGAATTTGAGGGGGGATGATGATGAGTTCTGTTTTATCCAGGTTGAGTTTCAGGAATCGGTCAGACATCCATGATGAGATGGCTGACAGGCAGCATGAGACCTTATCCAGGACTGAGGGAGACAGGTCAGGGGTGGACAGATAAATTTGAGTGTCATCAGCATACAGATGGTACTGTAAACCAAAGGAGGATATGAGACTACCGAGAGAGGAGGTGTACAGAGAAAAGAGGACCGGTCCAAGGACTGACCCTTGGGGAACACCAACAGGGAGGAGAGTGGGTGAGGAGGAATTACCATTGAAAGAAACTTGAAAGGAGCGGTCAGACATATAGGAAGCAAACCAATAGAGAGCAGTGTCACTGATACCAATGGAGTGCATGATTTGTATTAGAACAGGGTGATCAACAGTGTCAAAAGCAGAGGAAAGATCAAGGAGAAGGAGCAGGGAAAAGTTGCCTCGAGACTTAGCTCTGATGAGGACATTGGCCACTTTAGTAAGGGCTGTTTCAGTGGAATGGGCAGCTCGAAAGCCAGACGGAAGAGAGTCAAGTAGAAAGTTGATGCTCAGGTAGTCGGTGAGTCTTTTGTAGACAAGGTCCTCTAGAAGTTGTAGAAGGGAGATAGCTAGAAAATATGGAGGGGTCCAACGAGAGTTTCCTCATTTGAGGATAGGGAGAATAATAGCATGTTTGAAAGTGGAGGGGTAGAACAATGAGGCCCTGGTATGTGTAATAGCTAGGAACAAGAGGATTTGCTGGATACAGTGGGCCCAAAATGCCTTCTAAAGCTAACAGGAGTGATGTCTACATTTGTCATATGGACATTGTTGTTGATACGGAGGCAGAATCAAGAGTAATATTGGAAGCCAAAACCAAACTACACATACAGAAAAGTTACGAATTGCCTCATAAACAGGCTGATAGTATTTATTCAGACATTTAGCAAGGAGGCCAAGAAGAACTTAGTTTATATAATCCCGCTCCTTGACATCTATATGAGTCCACTCAGCAGATTCCGGGGAGAATTTCCTTCCAATAGTAACTGGTAAATAGTTAGAGGTTAGACATGCATTAGTAGAACTGCGTCTGATAGTCTAAACCTTACAACTTTAATTGAATGCTTTTCTCTTGTCATTTGGGACTGTTGTTTGTTTATTTGTTCACTTCATGTCACAGTCACTATGTGTTACCATTGTGGAAAAAAATATAATAATATAAAAAGGACACAACTTGCATTTTTTTAAGGCTCCATAGTTGGTATAGTTCTAAAAGAGAACTGTCATTTATTTATTTTGTCACATCACAACAACATTGTCAATGGGATCCCACAAATCTGCAAAGTAAAGGATTTGAGTCTATCCAATGTTGCCCAAAAGGTGCATAAATTGGCTCCACACCATACTGCATGCATTTCACCATTTTTTTAAGTATCCCAACACTTCTCAGACATTTATTTTAGTGGATTTGACTGCTAAAATTACTCTACAGAGCCAAGAAGAAACCACCAGAATTTTTGGTGTTCAAATTCAGTACATAAAAAATTTAAAATCTTTTGGACCAATTTGGCCAAACAGCCTTAAAACTGAACAAAAGGCAAATTATTTCCTACACAGTAGGAGTACACAGACTGTTTCTTCAGAGGTGAAATATTCCCATACACAAGACAGCGTTGGGGGTACTTTTGGGATCCAAAGAATTTGCAGGCTGCAACTTTTGGTGACTCCAAAATGCTTCCAGTGACAATAATAGAAGGGTATTTGGATGTTTTTCTCTTCATTTTACCCTCTCCTTTTGAAAAAAAGGAAAATGGCCTGCTTTATAAATGCATGGAAAATATAACGCATATAAGCGTTGTATCGGCAACATTTTAAACTTATGCCTGGAATGTTAGCTGAGATTGGACTTTCATTGACTTTTGCATAAATCATAACGAAAGCAATGTTACGCAAGCCAAGCATCAGTTTCCAGTATTGGGTGTGGGGCAAATATATTTCAAGCACTTATAAGGGAGTAGATCAGTCTGAACAGAAGTAAGACTTTTCCATTTCTATATGCCTGCTCACTAATGAGACTTTTTATGTGGACACAAGGCAGTCACACTATCCTAGCGATGGCAGCTCTGAATTATAGTAGCTGTTCTCATTTAAAAAAAAGTTTTGATTTCCCAATTTTTTTTTAAAGGGCATGGCTTTTTTTTATAAAAACAATCTAATGTGGAATGACTGCTTCTCCTTCTTATCCAAATCCCTTTGTCCCTTTTTGGTCCGATCTATAAATAATTATACAAATATCATTACTTAACTTTCAAAAATGTTATTCAACACTAAATATTTTATGTATTTCATTTTTAGGAAAGGTATCGGTGTAAAATTGGTTGCATTTTTGGGTCGGGGTGGCTCTTATGTCTACATGCTGTAGTGTGGCATTTCTACAAACTAAAGATTCCAAGAACCATAAAGAAGTGAAACTAAAGTCTTTAGTTAATTGGCATTTTGCCAGAGAATTATGTCTGTTATATAAAATGGTGTTGGAAGTGAATGTACATAGTTAACCACTTGGAAGCCATGAAATGTTTGTGAAGGTCATGGGAGGTTGTTACAATCTCTTACTTTTCTTTTTTGTTGTTTGTTGCTGCCTGTATTTTATAAAACTCTTTTTTGCCTCTCTCACAACAGCTATATAAAATGGAGGGGTAAAAGGAAGGGCAGCCAGCACAGAGAATGTTTAGACACTCCCAGACAAGAAATGGGGGAGGATACTGTGAATATTATCCAGTAAACTTAAAGGCACATTGCAAGTGAATAAAAACAATTTTTGATAACGGAAAATGCAACCTTGATTTTTGTATGCTGCATTTTGTTTAATATTAATGACAGTGCCAATTTCTCAGCATATGTTGTTCTGGCTGACACCTATCATATGGACAGGGAGCAAAGAGATATCTCATTTGTGACATATCCCAAAAACTTTTCTTACCCTGCTATTTTTATTTTAATGCTGCATGTATTCCTGTTGAGAAGAAACGTGAGGTCTCCTGGTTTTTTTGGACCATCTTACGTCAACCAAATAGAGTAAATCTACAAACAAATGCTGCACTTTTGGGTGGAAATCTAACATCTATGTAGTTGAATTCCAAAGCTGATTAGTCTTCACCAATTGGCCACAACTAAAGCTACGTACACACTTTCAATTAATATCGTTGGTAAATGAACGACGAAAGATCCTGCACGATATCTGCGAACGATCGTATGGCACCGATCCTGTACATACAGATAACGACACGATCGTTCGCAGATATTGTACACACGATAGATGCGATCGTTTGAACGATACAGGAAGTGACGTGCACCACAGGAAGTGAGCGAACGTTCGTTCATCGCGCATGCTCACACAATGGACGATCACTGAACGACCGTACACACGATAGATGGTCAACGATCGTCATCCAATCCGATCCACCGGTCCGGTCGTTCATTTCCAACGACTATCCTCGTTCGTCGGCGTCGTTGGTTACTTTTTTTATGAACGATTTTTGGCCAATTGGTCGTTTGTCGTTCATTTCCAACGATAAAAATTGGAAGTGTGTACGCAGCTTAAGGCAATGTACCCACATGCAATAATTGTCATTGGAAACGAATGATTAGCGATCAATCGTTTGATAATCTTTAACAAAAGAAGTGCACAATGCCCGGTGCACAGGCCAATGAACGAGGAATGTCACTGGAAGTGAATGACCGTTTTCTATTGTGTGTTTAGTCGTGTAGTGATCATAGATGGTTCTGCGGTACATTTTCTCCGGGACACTTCCTGCATCGTTCAAATGATTGTATGTATATAATATTGGTGGAATATATTTTAACTAATCATGAAAATAATTTTATTAATTGTAGAACTGACCTTAGTTGTTTATTTTCCAATGACAATTATTGCACAGTGTACCTATCCTAACACCCACTTCTGATTTCTACAAAGGGGGATACTTCGGTATGCCTCCCATTCATCCTTTCTTCTCTAATGAAGTCTGTACAACACTCAAATGTTCCATTTGTTGCTCCAACAACAGAGATCTACCTTCTGTAAATAGCTTTGTTGTCAAATGTTCATGCAAACATCATTCAGCATTTTGGCGAATGTGTAAAAAAGCCAAATATTGCACAGCAAGTACAGACAGAGTTCAGGACTGAAGCAGTTAAGTTATTCAAGCAGGAACTCACTTCAGTATGGGAGTGGAAAGTCCCTGATCTTGTGTGCAATTCCTGTGCTAGAGTCAGATCTACTGTGACTGAACATTTTACAAAACAGGAAGGTAAGGTACGAAGAAAGATTTTACATGATCTGTATGCATATTAGCTAGCAGGATTCTGTAGGTGGCTGGATTTTCATAAAGCTGCATAAACTGTTGCTCCCTCCATTGTAGTCTTTGTTCAGTGGCATTGTGCCAGATCAGAGTCAGTCCATGAGAGTATAAAGTATCAGCCTCTTACAATCCCCCTGGGGGAAGAAAATGTAGCAAAATGTAGCAAAAAAAGTAAAATGAATGATAGCAGAATAAACCACAGTGACCCATTAATCTTCTGCTTCTCCTCTAACTGTCCAATCACAAGCTGGGGGAGGGACTAGACCTGAAGGTGTTACTTAACTGCAGCATAGTAAATTCAGGTCTTGACTACTTTCATAGGAAAAGCCTTAATATATATTTTATCTATGTTAAGCTTTTCCCTGTCTGTATTTTTCTCCACCTGCTGATGAAAGTATACAAGTTGTATCGTGTGAAGGAGCAATCGATAGCATCCCAATAGAATTGTGATCTCTTTTTGCAAGCTCATAGAGATGTATGCAGTGTTATGGGACTTATTTATTGATTACCAACTGAAATATTGATCAGTTGGTCTAAAGGATAATCGTCAGAGGATCTGCTTTATGTATTAGGTTCTAATACATCAGATGATTATCGAAATGTCATTCATGGATCTGTGAGGATGGATCCATAGATGAACACTACATAAATCAAGGTAGGAGAGCACAGTAGGGTGCCACTCGCTCATCCTCCCCCTCCTTTCTCCATAGAACAGAATAGGCCTTGTGTGCACAGAACTTGTTTTTTCATCTGTGACTTTCTTTGGCCATAAACATTCATGAAAGCTATTTCCAGCAATGTATGCTCTGTTTTGTCTGACCACATAACTAAAATGGCATTCACAGGTATGGTATAACCAGTTTATCTACACCGTTCGTCCTTCCCAAACATTTGTATAGCTAAATGCAAATGTCTCCTGAAGGTGGAGCACACATACAAGTTTCATATTCGCTTAGACTGAGGTCATAACATAGCTGGCAGTAATCCTAGACTGCTCCCATCAAGTCATTTATAGGAAATCAAAGTCAACAACTTCATCCCAACCAAAAAAAAAAGCGGAATGTGGAACCCAACCAGTCTCTCGGGTGAAAAAAATCCAAAAGGGTAAAGTATGGCAGTTTTAACCAAAGATTGATAGATATATTTATCAAACAGTGATTGGAAATGGCTGTTGTTTTTATGGTTTAGTAGAAATGCTTTGGGGTAAGATAACAGCACAGCTCTGACTGTAGTAAATACTATGGATTGCTTCTATTGGCTGTTGGTTGTAAGAGACCAAAATGCCAGATAAATCACCCTCTACGCTAAATCAGAATACTTACCTAGATCTAATCATAAAGCCTGCAGCATTGCCTACTTTCCTCTGTCGGTTTCCTTATTTAATGCTCATGCAAGAACAGTTCAGCATAAAAGACTACGGGGTTGTCAGGACACCTGCAGCACCCTATGTTGCCTGCAGGTGGCACTGTGATTTTGTATGTCTTTCTTGTGCTTCCACTGACAACCAGCAGGGGAGTTGATGTATAAGTTCTGGCTTAACAAGTATCACAAAGCCCTAGCACTGTACTTGTACCTGTGTGTATCCTTGCTGGTACAGTGGCCACTTGCTCATTGAATCTTTGCTCTGATCCTGACACTAAGATCCCAGATATGAATCATAGCCAGGACACTTTCGGCATGGAGCGTGTGTGATCTATGTTTGTGGGAGTTTGATCCCAAAAAGGTTATCAAGATTCCCCTATAATTGGCCTTTGACTATATAAAGGACATTTGACTACGATAGGTACTAAAGATTGTGTGAGGCATCGTAGAAGATGTCCGTGCTGCTAAAAAGAATATATATCATTTTTTGTTTTGATTTTACTGTTTACCCTTTTGCAAAATATTTGGATACATAGCAATCCATCCCTCTATCTCTCTATTTGGGACACATAGAAATATTATGACAAAGTAGGATTACCATAAGTCCTTACCCCCTCTCTCTGGCAGTTTATAGAATGCCAGATCTGTTGGTAACAAATTAACCTCCATACACAACCTTCTCCTTTCTAAGTCTCTGATCTTTCTTGCTCTCACTGAAAATTGGCTGTCCTCCTCTGACTCTGCCTCTGCTGCTGCTCTCTCCTATGGAGGCCTGCACTTTACACATACCCCTAGACCTGGCAACAAAGTAGGGGGTGGTGTTGTAAGAGACCAAAATGCCAGATAAATCACCCTCTACGCTAAATCAGAATACTTACCTAGATCTAATCATAAAGCCTGCAGCATTGCCTACTTTCCTCTGTCGGTTTCCTTATTTAATGCTCATGCAAGAACAGTTCAGCCCAAAAGACTACGGGGTTTTCAGGACACCTGCAGCACCCGATGTTGCCTGCAGATGGCACTGTGATTTAGTAGGTCTTGCTTGTGCTTCCACTGACAGCCAGCAGGGGAGCTGATGTATAAATTCTGTCTTAACAAGTATCACAAAGCCCTAGCTCTGTACTTGCACCTGTGATTTCCTTGCTGGTACAGTGGCCACTTGCGCATTGAATCCTAGCCCTGATCCTGACACTAAGGTCCCAGATATGAATCATAGCCAGGACACTTTCTGCATGGAGTTTGTGTGATCTATGTTTGTGGGGGTTTCATCCCAAAAAGGTTATCAAGATTCCCCTAGAATTGGCCTTTGAATATATAAAGGACATTTGACTACGGTAGGTACTAAAGATTGTGTAAGGCATCGTAGAAGATGTCTGTACTACTAAAAGGAATAAATAATAATTTTGGTTTTGATTTTACTTTTTAACCTTTTGCAAAGTGTTTGGATACATAGCAATCCATCCCTCTATCTCTCTATTTGGGACACATAGAAATATTATGACAAAGTAGGACTACTGTATTACTTTTGCAGAGGTGGTGCCAACCATTAGTATTGCAAGGGGTCTCCCTGCAGCTTTTCTTCTTGAGATTAATGACTTAGCATTGCCTATTCATGATGTCACATGCAGGGACAGCCATCGTGGTGGAGGAGTACTGTATATGCTCAAAACTGCCCACCGATAATGAACAAGAAGCAGCAGAAGGGATGGAGGAAGCATAAATCTCAACAAATGTAATAAACGCAGGGAGATTCTTGCACTTCAGGTCCTCAGGTACAGTTTCTACTCCAGCAAGGAAAACAGAAAGCAGAGCTGTAGTGACATCAACAAATATTATAAGGCAGTAAGATGCAGTGTCCATTTGATCCTACTTTTAGTCCTCACAACTGGATCTTCATATCTTTTAGTCACAACTAACATTTCCAGAAGTTCCACATGGGATTGCGAATCTTCTCTGGATTTAATTTAAAATTTCTTTATCAAAGTTCATATCAAAATTTTTCAAAATGCAATAAATCTGGGCATGATCTAGCAGAATGGTATATCTTTGACAGTCCTCGTGGTAAGTCATGACTTTAATATGGGACAGAGCTAATAGTCACAGGTCCATTCTAGTAATTGTACTGTACTATAGATACGAAATTGCTTTTAACACTGATTATTTTTTTTTATCTTTCAGCTCCTAACAAAACTGACTACCCCAAAAGATGGACATTTCTCTGCTGTTATTCATTATAATGATTCCATATGGTAAGTGTATAGTATTATAGTTCCTGTTGTTCTGAAAAACTCAGAGGCAAGGGGTGGTACATTAATGGATTTCTTTATCAGAGTATAACCTGGTTGTATTGTGATGAATCTGGCATACTCCCACCATATATAAAAACCTAACGAAAGACCTGATTAAACTTTTTTTAGGCAACCAATTTTAAAACTTTTGATTCCGGAATTTAAATTAAAAAAATCATAAAGCCAATGCATTTTAGAAGTTGCAAAGCATTCTCACTGTTGTCTCCAGGAGAAGTCGACCCTAAGAAACAACATACAGCCAAATGTAGACAGTGGTTTTTGCAGATTTTTTTTTGGGTGCTTACTTGGTAAGTTTAACTCACTAAGCAATGGTATAGAAAAGTCTAGCAGAGAGCATTCTCCTTCACAAGTGTTGCTGGAGGATTCGGAGAGATCAGTGCTTATGTCCCTGAGAGGTATAAAAAAAGGCAGTTGGTGTTTAATGTTGATTATCAGGCTAACTTTAAATTTCACATTCACCCAGGATCCTATAACTGATTGATGACATATGTATAAATGACATTTTTACTCATCTAAAGTCACAGTCACTTGCTGCACTAGCCCTTGGTCTTCTCTCCTCTGCTCGTGAGTCCTTCTTTGGAGGTCACTTGCTTCTCCAGAAAATCTATATGTTTTTCTAGCCCTGGAAATTCTGTCTTCTTCCACTTAACTGTGAAATCCTTCTTCAATGGTCACATGCTTTTTTCCAAACCCGAAAATGTTTTCTATTGTTGTCCAGGTCTTACTACAGAACATTTCGATGAGAGATTGGTAATATTTGCTAACTTTACGGATGAACTAATTCTCCCACTGCCTGCACATCTACTCCATGAAATCAAGAATGTTTTCTGGAAAAAAGAAACTGAACAAATCGCTGTTGTGTTTGGAACTCTGCCCAGTATAAACCCCTTATATAGTGAAATAATAGAAATCTCCTATTCTGGTTCATTGATAATAAAACCTCTAAACTGGGAAGATGGAGAAGAATACTCAGCAGAAATAATACTGAATAATTCCAGTATGAAAACAATATCTTATCAAGTCAAAGCTAATTGTAAGTATTTTATTTTACATTTTCAATATCTGCACTAACAACTTCTCTTGATTGATCATCAGGATTATGTTGGACAGACATGTTTTGTATCCATTATAGCAAACCTCTCTAGTCCAGGGCAAATAAAAATGAGTATCGGATGAAAAGGACAGTAGGTTACCATCATTGATCAGTACAAATATTATTATGGTTTGTGTATCTACAAACCAATATAATATTTGTATTATTAGGGTTGGCTCCAAGATTAACAGTGACTACCAATACACAACAGATATCACTACTTTACTATCACTAAACACCAAAAGCCAACCTGCTCCACATATATAGACAGCCATGTTTATGGTATATTATATACTGTTCCATTAAAATATTTCCTTGGCTTAAGTTCTCATACCGCCTAAATATTCATATGTATTAGTGAGACTTAATTTCAAAATAAAGGACCGATATGAAGGCTTAGAAGAAACTGAATAGGTGGGGCTAAGCTTGGTTTTTTTGGAAATATGAAGATAATCATGTCAGATTCTTGATCTACTAATTGGAACCTCTACTTCTAGAAGTTTCCATTACTTTCTTAGTTTAAAATTGCTTATAAGTTATGATAAGATAGTTATCTTTAGGATAGCAAGTGGAAAATCTGCCTGATCAGGTTTTGTGATTTGTCAGAGCAATACAAACAGGCTCTAGATGTTCCAGGTGACAGATAAAATGAACTGTGTTTCCCAATATCCTCCCATTCCCCAACTACCTACCTTCTTCTCCCTGCAGAAGTCCACCTTGGGTAAAGCTTTGGTGCTGGGGTATACATGATTGCATAAAAAAACTTGCAATTAACATGTGACAGTATTGAAACAATATTTTATAATAGTCTCCATATTATAAAATAAATAATAATTCCAGCTATGATAGTAAGAACCCCTCATAATGGGCACAGTAGGTTTGCAAAACCAAGACCTTCTACAGGGATGCTGGGAATCATTCACAGCAGGTTGGCATACACAGAAACGTTGTCAAGTGATGGTGGGAACCCTTTATAATGGGCCGGGCAGCTTTGGTGAATCAGGATCTCAGTGCATAGATGACATAAACCCCTCATTGGGCCAGAACAAGTGTAAAGATCCAGGAACTTAGGGTAGGGATGCTGTAAACCCCTCATAATAACCACAGCAGGTGTGAAGACCCAGGACCTCTGTGCAGGGTTCTAACCATTAGAATCCCTAAAGAGTTTAAGGAGATGGTTATGCAATTTAATGGATTTCAATGATCATGAATGGAGCGGAGAGCTTGTAGCATTCATTTCATATTGATCATTTAAACGTTCAGTTTCCTATTGATTTTTCTCTCTCTTCATAGATCAAAGGTACACCTTGCATAAAAATGGTAAGTATTATTCTTGAAATCATTTTATTTTGTAACATTTTATAGCTCGCTTCAGTCTATACTGGAGTCCATGGCTCCTTGCATGGCTCCTTAGTTGGTATATATCTTTGCAGGGCTTTATGAGCAGAACTAATTCTGTGATTAACCCATGAGGATAGAAATACAGAACTGGAACTGCTGACTAGTTTTTGATAGTATGAGCTTTTAAGCTGTTATTTTCATCCCAGATTCACTACTCAGTAAAAGTAAATATCAGCCTTTGAACAAGCTGCATAATGGCTGAAAAGCCTGAACTGCTTACTTGATAAGGGTCACTAGGATGTAAAGTTAAAGAGATAGCAGAGATAGCGCTGGAGCCTGCACCTTAATGCACAAGTCAATGGCAGCCCCATTCATCCTGATCTGCCCTCTTTGATTGTTGAATATTTATATTTATTACTTGTAATAACTGATATGTACTGTGAATCTGCTATTAAAGACCCTAGGATATTATCAGCCACTGTTGGAGAAGATTTGATTCTGCCATTGGAAAATGAAATAATTGAACACACAGCAATTGAAGAGATTGATTGGCTGACAGAGAGATGGGTTTTCTTTGCCACAACAAAAGTTGATGGGCAAATTCGCTTTCCAGAGAACATTTATTATGGAGGTTTGTCCAGCACATCAAATGGTTCCCTAATCTTCAAAAAAGTAACAAAGGATGATGAAGGAGTGTACAGAGCCTGTATCTATTCATGTAAAGGAGAAGTAGAGGAGCAATTGTACCACGTCCGAATTATTGGTAAGTTCCACCTGGGAACAATATCAAGTGCTAAAATACAATTACTCCCCTCCCTGCCTAAAGCTTCCACACTGGGGAGTCTTATAACATGATTATCCCGGTCTAATGAGCAGAGAGATGACTTAGGTAACTGTACTGCTAAAACTGATTTTACTGAATAGCACAGATCTGAAAACTGTAAGCAGTATAAACACACACGATTCCTTGGTAAATTCGGCTGCATGTTTGCTCACAGCCATTCCAATCCCGCTTCTTTGCTTGTTCAATGCATATTCAAACATTGACTTGCTCTGCCACCTAGTAGCCAAGTCAAAATAGCAAATGCTATTTCTTCTAATGAATTTAAGGATGACTCTAGGTCGAATTGACATTAGAATTTATAACCCCTGCCAAGAGAGTAAATCATTTCTGGAAACAGGTGCAGATTTTTTTTGATGTTGGCCATTGTGGCTACTGATTTCTGATGATCTGCCTACACCTGTCAGCTATCTACAAAACAAGAGGGGATGAGAAAATAAATTATCTGCTCAGTGACCCTGATTTATGAAAGCTCTCCAAGCCTGGAGAGAATACACTTTGATCAGTGAAGCTGGGTGATCCAGCAAACCTGGATTGGATCTGGTCCCGGATTAAAAACATTGTCTAGCAAATAGCAAATGATTTTAAAGATTCCATTCCAGGTTTTCTGGATCACCCAGCTTCACTGATGAAAGTGTATTCTCTCCAGCCTTGGAGAGCTTTAGTAAATTAGGGCAAATGTATTAGGTTTTCTATGTGTTTTTATAAGAAAAAAATAATTTGTGTTCTTTATTGCAACAGTTCCGGCTTTAGAAAATCACTTTGAGAAGTCCACAACGAGCGCGTCTACTCCTTTTACCGGAACCGTCAAGATCGTGCTTTTTTTAATCTGTATGTTGATTTGCTCCATCGTCTATACAATTTATTTATCTTTAAGACGTAAGGTAAGTTTGATTTAGAAATCTATTCTCTTTACATTTATTATATTGTATATCAATATGCTGCAGAAATATTTCTATCTTTGTCCATTCAAACAGCTTTTAAAAGTTTACGTGTCATGAACCCAGCCATACTAAGCTCAGTTTATGTTAAAATATGTACAGAAAGAAATCTTTCTTTAGCCTAACTTGCTGCTGTTAATGCTGTCAGGATATAAAGCAGCCAAATCTCCAAGTCCTGTCCTTGGGTCCGCAGAACCTATTGGTATCTTTAATATAACAAGGACCTCAATGTCCAAATGGGCAGATAGGAGTGGGGGAAGCTGGACTACCTGGGCAGGCTCTATTGTAATGAGCGATCTTCTGACTTCCCAAGTATTTGTACAGAAAGTCATGCAAGATAGTCAACCAGATGTCTAGTATTTTTAGAAGGTCTATATCGGCAGAAAAGGTTTACTTTATTATCCTTCTATCTGACAAATATATATATATATATATATATATATATATATATGTGTGATTCTTCATCTATCCTTTTTTTTCAATCTGTTTATAGAAAAAAGAAACCATATACTCACAGTCTTTGGTAAGTGAATATACATTATTAATTTCGGTCTTTCATTTGTAAAGCCTGTTCCCTTTTACACACAAGATTTCTCAGTCTACTCTATTGTTAAATCTCAGCTCCACATTTTTCCTCTTTAGTCCTCCCATCACTTAATGTTTAGATCCTTTAGTTGCATGCCACCACATGGTCCTCTTCTTCTTTGGCTATTGCCAGGAGGTATTCAGTGATGATATTGCTTCTGGACATTGTATTATGTCATCATGAGGAAGCTTTCTGTACGTCATGCCTAAAAGAATGATTGCCAATTACAACCAATCACTGCCTAAATTCCAGAAATTCTGGTGGTTAGTGGCAAACAAATATTGTTTTATAGGTATTAGTACACCCAACACCACATAATACTACACAGTACCTCCATTGTTACTACATTACTTCGCTTAAACTTTCTTCATGATAAATAAAATAGCTTGTGGTTTACATCAGTGATACTTACCAGTGCATATTCTACTATTCGTCTGTTTTAGGAGGAGACACAAACCTTTAGGAACCCAAAGGAATGTGAGAAAAGCCTTGAAAAGATAAATCCTGCATAACATTTCAGTGCTATAATTTTTACAGATTTCTCTCTAATTGTACCCTCAGTTTGATTGCCGGCGTTGTGTGGTCAGGTGACTAAGAGAGAACAAGAGATGACCTTTACTGGTGATAAAATGGTCACCCTGATCCTCCAGTATGATCTAGATAGGAGTGATACTTGCTTACACTGCCATTCATATCTCAGATAGACTTTCCACCCCCTGTTCTCTCGATCATAAAAATGTAATATATATCAGTGCTCTCTGCACGCATGCTAAGAGATATAATCCTTAAATCAGGTTGGCAATCCCTTGCTGTTCTGCATTGCAGTATGGCATGCCCTGGTTATTCCCTCTGGTGGCATTCCTTGCAGCAGCAAAGTAGATCAAAGAATTAGCTGACTGCCGTTTGCAACATCCCCAGCTTCTCCCGTAGCCGTGCACTTTCTACCTGAGATGTACGTTTCTCAGCATCCCCTGCACATACACTGAGGCTGTGTGCAGCTGCATCATTGGTTATTGACCCTGGACTGAATAACCACCAACCAACCACCAACGACACCATTCGTTGCACACAGGTAGTAACCATATGCATCTAGCTTCCAGATGCTGGGTGGGGGCTTGCTATAGGTGAAGAATATGGCAAAATATTGGAGGATTGGTGTTTGGTGAGCTCTGGCATTGGACCAAGCCCTTTCACCTGTCTCTTCTAATGCTGCTTCTGTATATAAGTCCTCTTCCACCGTTCTTCCACCATCTTTACATACATACATGTGTGTATATATATATATATATATATATATATATATATATATATATAGTGTCTTATTATTATTATTATCAGTATTATGCAGCGCTTTACAAAGTTCATAGTCATGCCACTAGCTGTCCCTCAAGGGGGTTCAAAATCTAATGTCCCTGCCATAGTCATATGCCTTTAATATAGTCTAAGGTCAATTTTGGGGGAAAGCCAGTTCACCTAACTGCATGTATTTGGAATGTGGGAGGAAAATCACACAAGGCAATATTCAAACTTGGGACCTAGCGCTGCAAAGGCCTTGGTGCTAACCACTGAGCCAAGTGTGCTGAGCCAATCTTGATAGTTTTCAATCACCTCTCCAACCCAATATATCATAGTCTCTAGTACCCTCCCTATTTATCTTTATCACATTTTACATCTCTGGTGGCATATCAGTGAACTACAAATATCAGCTATACAGGTATAGTCCCATAGATAGGCACATCTGACATACGGACAACTCCTAGATATCAGGCTTCCCTGCTTTTCCTGTGCAGGACCGAGATTTGATGGGGGGAGGTTTGCATGACATGCACAAGAAATCTTTTGCTAAACACAGTTGAGGTTGTGGGTGATTTTAGGAGCTGAGCTGTAAAATCCTGTAACTCTTTATAAATCAAGACAAACTCTGTAGTGGTTACTTTTTGCATATCAAAGCACAGCTTGCTCCAGAAGTTAATGAATGTCTAGGCTTCATAAAGTTGATTGTTTTATTTTTTGCTTTGTGATTAACTCACGGTGAAGATTTTATACAGTAACTGACACCGTGCTGTCTAATATTATGTTAAGACAAACATCTGTCCTAATTGCATTTATTAAAATAATGTACCTGTTCCGACCTACATACAAATTCAACTTAAGAACAAACCTACAGTCTCTATCTCGTATGTAACCCAGGGACTACCTGTACCAATTATAACATTAAATTTCATCACTGATCATCTTGGCCTCATCCATAAAGGGTCCAAACATCTGCAGCGACACTTTAAATTGAACAAAAGAAGAGTGACATGATCATTCTCTCGGATTTGTTACATTATCCTACTGATGATCACCCAACTCTCCTTGTCTCAACAAGGGAAGCCTACAACACAGAATGAGGTACATGCCATATGTTGGTATTGTTGGTAAAGTGGAGAGGCTTACAACGTTCACCCAAAACCAAGGTTTACTACAAGCAACAACAATTAAACACAAGCGCGCCAACAACCATGACTATGATATAGAGCTCACCCTAAGGCTGGTGGTTCAACAGGCCTTTATTGTTACATACCAATAGAATAGGACCCTAGAAAAAAATGAGACGTATCTTGCATATGTTGTATAGATCTTGCACTTTGCACTTTGTTGCCAAACTAGATTGGTGACCATTTTGGGTTTAATTACTGTTTTTTATTGAACATAATATTATGTTTTAATACATTTTTTGTTATATTATTTAATACTATTTCTTTTGACACAGCTAATAAAGTTTTTTTTCACATATAACCTATGTGTGTTAGGGAATGGTTATTTATACATTAAGGGTTACATGATCTGTTTATATTCTTCCATTACAGTCTGGGAAAAGCTGTCTAGTTGTCATCATCAAAACTCATTTTCTTTTTTCTTGGTGATTGTATTTCTGCTTACCTGTATGTGGAGTAGATGTGGCTCCAGGTTCATCCACATTTTTTAGTACATAGATCCCAATACCTGGATAAATACCAGAGAATCAGTTAGGTGAGACTCACGCAGGTTATCGTACAAGTTTAGGGTCCTGGGGTGACAACGCTCACTGACTGAACTGTATCTATGGAGTAGCATTGTCACCCTAGCACTGGAACTTTTAGTTAGTACTACAAACACCTCTCACTATCTTTATTGCCACATATACTCAAATATAAACCCACCTGTAACCGATAACATTGAAAACAGCAATCAAAAAATGTCAATAAAACTAACACAAATAAATACATTCATGGTGTATTATTTAAAAACATTTATTTCAAAGATGAAACAATAAAATCACATGGGCTCAGTATTATCATCATTTTTCTCGTTTTTTATAGGTTAAGGAATGTTGCACTTTGGAGTTGATGAGTCAATTACTACACTGGTGCATTATTGTTTGTCACCAGTAGAGGGCACTGTGTTCTCATGTAAAGTGTATATCAATTGCTAATAGTATCTCACACAGCAAGAGTTTGTATACAGTGCCATCTAGTGTGTGACCAGAGTATAAACGGCAATTCTTTTTTCTAATGTCATTTTCAGGTTAAAAAAACCTACAGTATGGGGCACAAACTATGCTTTGTAATATACAAGGGCACTGGATTCTCAACATGATAGACAGGGATATGTTTGTATGCAGAAAACATACCCAGACTAAAAAAGTATCTTGTAAGCCTAAATATATTACATTTTTCTATAGGGATAACGTCCTTAAATTGATCTCCCCCTTCTTTGGCTTGGTACAAAATGCACCTCAAAGGAAGGGATGCTGGGCTTTGCATTAGATATGGAATCCTATTAGACTATTGGAATGTGATGTCTCCTAAAATACCAGTAACGAAATAAGTTTACCATCCCAAACATCCCACAATGCAGTGAATATCACATTCACTAAACATTCTTTGGTGGAGAATCAATTACTGTACTGGCATTGAAAGCACATGGACCTGGAAGATTCTCCACCAAGGGGGATGTTTGGTAATTTTTTTTTATCAATAAACTTATATCTTCTATGCAAGCTTCCAGGTTACTCTGTAGTACACATGGTTCAGCCACCATGTGACCATTGCACAACATGTCCCACTAGAGATAGCGCTTTTTCCTCTGATTTCTTCTCTTCCTCCCTCCCCTCTTTGTAACACTGCCTAAGGAGCGGCGTTCTAAATTAGGAAACATATGCAAGGTGTCAGAAATGTCTGCACCTGTTAAGAAGAAACTATCTGATATGTTTGGGGATAACATAGGACAGCATGAAGTGCATCAATCTAAGTTCTGCAACTTCTCATGTCACATGCCACATGTATGTCACATGTATGTCACATGTATGTTTCAAAGAACGTAAGCGTACATTTCTATGTGACACGGCACCATTCCCCATCTCTCTGAGTGTAACACTACATTGTACTGACTACAGGAGGGGATGAGGGGTCTGCAGAATACAAGGAACAATAGTCTAGGCCTAGACTAATATACCCGGTCCTCGTGTTCCACAGACCCCCATTCCCTCCTATAGACTAGGACCTCTCCTGTTTAGGAAGCACAGACAGCCCAATGGAGTTACCCTGCATGCAGCTCGGGGGAACATTACCTCAGACAGCTTGGGCAGGCAGCTCAAACAACTTTACCATAGACAGGGCTGATAGTCCTACGAGGACCCCTGCAGGCAGCCCATGGAACTTTACCTGAAGCAATGCAAAGATTCACTGATGACCCAATATAGGCAGCCCAAACTTTACCTCAGACAGGGTAGACGGCCTTTGGAGGACCCCTGCAGGCAGGCCAGGGAACTTTACCTCAGACAGGGCAGAATACCCTTTGAACACCACAGCAGCAGCCCTGAAAACTTTACCTCAGGCAATGCAAAACCCCCTGGAGGACCCCTGCAGGCAGCCTAGAAATTTAACCACAGATAAGGCAGATTACCCTTGGAGGACCCCTGCAGGCAGCTCAGAGAACTTTACCTCAGCAGGGAAAATAGCTCTTGGAAGACCCCTGCAGGCAGCCATGAGGAACATTACCTCGGACAGGGTGGAAGGACAGGTTGCCAGGCAGGGCAGGCAGCTAGGACAACTTTACTATAGTCCTATGAGGACCCCTGCAGGCAGCCCAGGGAACTTTACCTGAAGCAAAGCAAAGATCCATGGAGGACCCACTCTAGGCAGCCCAGAAAACCTCAGACAGGGCAGACTACTCTTGGAGGACCCCTGCAGGCAGGCCAGGAAACTTTACTTCAGACAGGGAAGAATACTCTGAACACCACAGCAAGCAGCCCAGAAAACTTTATCTTAGCCAATTAAAACCCTTTGGAGGACCCCTGCAGGCATCCTAGAAATTTGACCACAGATAAGGCAGATTACCAGTGGAGGACCCCTGCAGGCAGCTCAGAGAACTTTACTTCAGACTGGGCTCATAGTCCTATGAGAACCCCTGCAGGCAGACATTACCTCAGACAGGGCAGATGGCTTTTCGAGGACCCCTGCAGACAGACCAAGAACTACCTCTGTTAGGGCCAACAGCTCAGAGAACATTTCCTCAAACAAGGCTGACTGCCCTTGGGAGACCCCTGCAGGCAGGCCAGGGAACTTTACCAAAGACAGGGCAGAAGGCCCTTTGAAGACCACAGCACACAGCCCAGAAAACTTTACCACAGGAAATCCAAATCCCCTTTGAGGACCCCTGTAGGCATCTTAGGAAACCTTACCTCAGACAGTGCAGACAGCACATTGATGACCCCTGCAGGCAGCAGGGACAGCACTACGAGGACCCCTTCTGGCAGGTCAGAGGGACTTCACCTCAGGCAGCCATAACAGTCTCTTTAGGACCCCTGGCTATTCAGATCCCTGCGCCTAGCAACTGTTAATGTCTACTGCTAACCCCTGACAGGAAGTAACATTAATATATAAATCATTATTATTAAACCCTTCAATTTTTCTGTTCCTAAATATAAATCTGCATGAGTGATCTTACACAAGTAATTCTAGTTATATAACCTACGTAATGGTCCAGTGTTCATGTATCCATTCACATTGCCACTTTTTGGTATATTGACATATATATATATAGGGCAGGGGTAGGCAAACTCCGGCCTTTAGGCCAGATACAACCTAGCCAGTAGTCTGTTCCGGCCTAACACCCCCCTGGTTGATCTGGCCTAATCCCAGCTGGCAGGGGACGGCAACCCGCGGCCCTGGACCTGCATGCGGCTCTTGAGCCTCCTTGTTACGCCTCCCTTACCTATTTACCGCGGCTAGCCTTAACACTTTCGCCGCCGGGTTTAAGGCAACATTCAGGGATTTTGCTTCAGGGGTGTTTCAGGTGGGGTCGGAGCCATCAGCGCAGTTCTTAAGAGAGAGAGACAAGCCTAGTGTGCCTTTTTGATCTCCTTAAATGGCCTAGTAGCCAAAAAAGGTTGCTGACCCCTGATATAGGGAAACCTGCTGACTATAGCTCTCCATGGTGCCGAAACTGAAACTTTGGTATATTTATTTATTAAAAACATAACCCCCTCTTCCACTGGGAACTAACCAGCTGGGCACATGAGGTAAGTAGGCGGCTGGTGACCTCACTGCTATGCCAGCATCAACCTCCATACCCTACAGCATATATAGGGGAATTCAATAGGGGTCCAATACAAAACCAGAGGCTAGCTTCCTGATCTGATTCAATTCTTCCCTGGTGTCTAAAAAATGGGGCAGATGGCATGCTGTATAAAGTGCAATTACCGCTGCCATGGAACGGCTTGGTACAATATCACCAGACGGGGACATTTGCTAACATGGGGTCTAGAGGTCCCCTAACACCAATGTATGAACCCACAATGGGTGATGCACCTGGTTGTAGAAATGTCTGTGCACTGTGCTGGGGAGCTTTCAACACAGCTGACCATATTCTCATATTGGATTCTGTGGCCCCGGCAATACAAAACCTGGGGCAGATTTTTAATAAAGAGGGGTAGCTAAATCTGTAGAAAAAAAGTAGATTAGAGGATGGAGCCCGAAGGTCATGCACAGGTCATACCAGGGCACAGAGTGCAATATGTCGGTAGCCAAGCAATGGTCAGTCCAGGATGCAGACAATTGGAGGTCAGAGGAAAGCCTAGGCTGGCAACAGGAAATAAACAGTAATGAGTCCACCCACAGCATTTATCAAACTGAAGCTATCATGGATGAGCCTTCTAGGTTCTGGACAAGCTTTGTGTGATAACTGGCCACATAGGGGTTATACAGCTGCTCAGAGAATAGCTTTTGGTCCTTACAATCGAGAAGTGACTGGCAATCCAGTTGATCTGCCTTTCATCAGATGGCAGGGGCCGTTACAGGGAGCGACTAAACTGCAAGAGAGCTCAAAACGAGCGGCTCTCACACTACATCAAAAAACAACAAAGATAGAGATTTAAGCAGGGTTTTTCGGCACAAACGATGTATTCAACATACATTAACAAAATTTGTAATAGGGTTTGTACACACATTGATTGGGAGGCGTTTCATAATACAGATGGACAATGACCCAAAACATACAGCCAAAGCAACCCAGGAGATTAATAAAGCAAAGAAGTGGAATATTCTTGAATGGCCAAGTCAGTCATCTGATCTGAACCCAATTGAGCATGCATTTCACCTGTTGAAGACTAAACTTCAGACAGAAATCATGAGGCAGCCCTTTAAAGACCCCCCAAGGCAGCCCAATGAAGTTTACCTCCAGTAATGCAAACCCTCCTGAGGACCCCTGCAGGCAGTTCAGGGAACTTTACCTCAGACAGCCCTTGAGGGACCCCTGCATGCAGCCCAGAAAACTACCTTAGGCAATGCAAACCCCCAGCAGGCAGCCTAGAAATTTTACCAAAGATAAGGCAGATGACCCACTGAGGACCCCTGCAGGCAGCCCAAAGAGCTTTACCTCAGGTAGGGAGAACAATCCTTTGGGGAAACTTTACCGTAGGCAGGGCGGATAGTTCTTTGAGGACCCGTGAAGACATCCCAGGAAACATTACCTCAGACAGGGCAAACAGCTCTTGGATGACCCCTGCAGGCAGACATGGGGACATTACTTCGGAAAGGGCAAAGAGCTCTTGGATGACCCCTACAGGCAGACATGGGAACATTACCTCAGACAGGGCAGATGGCTCTTTTAGGACCCCTGAAGACAGGCCAAGAATTTTACCTCAAGTAGGGCAGACTGCTCAGAGGACTTTACCATAGATCAGGCAGCTGACCTTTTGCGGACCCCTCAGCAGGGGTCTCTGTCTAAACAGAGTGCAAACGTTTCAATCCACAGACACATCGGGGAAAGTTATATCATCGCAAAGTTTTTTTATTGATATCCATCGCCACCTAGTGGACGCCATTGGAAAGTGCTGTGATTTTTGTCATTAATACCAACAGTGAAATTGTCATTCATTTTATTATTCAGTAGTTATATAGCGCCAACATATTACACAGTGCTGTACAGCGTCCAAAGTCATGTCACTAGCTGTCCGTCACAATA
The DNA here is from genome assembly GCF_032062135.1 of Pyxicephalus adspersus. Lineage (NCBI taxonomy): Eukaryota > Metazoa > Chordata > Amphibia > Anura > Pyxicephalidae > Pyxicephalus > Pyxicephalus adspersus. Next base: position 4,443,390 of record NC_092869.1, read on the forward strand.
TAATGTCCCTATTATAGTTATGTCTTTAACACAGCCTAATGACAATTTGTGGGGAAGCCAATTAACCTAACGCATGTTTTTGAAATGTGGGAGGAAACCGGAGTACTCAGAGGAAACCCAGCAAACTCCATGCAGATAATTTCCTGGCTGAGAATCGAACCTAGTATCTAGCGCTGCAAAGGGCAGAGTGCTAACCGCTAAGCCACCATGCTGCCCATAACGACAATGGCCGCCTTTTCAGTGAGACAGATGACTTCTATCTATCTAACGGAAATGTTGGGGTAATTTTATAACGTAATAAGTACAGACATAAATGACAAGGCACTTATAGTATCTGAATGCCAATATATATTTGGGGACCATTAATAAAAACGGCCAATCAGATGACAGAACGCTCCTAAAAGGTGGATCAGATTTTTGATCAGGGCTGAATAGACCAGGGGTGCCCAAACTTTTCTCATCTGGGGGCCACTGTTGACATTGAGATAAACCTCGCAGGCCACTATGCAAACAAAGATTAAAGATGTTTAAAACTAAAATAGTTCTTATTTAAAATGAAATTAAATTGAAATGTTTCTAGTTACCGTAATGCAAATGCAGGAAATAAAGGAAATGACAAGAATGGAGAATCTCTGCACTCACCATTTGATGCTCACTTTAATATTGATAGATACAAAACTAAATCTATCATACAGTGTTGGCCGGTCGTATAATGCTCTCCGCTCACCATTCCTGGACCAAGGAGCAGAAACTACACCATGCAATGCATCCTGTCAGGTATAGGGGGCGCCATCCTCCTCTCTACCCCAATAACTCTGCTATGGATACTTCCAGAGAAATGCAATTCATGTGACAGATATCTAGTGGGGACATGTTCTTACTACTACAACTTCAGGTCCCTACATATCCCCGTTCCTGAGAAATTAGGGCTCACAGAAGGTAAGTGGCCAGATATGTGTGACGGGGTAGCACGGTATGACAGGTATCATACTTATCCTACATTTTATTATACCTACAGCTCCCCTTTCAGGAGAAATTGGGATGCAAAGAACGTAAGCGTACATTTCTATGTGACACGGCACCATTCCCCATCTCTCTGAGTGTAACACTACATTGTACTGACTACAGGAGGGGATGAGGGGTCTGCAGAATACAAGGAACAATAGTCTAGGCCTAGACTAATATACCCGGTCCTCGTGTTCCACAGACCCCCATTCCCTCCTATAGACTAGGACCTCTCCTGTTTAGGAAGCACAGACAGCCCAATGGAGTTACCCTGCATGCAGCCCGGGGGAACATTACCTCAGACAGCTTGGGCAGGCAGCTCAAACAACTTTACCATAGACAGGGCTGATAGTCCTACGAGGACCCCTGCAGGCAGCCCAAGGAACTACCTCAAGCAAAGCAAAGATCCACTGAGGACCCACTATAGGCAGCCCAAACTTTACCTCAGACAGGGTAGACTGCCTTTGGAGGACGCCTGCAGGCAGGCCAGGAAACTTTACCTCAGACAGGGCAGAATACCCTTTGAACACCACAGCCAGCAGCCCAGAAAACTTTACCTCAGGCAATGCAAAACCCCCTGGAGGACCCCTGCAGGCAGCCTAGAAATGTAACCACAGATAAGGTAGATTACCCTTGGAGGACCCCTGCAGGCAGCTCAGAGAACTTTACCTCAGCAGGGAAAATAACTCTTGGAAGACCCCTGCAGGCAGCCATGGGGAACATTACCTCGGACAGGGTGGATGGACAGGTTGCCAGGCAGGGCAGGCAGCTAGGACAACTTTACTATAGTCCTATGAGGACTCCTGCAGGCAGCCCAGGGAACTTTACCTGAAGCAAAGCAAAGATCCATGGAGGACCCACTCTAGGCAGCCCAGAAAACTTCAGACAGGGCAGACTACTCTTGGAGGACCCCTGCAGGCAGGCCAGGAAACTTTACTTCAGACAGGGAAGAATACTCTGAACATCACAGCAAGCAGCCCAGAAAACTTTATCTTAGCCAATGTAAAACCCTTTGGAGGACCCCTGCAGGCATCCTAGAAATTTGACCACAGATAAGACAGATTACCAGTGGAGGACCCCTGCAGGCAGCTCAGAGAACTTTACCTCAGACTGGGCTCATAGTCCTATGAGAACCCCTGCAGGCAGACATTACCTCAGACAGGGCAGATGGCTTTTCGAGGACCCCTGCAGACAGACCAAGAACTACCTCTGTTAGGGCCAACAGCTCAGAGAACATTTCCTCAAACAAGGCTGACTGCCCTTGGGAGACCCCTGCAGGCAGGCCAGGGAACTTTACCAAAGACAGGGCAGAAGGCCCTTTGAAGACCACAGCACACAGCCCAGAAAACTTTACCACAGGAAATCCAAATCCCCTTTGAGGACCCCTGTAGGCATCTTAGGAAACCTTACCTCAGACAGTGCAGACAGCACATTGATGACCCCTGCAGGCAGCAGGGACAGCACTACGAGGACCCCTTCTGGCAGGTCAGAGGGACTTCACCTCAGGCAGCCATAACAGTCTCTTTAGGACCCCTGGCTATTCAGATCCCTGCGCCTAGCAACTGTTAATGTCTGCTGCTAACCCCTGACAGGAAGTAACATTAATATATAAATCATTATTATTAAACCCTTCAATTTTTCTGTTCCAAAATATAAATCTGCATGAGTGATCTTACACAAGTAATTCTAGTTATATAACCTACGTAATGGTCCAGTGTTCATGTATCCATTCACATTGCCACTTTGGCACATGAGTGATCAGAAGGGGACAATCAATGGCACATGAGTGATCATGAGTGACTTTCAACAATAAATGTGTTCTGTAGTCTTCTTCATGGAAAAATAAGACACCCCCTGAAAATAAGACCTAGGGCATATTTTGACATTACAAAAAATATAAGACAGTGCCTTATAATCGGGGAAACAGGGTATATACATACACAGATTAAAAAGTATAATGTAATGTGAGTATGTCAGTATGACTGACTGATATTGTTACCTTATATAGTTGATCCTAGGTTTATTTTGTATACCAGATAGAGAATTTGTAAGTATGTTACAAACAGCTCCTGGAGAGATGTGCAGGACAGCAGCTGGCTCTCACACTACACAATAGCCCGGAGCCGGCGCTGTTTGTCCTGGCTGCGTGGTTGATGGCGGCCATCTTGGATCCAAAGCACGCTGCTTAACTCTGCATACAGGCGCCTTTCTAATCCCACAATAAGGGACCTGCAAGTTTCATTACCTCCCTCAGGACTTGGCTTTTTTCCCAGCTTCTTGAAGGAGCAGAACACCAACTAAGAGGAAGTACATTGTCCTGGAGATCTATCTGTTACTGCCAATCTCCACCTTGCTTAAAGTACTTCAGAGGAATGTTCACTGTTTTGTTCAAGTGCCTTTTCCATCTACTTCTGTGCTTCTCCATGGTTCACTACCATTACAACCTGCAAGTAAGTGGATGTTTTCTATTCCTCTTCAAAAAGCCGAGTACCCTATATAGTGGACTCTTTATTGTTACCTTCTGTTCTGTATATTGGAGAATATATCCAAAGTGGGCTAATATTTGAATACAACCTTTGAAGTCTAGTACATCATTCCAGCCTTTGTAATATACCACACATATTATTATAGACAAATTTGTTGGTAGACAAAAGTCCTCTTCTATGCGCAAGAACGCCAACAAGCAGAAAGGTAAATCTTCACCAAAAGCTGACTCCCCTTCCCCTCCGTCACCCTCTTTGTCCCAACCTCTGTTCTGTATGGAAAAAGTTCAAAGGCAGGCCCATTGCCTCAGTCACCTGATTGTTCAGGAATTGCATCTGACGTATCTTAAGTTTTGTTGACTTATTTTGATTTCAAACAAATTTGATGGTTTTCAAAAATCTATTGAATCAGCATTGGCGAATATTTCCTTTAAAACACAACGCATAATTGAATTGGAACAGAGAGTCAGTGACTCGGAGGACCAGCTTTTACAATCTAACACCCACGTTGCTGCTCAAGACACCATACTTACCTCTACGCAAATTAGAGGACTTGGAGAATCGTAACAGAAGGTCCAATTTGCGCTTTATTGGCTTACCAGAATCCTACAAAGGTCCTGACCTAGTCCAATTTCTTAAAACCCCTTTGATTAAGGCATTGAATCTTGCACCTATTACTACGCGGAGTATTGAAAGAGCCCATCGGATAGGCCCAGAGCGCCACACCATGACCCAACATCCGCCGCCTGTAATAAATACTTTCACTATGCTGATAAGAAAGCTGTGTTGGGACCCTATAGAAAAGCTTGTGACTTCCTTGTAAAGGGCAACAAGATTCTGATGATCCAGGACTACTCTGCTGCAGTGACGCAAAAGCAGAAAACTTTTGCTTTAGTCTGTAAACGCCTGGCAGATATGGGCATTTGTTTTTCTTTACTGTACCCTGCTAAACTGAAGGTTTTCTGGCGGGGGGAGATTAAGTTATTTAATGATCCTGCTGATGTAGTTGAATCGCTCCAATTATCTACTACATCTTCTGAGGGATACTAATTGATCATGGAAAGATTTATACCCCTTACCATAAACACCCTAAAAAGGTTGTTAAGGTTAATTATTGTTGCAGGCATTGTCTTTTTACTGTAAAACAGGTGATTCATATTTTCAGTATTGTTTGCTAAGGGATCTTGTTTCTCAAGGTTTTCATTTTGTGGTTTTTGGCAGACTAATGGCCACTGGCTGGGATGGTCTGTTTGTTTTTTTTGCAAATTATGCCTCCATGACATCTGACATCATTATCTGAAAAGGAACAGTCCTTCTTAAAGCTTATTTTGTGGAATGTAGCAGGTTTGAACAGTCCTCAAAAGCGTAAGAGGGTGTAAGTACATTTGAAAAACCATTCTCCCGATGTAGTGTTTTTACAAGAGACACACTGGAAGTAGGGTCAGGTCCCATTGCTTAGAGCCCCATGGATAGGTGAAGTGATCCATACTGTTTGTAAAACCAAGACAAGAGGTGTGGCTCTTGTATTTAATAAAAACTTGCCTTACAAAATTATTACCACGGAACTGGACCCTGCTAGTAGATATTTATTTGTAATAGTGGAGACTGCAGTTACTATCTATACTTTTGGTTCTATATATGCACCTAACAATAATTCTCCCCAATTTTTTATTGATCACCGCAAAAAGATCTTAGCTAATTCTTATCCCAATCCCATCTTGACCAGAGATTTCAACACAGTCATTGATCCGTCACTTGATAGATCGAAGCAGACCAATATAAAGCTGCGTACACACTTGCAATTTTTGTCGTTGGAAAGGATCTTTCACGATCCTTTCCAACGACAAGGGAGTGCACGATGCATGAACGGTGCTGTACATACAGCACTGTTCATGCTCTATGGAGAGGGGAGGGGGAGAGCGACGGAGCGGCACCCTGCTGCGCGCTCTCCCCTTCCCTTTCATTAGGATCGGCTGTCGTCCATCGTCCGTGGATCCGGCGGGTCGGTCGTCCGGACGATGGACGACACCGACTGTACACACGGCAGATTTTCGCCCGATAATTGGCCGATGCCGATTATCGGGCGATAAAAATCTGACGTGTGTACGTAGCTTTAGACTAGATCCTTCTACTTCTGTACCTAAACGTTTATTATTTCAAACTCCTCTGGTGGATGTGTGGCGTCTTCTTCACTCAACGGAGAGGGATTATACATGTTATTCAAAAGCCCACTCCACGTTTTCTAGAATTGATCTGCTATTGGCAATAGAAGGTTTACTTCCAAAGATTTATAAGGTGTCCATTGGGAATTTTACTCTTTCTGATCATGCCCCTCCGATTTTTCAACTGCAAATACAACAACCTTTTCATAAAAACATTTCTATGGTGCTTTCCAGTTTATTTATCTAAGTCCTCCTCTTTTAGGGTTTATCTTCAAACCCATTGGGCCGATGGACTGATAATGATAATCTGCAACATTGGGATACCACAGTTTTGTTGTGGCGTACTATGAAAGTTGTAATGAGGGGATATATTATGTCATATGTTGCAAGGTGTAATCAAGAAAAATATCAACAATATAATGTTCTTTTTTTTACGTCTTACCGAGATATTTTACGGGCCATTGAAAGTTACTATCGAAAATTATATTTGTTTTTTGTATACTTGTTATGTGACAAAATTCAATAAAAAAAGTAAAAAAAAAAACAAATTACATAGTTCTTAGGACTCTAAACCGCATTTGTTGGGAAAAGCCAATTTATCGAAGTTATCTTCATTTTTTAGGGAGCTTAATGCCCCGGTTTCAGAACCAGAAATTCTCTGTACAAATAATACTTTGGCCTCTAATAAAACACCAGCCCCTGATGGATTTTCGGCGCAATACTATAAACTTTTAGCTTCCGCAATAACCCCTTTTCTTACGTAAGTATACAAATAAATATTGTTCCATCGGACTCCCTTTCCGGGCTTTAATGAAGCCTACATTATGTTGATGCCACAACCAGGCATAGATCCTGACCAACTAGTCTCCTATAGACCAATTTCCTTGTTGAACTGTGATTACAAGATCCTAGCTAAATTATTGGAAAATACATTGCAGATTTTCTTGCCTACTATATTAACTAATCATCAGTTGGGTTTTGTGCGTAATAAACACTCGACTATTGGGATTCGAACAGCTATTGCAGCTACTGTACAATCTTCTAGGACGCAGAACTCTAAATCCATGTTATTAGGTTTAGACGCAGAAAAGGCATTCCATAAAATAGAATAACCTTTGCTTAATGCTGTAGTATCAAATAGAGTGTTTGGACCAGTGTTTTCTTTCTGTTTTCAATATATATATCATAATCCATGTTCTAAACTATTCATTATTGGAGATTTATCGATGCCCATAGTACTTTCTAGAGGGACCAGACATGGGTACCCCGTTTCTCCAATTTTATTTAATCTGCCCTTAGACCCTTTCCTCCGGCTTTTAGAAGATTTACCAGAATTTAAAGGTATACAAGTAGGATTGCGTACCCTTAAAATCACAGCTTTTGCAGATGATCTGCTGTTGTACATTTCTAATCTGAGGCACAGTTTAACATCTATTTTAAATTTATTTACTCAATATGGTGCCGTTTCAGGTTAGACCATCAACTTGGATAAATCCAAAGCCTTGTATCTCACAAATTTTGTGAGACCTGTGTGGAGTAGAGATTATCCTTTCATTTGGTGCAAGAAGAAAATACAATATTTAGGAGTGCAAATCACCAAAAACCCCTATAAATTGTACTCTCAGAACATAGAACCAATTTTCTGAGCTTTTACTGAACAATTGCGTAATTGGTCCAAACCGATGCTTTCATATTTAGGGAGGATCAGTTTAATAAAAATGAATGTTTTCCCATGGTTTCTGTATATCCTCTAATCTTTGCCCCTAGTAATTAAAAAATCTGATATTAAAGCCTTCAACAAGTTATTTTCTGAATTTATATGGGGAGGTAAATGTGCCAAATTAAGTCTTAGGCTCTGATTTATGAAAGCTCTCCATGGCTGGAGAGAATACGCTTTCATTAGTGAAGCTGGGTGTTCCAACAAACCTGGAATAGATCTGGTCCAGGATTCAAAATGTTTGCTAGCAAATAGCAAATGGGTTTTAAAAATCTATTCCATGTTTTCTGGATCACCCAGCTTCACTTCTGAAAGTGTATTCTATCCAGCATTGGGGAGCTTTAATAAATCAGGCCCATTGTGTATTGCAGCAACCTATACAGAATAGAGGAGTAAATATTCCTGATATAGAATTTTAAAACGCCACGTCCATATATCAAAGATTGTATGATACCGATGTATATGTTGACTCTAATCTTTCACGATCCTTTCCCACGACAAGGGAGTGCACGATGCATGAACGGTGCTGTACATACATAGTTCATGCTCTATGGAGAGGGGAGGGGGGAGCGCTCTCCCCTTCCCTTTCATTAGGATCGGTTGTCGTCCATCGTCCGTGGATCCGGCAGGACGGTCTTTCGGACGATGGACGACAACAACTGTACACACGGCAGATTTTCGCCCAATAATTGGCCGATGCCGATTATCGGGCGATAAAAATCTGACGTGTGTACGTAGCTTTACACTTCATGAGTATTGAAATCTCTATCAGCCAGGGATTGGAAAAATCCCTTGGACATTTTATTGTCCAAGGGAAATCCTTTTAGAAAAGCAATAAGGGAAAATTACAAAACAATTAAACTAGATTTAGACTATTCTACTAGGAAAACAGGTCTTGTTAAATGGTCTGATCATTTTCCAAACAAAGCAGATGATGATATTTTACCAGCATTATCCAGGGCATGGTCAGTACTCCCCTCAACGAACTATAGGGAAATGACTCCTAGAATTTATCATGGGGTGTATATTTCTCCACAGTGGGCATATTTGATGGGCTATGCCTCTACTTCTAATTGTTCTAAGTGTTCGCAAGATCAAGTGGGTTTGTATCATGCTTTTTGGAACTGCCAAAAAATAAAGAGATTTCGGCAGGAGGTGGCCCATTATATTACTTCCTATTTAATTAATTATGTTCCACTAACTCCAGAATGGGCTATCTTAGGCACTTATAATTTACATGGTGCAAGGATCACCAGGGAAAGTAGACATTTATTGGCTATTCTTTCCCTAGTGGCCAAGAAAATCATATTACATAAATGGCTAGACCCAAATCCACCAACTCTTGGGCTTTTCAAGGAGAAATTGGGTTGTTTTTCGAATGGCTTGGATTGACAAGGAAACTAAGGTAGCAAATTTTTTTTGAAATATGGGAATCTTACATAGACACCCAATCTCTTTCAATAAAACCCCAGCTTAAACACACTTTTAAACATACTTCTTGGTATACTTTGAGAGTACAAGACAATGATCCCCCTGTGATCTTAGAAGATACATGGTTGGAAGCTGTGGCCACTATAAAAAAAATGTGCAAATTCATATCATCTAAAGTGTTTCCTTATCATGCCTGCTTGTTGGTTTTTGTTTTTTTTCTTTTTGTTTTCTATTTATTTTATTTATGTTTTTCGAAATATTTGTATTAAGTACTTTGTTGTAACCCTGACTGTGGCATTGCTATTGTAACTTTTCTTTGTTTTTTGTTGTAACATCCTTCAAAATATAAAAGTTAAAAGATAAATAAAACCAAGATTTTATCAAACTGTTTCAGGGTCTGTGCAACTTTTTTGACCAGTGGACAATCAGGGGTCTTATTGTCCTCATGATCAGGAGGTGTCAGGAACCCTAACCATCGTGTTGGCCTGTCATACTTGGCAAGCAGCACAACACAGCCAGAGAGCACTTAGGGCCACCATCTGAGGGGGTAGGGGGTACTTCTCTACAGGGCCCAGATCAAAGGAGTTTTATTTTTGTAATGCTAGGCCTTTTAGTCATGAGGGAGGGGTGCCCTGGAAGTTCACCTAGTATGGGGCCCAGAAATTTCTGATAGTGGTCCTGCATAGGGCACATTGATGCATTTTTGCCCAATGTTGAGTGTTAAAGTACATGTAAACCCAAAAACTAAATTTTTTTTTATTCTGCAGCTTTTATTAAAATAACCCAGTGATCGTCCCATGAAGGTCCCTGGTCAGGCACTTCCTTGAAAGAAATGACAACCATCCGTCCCTATCTGCCAAATAATCTCCCACATTGTCACCTGAGCTTCCAATGGAGACATTCCAACACTTCATTGCAGGTATGGCTTAGTGTTATCTACCCAACCTGGGAAAGTCCAAGAAGCCAACACTGGAGACATAACGTCTGCCCGGCAATGAGAAGTATGAAAACAAGTATTTTATGACAAATCACCAATGGTTTGAGTAGACACATTCTACAGGTCAGCAGTCGGTCCTTGCCATGTAAACAGTTTTATTGGGGGGGGATGATGGGATATTTCAGATTAATTGCATTGATGCCACATTATTCAGGTGATGCAGATATATCAGGGGCCAGGTATGTGGTTGGTCAGGTTAGTTCATCTTTTATGTTAAAAGAGAAGGTTATCAAATCTTAATGTCTGTGTGCGGCTCTCAGACATTGGAATCATTATCTGCATCTAATTGTGACTGCAGTCTATTTCTCGGACCACACCTGTGGTGAGAGGAGTCCTCTGTCTAGCTAGCAGTCCCTTATCAATGGTTAGGAACCTCTTCCTCTTTCACATTCCAGGAGGAATCATTCATTCCATCATTCACCTCTTGACCCTACTATCTTGATGGATTTTCATCATGCTTTTTTTCAAAAAAATATTCCCCTAATATGAACCCTATAGAGACCCCACAATCCATTCCTGATTTCTCTGTTCAAAGTATAGATAGGCAAAAACTCCTACAATTCTTGTTTGCTTGAAACACAGTGAACAGAAATAAATATTTATCTAGGGTTATTTTTCTTTTTTTTTTTCTTTCAAACACTGCCAATAAAAACATATCGATATGGAAGATTTTCCACTCGAAAACGTTAGGTGAATGTCAGATTCATTGCTTTATAGATTGTTTTCTTTTTGTATTTGTATTATTATTAAGGCAGGCACTATTTAATTGCATTTACCTGTCCTATCCCATCATGGGCACCGCCATCCTCTTCCTTCTTCCTGCTTTTCCCTTCAACCATTTTGATTGGCCAGGCCAGAATGACATAAATCCTGCACAGGCCTATGGGAGTTAATTTATTTCCAGCAGCTTCAAGGCAAGCTGGAATGTGCTGGGTACCCCAAAATCCTATGCGGCGCTGTGCATGCGCTCATCGTTTTTGGCAGCTTAGGACGGCGATCAGTAAGAATGTTTATAGTAGGAATGACATCATCTGTTCCTTTCTGCAATAAAGCCTGAATGGCAATGAAATGAAAATATGAAAATATAGCTCTACTTCAGGAAACTATATTGTGCCTGTTCCATACTGATTTGGCAAAATGGTGAGTTTTTACCAAATTTTCCTGCTCTTTCTTTTTTGGAGGAAAAACTCTCCAGTTTGCTCATGCCTAGTTTAGTATACATACAAAAGTCATCTAAACAGTACAAAGCACAAACACACAATACCAGGCAAAGCCAATTATAAATGTTGTGTTTTTTATTAAATTTTGGAGTCTTTCAGCCACCAGTTTGTTGCTGAGATCCAATCTCTTTTGGAAGAGTAGGCCGCCTGTGATGTGATGGGGAAATGTTTTCCTAACTTCCTGTCCACTTTTCCATCCATATCTGTTCTGCTGATGTTGGTCAGTAGGTAAAAAAGTGAAAGTGAATCTTCATAATAGATTCATGTCTGTACATACCCGGCCTTAAGTATAGCCAGGGGTCTTTGCTTGGTTCACACATCATCCTGCAATATGGAATTATTGTGTTTTTTTTTTTTGTTTTAAGGTGAAATGATAGCTTTTTCGTGATCAGGATGTGTCCAGAAGCTAGGTTTAATGCCTACCAAGGTTTCCATCTACACCACACTCTTTATCTATAGGCAACCACCTGCCAGTCTTGGGGGGCTATTAGTGCCATTTCTGCACCTTAGGACTTGGAATGGAGTCTCAAGGGAATGATGGAGAAGCATGGATCAACAAATCAGAGTGGACCAAGGAAAAAAGGGGATACGGTCAATCTGCAGAGCAGGAGTAGACTAGAGGATGGAGCCTAAAGGATTTTACACATCTTAATGAAGCCTACATACACATGGCATAAGGAGTGAATACAGTTTTGTATCCAAGCAATGGTCGGTCCATGCGGCAGACAATGGGAGGTTGAATGAAAGTATAAGTTGGCAATGGGAAATAACCAGTAATGAACGCACCCACAGCAAATCTTAAACTAACACCATCACAGAAAATGTTTCAGGGTCTGGGCAAGCTTGGCCAATCAGGGATCATTAGAGAACGTCAGGGAATAACTTACTTTCCTCACGTTCAAGAGGTGACAGGGACCCCAACCAGTGTGTGTGTGGGCCAGGCAGCCAAACATGGCCAGAGAGCACATAGGGCCTGGGTACCCATCCTAGGGGGCAAGGGGTACTTCTTCTTTACGTATGCAATGCTGGCACTGGAGAAGGAGGCCCAGGAAGTTTACCTAGAATGGGACCCAGACATGACAGGGCGCGCTTGTACCCAGGGAGAGAAAGTGGCTGCTAAGTACCTCTGTACAATGGTGTGGTAGCGACGACGAGCAGTTCTGAAACAATCTTTTACTTTTTTTTTACTGTTTTTTTTTTTCGAATTTACCTTAGCTTTTATATATTTGTAAACGTATTTGTATAGATACATTTATATATCACTGACATCTTCTGCAGCACTTATGCAACCCATAGTCATGTCATTACTGTCTCAGGGAGGAGCCCACAATAAAATTCTACAAAGGAGGGTCATTATGGTGAGGAAACTCGCATTTAATGCTTTTGATGTTTCAGATATTTCCACTTTCACAAGTGCTAAGGTTTTGTGCATGTTGTACATAGTTCCTGAAGATGAAAGCTGCCTTTTGTTTCTATAAACACAGAAAACAATGATGTCAGGTTTCAGGTTCTTCCAAAGCGTGATCCTCACAGTTGTTTCTCTAGTAGGTTTTGTGGATTGTGTTAAGTGCTTTGAAAAGTATTTCCAGGAACACAGGTTATTCTGCATATTGAGCAGACAGTTCACCTGAGACATTCAGCATGTGTGAATTTGGTAATTTGGGTGGAACTATCCTTCTGAAACTTCATGCTATCCGTTTTCTAAGAAAAAAAAAAGTTTTCTTTTATTATATAATCAATAAAATTTGAGATTTAATGCTTGAAACACAAATACAAAAACATAACTACTAAAGGGCAATTGCCCTTAAAGACACAGAATCTTGTAACCACAAAATAAAAGCTATTACAACCCACCAAAACTATTACACCAAAAAAAACCACCCTAAAGGGGACCTTACAACCCTCACAATGCTGCTAAGACATTGGCCCTGATTTAATAAAGCTCTACAAGGCTGTGGGGGATACACGTTCATCAGTGAATCTGGGTAATCCAGCAAACCTGCAATGGATCTGGTCCAGGGTTGAAAACATTTGCTAACAAATAGCAAATGACTTTAAAAAATCCATTCCAGGTTAGCTGGATCACCCAGCTTCACTGGTGAAAATGTATCCTCTCCAGTCTTTAATAAATTAAGGACATTTTCTTTATTAACTCACAAAACTAAGAAGCAAAAAACAATAATTGAAGGGAGGTAGAAGCCTATGCAATGTTTTTCTGCCACTTTTATTTACTTATAGCAGTGGTCACCAACCTTTTTGGTCCCACAGACCACTAAAATTACCGGCTCCTGACCGCGCATGTGTGTGACATCATGTCCTTGTGTCCAGGGACACAGCCCACCCACTTCCCTGAGCCGGGGATTTGGACGGGAGACATGGTCCACAGCTCTGACCGATTCCTTCCCCCAGCGGGGTCCTTCTTCTGACCCCGCTTGTGGGTGCATCGGCCAGAGCTCGTGGACCACCGGTTGGCGACTGCTGACTTTTAGGACAACTTTTAGGCAACAGATATCAGAAAGGGGTAAAGAA
>NC_092869.1:4458335-4485135 GCF_032062135.1 Pyxicephalus adspersus
AGCAGGCAATATCACTTGCACAATAAAATAAACTTACACCCCTGTCTGAAATATTTTAGATACACCTACAGGTTTGGCCATCTTGATTAGCCACACCAGAATAAATTATTTCATTACTGGGTATGCTGAGATTGTATAGTGAGCTGTGCACTGGAGAGAAGATTATGAAAAGGCAGCTGAGTATGTTTTATGGAAGAAGGCTCATTGTCTGCACTGTCTGCAATAACAACCTACCTGTACCTAAGTTTCATTTTAGTGTATAGTTCTGCTTTTAGGATATAGCAAAAGAGAGCTGGAGAAACCATTTTAGGTTGTCTTTACCCATTAGGACCCATTCTTGGCCCATCTTGGTGCATTGCATTACTGTACAAGTGTACACCTAAATGTTCCAATAATTGGGCAGACCAGGTGCAAGCAGGCCTTTTTTCATGCTGTACTCCACTAACAGGTGTTGGGCTATCATATGTTTTGTGCTTCAGAAATGAACTCGAATGCACGTAACATGAATTGTAGTAATATATGTTCTACTACAACGTATCGCAGGGGTTCTGGTACAATGGGTCCCGTGTTTCTTGGAGAGCTTTAATAAATTAGGTGTGGTACATTTTTAGCACAAAGAAGTCTGTCCTTACCAATAAAACCTTAGCTGGTTGTGTTTCCTCTAAAGGCCAAAGGTTCCCACTTCTCAGCTTGGGGAAAGGGTTTGGTTTTACTACTATGAAAGCCTCTCTTAGAAAGATTCTCCATACTTCTTATTTATTGTCAAACACAGGACGTAAGAGAACTAGATCTACAATTTTAGCATTCCAGCACACACTTTGTTGTGGGGGACCTTTTTAATACCCATAATATGTTGGGTTGTATGACAAAATAAAAATTAAGTCATACTTTATGAGTTCTGAATTTAGCAGTTTCCTCCTTGGTCATCCAATCTCTACTTGAGCAATAAGTCAAGCTTTGGCCACCTCTGCTAAGAGAGCTGCCTTGGAAAAATCACCTAATACTTAAGACGTTCTTTTTTTCCCCCCAAACAAAAAATGCTGACAGTGGTTCTAGTTTATCTTTTTACCTTAAATTGTCTGTATTTCTTTTAAAGATTTTTGTATTGTTGGCAAAAATTTACATTATTAGTCATATATTGAAAGACATTAAATGAAGTGTTATTCATTTAGGTGAACATTGGTTGGGGCTGAAGAAGATGAACATCCTGACCCATCAGAGATACAGACAATGTAAACTACACATCGACCTGGAAGACTTTTCTGGAAATACGGCCTACGCAGAGTATCAGACGTTCAGAGTTGGCCCTGCCTCTGAAAACTATCCGTTAAAAATAGGAAACTACTCAGGCACCGCTGGTAAGTCGCCAGGGTTTGGAAATTCAGGTGTACTAATAGGGACAAAGAAAAATGTAGTGTCTGTAAAGTTAAATAAGCATCAGGAGTTATTGATTTTGGATTGGGAATTTAAATGTGAAATTTAAGTGATATGTTAGATATTATTACAATAGTTAACGGTTTATTACAATTTTTTGTAATCTTTATTCTATTGGGAAAATCACTTCCTGATTCCCCATTGGAAGATTTTCCCTATTCCTGTCCTGGTGTTTCAAGATCTCCCATTACTTTCAGTATACCAGGAAAATAATACCATGTACTTTCAAAGGGCCAACACTGCATGTAGATTGCAAAATAAAATTCTACCAAAGCTTTTTCTACCCAACTCCAAGATGTGGGGCATCTTCAAGTTTCAAAGAATTCTCTCTAGGCTCATATGAAGCTAATATATTGAGGGACATTCTATACCTAATTACAGGCCCCGTAGGGGGACACCATATTCTATGGATTGAGGAATTGTCAAGAGGAAAACTTTTTAAACTTTTTTGATTAGCTGCATCTACATTCTGGTTGTGCCCTGCACTGCGGTGGGACCTGACATTAGAAGCAAAGCCCGAGACAGCCATTAGTGCTGAAAAGTGATGGGGAATAGCTGATGACTTTTTAAAGTATATTTGAAAAACCTTTTATAAATTAGTAAAGAGTTTGTCTTCAATATGTTATGGTCAACATTTAAACATCAATGCTCATATCATTTCTTACAGGAGATTCATTCATAGGAACTTCAGTAACTGGAACCAATCAATATGGCAGTGCCTTTAGCACCAAGGATGCCCCTAATGATTCCTGTTCTCCACAATGTGCGTTGGGTGACATGTTGTTTGAGAGCTGCAGTGGGATTTTTAATTCCGGATGGTGGTTCAATTCCTGTGGATTAGCCAATCTTAATGGCTACTACCAAAAACCACCAAGTCACAAGTTCCGGCTGTCTTCTGTGGCTTGGCCAACATGGAGGCTGATTGAATCGCTAAAAACTACAAAAATGTCTGTGAGTTGCAGCTAGAAGATAAAATGACACTAGGGGAAGCGGGGTATGTATAAAAGTGTATAAAGTGCATAGTTACGTAGCTTGACACCTAGTGGACAAGTCTACTGAGTTCTGCCAAAAATTATTAAAAAGTGAATTTTTTTTTATTTAGAACCTTAGCCAGAGTTGATCCGGAGGAAGGAAAACACTTTTATAACCAATTGTTTTTAATGTAGTTTTAGAGTGAGGGGAGGGTAAACATCGGTGGGATGGGTAAGAACTGATGATAAAGTGGGAGGATAAGAACATTTGTCAAGTTGGTATTGCTCTTTGTGATCCTGCTTGGGGGAAATTCTCTACATTTGATGTGTGGACCATGGGAAAGGAAATACAATAAGCAGAATCTCACACTGTGACAATCAACATTCAATTGAAGACTTGCAAGCTAAATATGTTTATATTTTGTAATACCATAATGGTAATAATGTGTAATTCTGTTTGTTATATTTATATTTATGTTATTTCAGCTATGCATCATGCTAATATTTTTATGATCATTTAATTATACTTTTTTTTCAGTAAAAAATAAAATTTAAAAATCAGTACTGGCTCTCTGTCAAGTGTTTAATACATTAACGGTTACTCCATGTTTGCAATATTTTATTATTTGCTTACACTGACGGATGTGGACACCTAACTATAACACAAAGCTATGTGGTCAAAATATGTAGACCCTCCTACTATGATGGAGTTCAGGTGTTTGTGGGACACATCCTTAAAGTGAAAAAACATTATCTGGTTCCTAAATGGTGCTACATACATATGGCTTGGGGTGGGTCAAAGCCAGAGTCAGGGAGTCCACTACCACCTGTCATAATTACCTCCTACTCGTTAAAGCTCCAGCTTCTCTCTCCTGCGCATTGGCAGTTCTGAGCCTAGACGCACATGCTCTCTTAGGCTTAATCTGCATTGCGCCTCCTACAGGCCATTCAGGAAATTGTCTCTTGATAGGCCTGGGCAATTTAGCTGGCTCAGGCTATGAGTCTCCACACTAGAGCTAACCCCTAAAACCGCTAAACTGATTTCTGTTTCCCTGCCCTTACCTCTTTTTGTCCAGTCTGATAGTTTGCTGCTGTGTTCCCTTGTGCACTTTCTGTCTTTCTGATCCTGATGTCCCCCTTGTCTTTTTGTGTCTCTTGCGAGCGCCTTACGTTAGCTTCGGCTATTCCCTGTGCCTGTGCCCCCTGTTACCCTTTAGTGACCCCTGGTTATGCCTTTGCCTGTTTGTTGCCTGCCCCAACCCCAGCCTGTATTCAACTACTCCTTTGTCTGATATTTTGTACTTCATGCTGTTCTACCCACCCTGGTCTGCGCACGGACCACAACCTGGTATCAGCCTGCAGCCAAACACCTTCACCACTGGAGGGAAACCAGATTGATACTTGGATTCTGTGCATAGGCCTATCTTAGGGCTCAGATTCTTCAATTGTGACACCACCTGAACCTTGCAAAGGAAAGATGGTGGAGCTATGGGACATAGGTTGGCAGGTTTTGTATCGGTAGCAGTGGCATCATCACCAGAAGGACCGGTGATTCACTGCTAGTCCGGGATTGATAATCCTGAAGCACATGGAAAAATGGATCCTCTTGGGCTATATCCCAGGTACTGTCCAGATGTTTGCTTCACCATAAGTCCCATAATTCATAGCTTCCCCCTGCATACCACATTCTTCTTGATAAGTGGCCCTTCAGTTGATTTATACAAATGTGGTCAATTGGGCTTTTTAATTTGGATAGTCCCATTTAAGACAATTGTGATCTTTCAACCTTGTGGTCACAGTTTTCTGGAGGCCCTTTTCTGGTCCACAGTGTCCCTGTGTACAAGTCCCCCTCCATAAAGATATGGTGACCAGTTTGGTGTGGAGGAATTCAAGTGTCCTACACCAATTCCTAACCTCAACCCTACTGAACACCTTAAATGAATTGGAACTCCGATTATGTCCCAGGTCTTCTCATTCAACATCAGTACCTATTCTCCATTCTTTTGAATGAATGGGCACAAATTTCCAGAGACTATTTCCAAAATGTTGCAGAATGCCTTCCCAGAAGAGTGGAGGGTGTTATAGTCACGAAGAGGGACAAACACTAAATTCTAAGTCATGGGTTTGGAACGTGTGATGTCTAAGAAACTCTTACAGAGGTGACTGTCTGGTTTCCTCAAACTTTTGCCCAGGTTCTGTACATCTTCCTCCCCATAGACATGATAGATTATCAAAAAAAAACATACATCAGGGATACTTTAAATGTTGTTAAGTTGGAACAAAACTTTCTGCTTTAAATCATGACTATAAGGACTTATACTTTTAGATTTTTAAACTGAAAACTGAACACAAAAAATGAAGAAAACCATATGACTCATTCACAACAGAATACAGTTTGTTATGTGTCAGTTTTTAAGCATGGAGGAGTGTTGCTTTAGGCAGCCCATTACACCTCAGGAAAAAAGTAGGTCATGGACCAGGTAAATGCACAGCAACAGGTGTGTGTTGAAATGCAATTAAATTTGCATGACAATACAGGCACACATTGTGTATGTTGTAGTACAGCACATTTTGACACCGTTATATATTGCTTAAGGATGTGAAAGACATCTTAAAAAATGACCAACATGTTACTTTTGTTGATTTCAACTATATACAACTTCATTAGAGATTTGAATCACTAAGCTGCACCAACACACCAGCAGACATCAGCAGGAAGTGTGATGTTTGCACCCTTCACTGCAGCTTGTTTGTAAAATAGCCGTCACTCACAAGTGGTATGCATATAAAAGACCTATTTGCATTCACAACTTTACAATTCCCACACTTGTTACACTGATACTTAAATCTGACATTTAAAGAGGAACTAAACTTGTTGGTGGGTGGTGATTTTGTGCCACAATCAACACGTATGCACAGCATTCTTTCTGATTATGGTTCAGATTTACCTGCATGTAGCCACAATGCAGCGATGGCAAGTCTAGGATCTGGCCATCCTTGGAAGGCGCCATCTTCGCCACTGGCGCCGCAGCAGACTTTGGAGAAGATGGCAATTCTCCTAAGTGATTGGATGGCCACTGATATAATTCATGTACATGCACAGGAGTTACATTGTCTCCGACGACACACACTCACGACTGGGCTCCACACTACATGGCACGTGTGTCATACATTGTATAGCTAAAATAAAAAGCCACAAGGAACCAGTATCAAGGTTCGTCAATCCCAGGCTGGTGTGATGAGATTTTTCCCCCACTAACTAAAACCTCTTTAATCAAGGTTTGCCCATTTTGGGTTTCCTAGCAGACCAAGAGACTCTTTGGACTCTGAGCCAAGGAAAGGTGGTGGGGAAGAAGGATGGTCGCTTTTCCACAGGGATGCTCAAATGTGACAAAAATGATTCAACTAAAATATATATTAATAGTGGAAGTTCTCTTTCTATAAGTTGAACTGGAACAAAATTAAGGCATTGTTTTGCAGGAACAGGTACTACAGCAATGCCCCGAAGAAGTACATTGGCTAGGCTTGTGTAATATTTAGGTAGAATCTAGGCAGGGACACATTTTATTCTTCTACTAATATTAGGGAAAATTAAGTTTCTGATTGGCCTTTGAAACAAAAACGGATGTTGGATTCAATTTAAAGTCAACAATTGAATTGTTCAATTTCTGAGAATTAAATTTCAAATTTGATTTCATTGAATTGAACTCAAATTGTCTTAATTTACCTCAATTTTCGACTTGGTTGATTTTATTTGCTCATCCCCACTTTTTCATTAAAGCCCAAAGCCTGAAGCCTGAATTTGATAAAAGTTTGGGGTTATTTTTTTTAGAATGGAACCATAATTTTACATTTTAATCCTTTAAACATTCTCGATGATTTAAACCCTCGGAACAGTGGGTCTGATTTATTAAAGCTCTACAAGGCTGGACTGGATATACTTTCACCAGTGAAGTTGGGTGATCCAGAAAACCTGGATGGATTTTAATAAAAGTCATTTTCTATTTGTTAGCAAATGTTTTCAATCCTGGACCAGGTCTATTCCAGGTTTGCTGGATCGTCTAGATTCACTGGTGAAAGTATATCCTTTCCAGCCATGAAGAGCTTTACTAAATCAGGGCCATTGACTCCAGGGCCTTTTACAAATATAGTTTAGATTATGTGTAATGTAACTAGATACAAAGACTTATCAATACCTTAACTGTTCTACAACCGTAAAGCTTTTTGTTCTTTTTAGGGATTTCTCAGCCTGGGGGAATTTCATAAAGTCCGATGTGAAGTTCTTTTTTGTAGACCTCTAAAGAGTTCATTGTTAGTTTGTATTGATGTTATAATACCAACTTCCCCTCAACATCCAGTGAAGTATCCCTCTATAATTGGCCAATGACCTCACTGATGGTTGAACAAAGAGATGGATGTATTAAATTTACAAATTGTGAAGCTGCACACGGACCCACTGGGGCTTAGGTGGCCATTCATGTTGGATGTGGGTCAAGGTGTCTTCCTCACAAGTCCTAGACTTGAGGACTTCTCACTGTAGGAGAAATTAGAAAGTAGGAAAAATCTTTTAGGATGCCCTTTTCATGCTCGGAGAAGAAGTGTGCAGAATACAACGTAACACTTGCACAGATTGGAGACTCGCACTTGCACTATCTATTCATTTTGGCTACACCAGTCTCCACTCACTACATTTTGGCATTTGTGAGTTCGAAGTACTGATATTTGATCAAATTAATGTTTTGAGAACAACAAAAAAAAAGTGAGAGTGAATACAATAGTGGGAAGGGGCCATTTTGTTCAGCTTAAAGGGCAACAGTGGCTTTAACACATTGTTTTAGTGATCCAACAAAGAAATAACAGTCCTTGGCTAGAATACTGAATAACTATGAATATTAATGTTGGCCTTTTGCTTTCATTGGGACTGGTATTTCTTTGTTGTGTTTGTGTATCACAACTACTCTGCATCATCATTGTGAAAAGAGTTGAAGGATGGGCTTTTTATTGTGCAGATTCCCAACAGCACTGGCACCAATGTATACTGTATTATTTGTTACACTTGCAAAAAAAAAAAAAACTAACCATGAAACCACAACTGGGACCAGTGATGAGGATGTTGACTTAGAATGAGATGGAATCTCAGCAAGATTCACTTCTTGGAGAACTGAACCCAGTGGTCAATATTCTAATTTCTTAATTGTAACTTTTTTTCCAAAGTCAAAATCCAGATTCTGGCCTAATACTCTACTCTGTACCAGAGATAATGCATATGCAACGGAAAACATTTTCTTAATTTTGGTTAGTGTAGGGACTGGGTAAAACCTGCAAACCTATGAGATTTTGGTTTTTGTGCATGAGAACATTCCCTATATCCTGTTCCAATAAGAGTATTCCCTTATGCCTCCAGAACAAATGTCCCCATTGAAGATTTCCCCTCATCAAATATGTTGGACTGCCCTTCACCTTCAATGGCACAATCACCAACGGCAATGATCACCAGAATAGAGTATAGATCACCAATAAAGTATCTGTATAGAGGAACACTACTATAAATATCACATCCCTCCTTTATTTCAGGTAGCATGATGTTTTCACACGCTCTGCAAAGCTTAAAGTGTAAAGTTTGTAGGCTACATTTTTGGAGCATTGATGCTTCACCAAGAAATCATATCCAGTCCAGTGAAGGTGAATCTGACTGTGACCTTTGCACTCCTTGGATTCAATAAAGATTCCTTCAAATGATCTTCAGCAATAACTTAAACTTGAGTAGGTCAGATCATGACCTGTTATGATCCATGCTCGAAGCTAAAGCTGAAGGTTCCTTCAAAGCCCACATCCAAAATCACCACCTGACATATTTCGGTTAATAACTATTATGTGTCCCTCCCCCCAGGCACGTTGTCTTGGTGTCACCTTCAATTGTGCCCTCTCCTTTACACCCCCACCTTCAAATCCTTTCAGCTGAGCAACATCTCCAAAATCTACCTTTACCTGTCCTCAGAGACCACCAAACTCCTTGTACACGCTCTTATCATCTTGTGTCTGGACTACTGTAACCTCCTCCTCTCTGGTATTCCACTAACCGGCTCTCTCCTCTACAATCTATCATGAATGCTGCAGCCAGACTCATCCATCCTTCCCTCCGCTCCTCTTCCGCTGCATCTCTTTGCAGATCTCTTCATTGGCTTCCATTTCACCTTAGAATCAAATTTAGGCTCATGTGCTTTGCCTTCAAATCCATCCAACGTTCTTGTCCCGATTACCTTTCTGACCTGGTAAAAAAAAAAAATACCCCCCTAGCTGCTCTCTCCGCTCCTTCAATGACCTACTAATCACTTCCTCACTCATAACCTCATCACACACACGGATACAAGACTTCTCTAGAGCTGTCCCAACCTCTTGGATTGTAAGCTCTTTGGGGCAGGGTCCTCTCTCCCTCCTGTTTCACTGTCTGTACCTGTCTGTCTTTTCCTACCCCTATTTATATGTATAACTTGTAAAAACCCTATATGTGTAACTTTAGGTGCATGGAATTGTAATCCAGGAACAATGTTATCTGCATTCCAAGCTATCTTCTGCCAGCAATACATTCCCTCATCTTAAGGTGCGTACACACTTCCAATTTTTATCGTTCCAATCGAACGACGAACGATCGATTGGGCAAAAAATCGTTCGTAAAAAAGTAACCAACGACGCCGACGAACGAGGAAAGTCGCTGGAAACGAACGACCGGACCGACGGATCGGATTGGACGACGATCGTTGAACATCGTTCGTGTGTACGGTCGTTCGTTGATCGTCCATGTTCAGAGCATGCGTGATGAACGAACGTCCGTTCACTTTCCTGTCGTGCACATAGTTCCTCTATCGCTTAAACGATCGTATCTATTGTGTGTACAATATCTACGAACGATCGTGTCGTTACCTCTATGTGCAGGATCGGTGCTATACGATCGTTCGTGTATATCATGCATGAACGTTCGTCGTTCGTTTTCCAACGATAATAATTGGAAGTGTGTACGTAGCTATAGAGATGAAGAGAGGGGAATGTGATTGTAGTCAGCAGACAATTCTAGTGTGTATACTGAGTTAAAGAATAAACACTGTTATCTGCTTTTTGACTTATATTTTGTAGACTGCAGAACACTTCCTGCATTAATGGGGAAAAGGAAAATATATGTGGAGTACAATTTTTGGGGCAGCCTATGTTAGGGCTCCCCCTGGCACATGGGATAACCTGAGGCATGCAATCCAAGTTACCCCCTGGTACCAGTGCGCCAGTCATGGCTCATAAAAGTGTATTATCTCCAGCCTTGGAGAGCTTTAATAAATCAGGGCCAATGTATTCCTTGTGGTCATTACACAAAGATCTCCCTGAGCTAGAAGCTTGGAGGAGCCTACTAATTCCTTTTACTGTAGTAGCAGATGAACACGTGGTGCGGAGTTATAGATTAGTATTGATATTATTATTATTAGCCATTATTTATATAGTGCTGACATATTATGCAGTGCTTTACAAGTTTTACTAAGTGCACTAAGTCCATAGTCATGTCACTAAATGTCCCGCAAAGGGGCTCACAATCTAATGCCGTGATTGTGTGTCATTATTACAGTCTAAGGAATATGCGAAGGAATGCCAATTAACCTAACTACATATTTTTTGTGGGAGGAAACCGAAATACCCGGAGGAAAGTCATGCAGAGACATGGAGAACGTACAGATGGCCTGGAATACCAACCTTTGATGGAGTGCTCCAAAGGTGTGCTAACCATGGTTTGCAGGTTTGGGTTGCACTGGGCATCACGTGGTTAAAGGGAGGGGTGGATATTTGGTTTAAACTGCAGTTTAGTAAAGTACTGGGCGCAGAAACAGTCAGGAAGCGCTACGTGGGACATCCTGATGGAAACATATCTTCAGTAGTAGTCAATACAAAGTGGAGGAGGAGAGAAGGAACCGACTGGTGGGGAAAACTTCTACATATGAGAATGGTTGAAATTTATTGATTGTGGGGAAGAATCAAAATTCGATGTTGATTCAGTAAAGGAAATTAATGGACACTGTGTTAAAATTAAATGGGGTTATAAGCTAATGGGTATTATGGTTTACAATAAAAAAGAGGGTATTATAGTAGCGGAGGAGTGTTGATTTTATTGTGCATGGAGGGTATAGAAATCAAGACAGGTAAATGGGGTCAACACTACAATTAAATGTAATGTATATTGATATAATGAATGGGAAGATTTGAAGCTATGCACTTATTATAATATTCAATTTGATGATGGAAATATTTGGATATGAATGATGATGTACTAAGTTGGGTTCCTAATTATACATTTGTAATAGGTGTTAGAGTTATTATATTGATTCCATCATTTAAGACTGATATGCCTCCCCTATCGCAATGAACAAAGTATATTTTAGTTGGTATTTGAATACATATTGGTGGACTGAACACAAAACAAGGGAATTGGTTTCTCAACTGCGTTGGAACTGCAAGTTTTTAATATTGGAGAGTGTGGAAAAAGTTTATATTGGAGAATGCAAAAAAAAAAATTTTACTATAGACTAGAATCAGTTAACAATTACCGAGTTAAAATAAAAGAAAGACGATCTTCCTTTTTGGGGTAATGATGAAGATGAGTTGTGAATTCATAGCATGATTCATTACTGCCATTTATAAATGTCTATTTCCTTTGTGTTTGGCTTGGAATTAATTATGAAGGCTCCCAATTAATGTTCTTCTGATGAAGCCTGATCTGCGAAACGCGTCAAGAATGGAGCTGTATTGTCTGTTCTATAAAAAACAAGAAATAGGTTTTCATGCTTATGTTATTCTGATATTATTGAAATTATTGTAATGAATGGTCTGTTTTTATAGATACTTTTTGAATAAAAAAGCCTGGAAAACCTGGAAAATCCCCTTCAAGATGCACTTTGGAGGTAATGTACAAAAAACATAGTAAAACAAGTTTTGCTCATTCTGGGTTTCCTGGCAGAACAAGAGACCTTGTGGAGCTGGGGAAAGGTGGTGGCTATGGTGCTTTTCCATAGGGATGGTCAAAATTAATAAAAATTTGATTCAATTAAAAATGAAATATGACTTTTCCACTTGTGAACTTGCAGGTTATCATCCCATAATAATAGTGGAAGTTTTCTTTCTATAAGTAGAATTGGGGAAGAATCTAAGTATTCTTCTGTAGAAACAGGTACTATAGCAATGCCCGGAAGAAGTACATTGGCTAGGCCTGCGTTATATTTGAGTAGAATCTAGGCAGGGACATGTATTATTCTTCTAATAATTTTAGTAAAAGAATAATACGTGTCCCTGCCTAGATTAAAGTTACTATTATTAGTCACTTTAAAGCCAAAAATTTCAATTCAATTTCAAATACAACTTAATTTTACTAAAATCGAAGGCCCTGATTTATTAAAGCTCTCCAAGGCTGGGAAGAATACACTTTTACCAGTGAAGCTGGGTGATCCAACAAACCTGGGATGGATCTGATCCAAATAGCAAATGACATTGAATAAATCCATTCCAGGTTTGCCAGATCACACAGCTTCACTGATGAAAGTGTATTCTCTCCAGCCTTGGAGAGGTTTATTAAATCAGGCCCGAATTGTCTAAATTTAATTTAAATTTCGACTAGGTTGATTTTCTTTGCTCATCCCTACTTCTTCAATAAAGCCCACAGCCTGAAGCCTGTATTAGGATCAAAGTTTGGGGTTATTTCTTCAGAAAGAAAGCATATGTTCACTTGTAGGAATAGAAGATGGGGATTTCTGAGGTGGTACAATCAAATCCTTTTTAATTTCTGGTAATACAATGTGGTGAATCAATAGGCCCTCAGAACAATGACTCCAGGGTCCTATACAATACAATTTTATATAAAGTCTGATGTGAAGTTCTGAAGTTTTTTGTAGACCTCTAAACAGATCATTGTTAGTTTGTATTGATGTTATAAAACCCACTTCCCCTCAACATCCAGCCAAGTATCATTCTAAAGGTGGCCAATGACCTTACTGATGGTTGAACAAAGCGATGGTGTATTATATTCACATACTGTGAAGCTGAACAGAGACCTGCTGAGGACTAGGTGGCCGTTCTTGCTGAATGTTGGTCAAGGTGAGGCTGGGTCTTCCTCACAAATCCTAGACTTGAGAACTTCTCACATCACATAACATACCCCAACGTGTACGGCGTGGAGACCAGCAAACGTGGAATGGATTTGGTCCTGGACAGAATGTACACTTTTCTTAATCTAATCAAAGCCTAAATCAAGTTTCTCCAAGAGATAATAATCTAATGGAAATTTCTGGGGTTTTGCTTGACTGTATTGTTGACATATTTTGGTGCACTGCGAAGAGCATTGCTACTTTAAAAATTACACCCCTTCTTTATTTCAGCTTTGCCTATTATGCTGACACAGGAAATGAAATTTGTAAAAATCCTTTTCATGCCTCCTGCAAAACTTAAGGCGCAAAGCTGAAAGTAGGCTTTGTTTTTTAGATCATTGTTGCATCAGCAAGAAATCATATCAAGTCCAGAGGTGGTGAAACAGATTGAGACTTTTGCATTCATAGGATTCGGTATGGATACGAACGGTGATCATGACCTGCTATGATCCATGCTCGAAGCTAAAGCTGAAGGATCCTTCAAAGTCTTCAAGGTTGCTTCTTAAAGCTTTGCAGGTGCTTTGTGAAAGTTTGTGTAATGCACTTCTCCTATACAAACCTGAAACTCGGTGTTTTCTGCCAAACTGTATATTGAGGCTTACCAATGCTTAGATGTGGTGGCTCCATAACCTTTCTTTTCCCATGCAAAGAAGATGTTCTAAGTAAATGAAAGTCAATTCTGTTATAAATATATATATCCTGTATATGTATAACTTTCAGGAGAGCTCCCAGCCTAGTATATGTTGGGACAGCCTATGCAGTCCCATAGAGAAAGGACCCTGTCTGACTTCAGTCAGACGGGCTAGTAGGTCCATTCCTGCTTCGGCTAGTAGGTCCATTCCAGCTCCCGTCAGGAGCTGTGCCCCGGGTTTTTGTTTAGTAAATCACGTTTTGCGAGATTCGGAAAAAAAAATGTGTACCTTTCTGTGCTTGGAACCATAATTGCCATTGTTATCTGCATTCGCAACTATCTTCTGCCAAGTTCCATCATAAAGAAGATGGAGAGGAGAATATGATTGTAGTCAGAAGAAAACTCTAGCCTATACACGTAGATGAATATTTAACCTCCCGACCGTTAAGCCTGACCTTCGTACGGGCTAAAAAAAAGTGCTATTATGGGTAACCCCGAGATTTTCCCTACATTAAAATCCCCACTTACCTGGTCCCGCTGTGCTCTTCCAGCGTCGTGTTCCAGCGTTGTCCTCCGTCGATCTCAGAAGATATTTGGAGTCCAATTTATGGGATAGCCTAGGGTGACAACACTTCTTCTCAAAGATAAAGTACAATGAGTAGGCATCACTCTTGGACATGTTACTGGAAGAAGA
The DNA here is from genome assembly GCF_032062135.1 of Pyxicephalus adspersus. Taxonomy (NCBI): domain Eukaryota; kingdom Metazoa; phylum Chordata; class Amphibia; order Anura; family Pyxicephalidae; genus Pyxicephalus; species Pyxicephalus adspersus. The sequence goes on from NC_092869.1 coordinate 4,472,238, forward strand.
AAAGAAGGAAAAAATAAACAGAAGAAGTAACAAAACAAATATACAGTTCCAAAAAAGTCAGTCATTGGGCATGCATGTTCTAAGTTTTAAATAGTATACACAATTTACATGTCACTTTAAGGGGGTTGTAAAATTGAGAGAGGAAGTAAGATTTTTTTTGTTTTGTTTTTACATTTTTTCGACAGATTGAAAGCTGAGCACAGACAGCAAGCAGAGAATGCTACAACTTAGCTGCTTCATTTTGCTCCACAGTATCCTTCGAGCTGGTAAGTGCATCCATTGACCATTGTCCAACATTTTTACCCATTCCCGTAATTTTTCCAGTCTTGTTGAGCCCTCCATTACAGCTTTTCTGTTTGGGGACCAAATAATCAGATTAGGATCAGGGAGATGATCTTCTGTCACTTCAAAATGTTTTTGGGGAAATTTAATGTAAATCTGGAAAATGGGTCAACGAGAAATAAACAATTTTAATGAAAGATGGATAAATGTGAGATTGTCATTTCTCGAAAATGATTAATAACCTGAATGGGTCTTCCTCAAATATTTTTTTAAAAAAGGAACTTTTAAAATATTTTAGGAAACCCTCTACGATATTTAGTGTGTATGCAGATGATGATGGAGTAGTGAGAACAAAAAAAAAATAATAAAAGAACTAACATTTATTAAAATATTGTGTTAGAGTATTTAATATGCAAGGCAGTTTATGGGCAACTGTAATGTTGCCTCACATTGGTGGGCAGGGAAGGAATGATGGATTACAATAACAGTCGGTGGAAAACCTTGGTGTTAAGTGGTAATAGACCCTTTGTATTGATAGTTGGTGGTGAAGGTCCTTCATTTGTTTAGACTCAAAGAAACCCTTTGGGTCTAAACAAGGCTCTCCTGCTTTTGTTTCAGCTTTAGAAAAAAAGTGAAAACCCTGACCCTTCTTTCGGTCTAAACAAGTTCCCTGGGATTATTTTGACATTTTTTACTTCAAGTCACAGTTACCCCTATGGAAGCCCATTTAATGGGAAAACATGTTAGGAAAAATACGGCTGTATTTAATGTCTTGGACGTCTTCATTGGGCTTTTTTGGCAAACTATTATCATAATCTTCTTTTGTTGTATAAGAAATACTCTGTTTAGTGCCCTTTTGTGGCCTCATTTCAACATATTGTAATTTACACTTCCACTGGAGTTTTACTAAATTTTGGGAACAACTTGTTTGCCACAAAAAAACCCCAATGATTTCTCTACTCCTTTAAACATTGCTCCCTTACATTGGTGGTCAGTTGAGAAGGACCCTATTACTCTTTGGATCAGTGGAGAGTGGCTCTCTTCCATTGGTGGCCACTGGCAAAAAGACTCTACTTGGGTAAAAATTACTTTTACATCATAATATATTGAGCTGCCATATACCTTATGAGTTCCCCAGTACTGATCTCAAATGATTATTTTGAAAGTATTTTGTAAAAACTCTCATATTTAATCACTGAACTGCTTGGATAAAATATGCTCAGAAAAATGACTAATTTTGTTGATTTTAAAATGAGAAGTGGGAAATTTTGAATTATAACAGACAATAACTATAATAACCAGTACTTTTCTATTTGGAACAAGCAAAAAAAAATACATTAACAATCAAAATTTAAAAAAATACGTATTTTATATTGTGTCTTATCAAGAAATCTAGAGTTGCAAACTGGTCTATAGAGTTGGTTGCAATGGGATTTTGGTGAATTGGCTCAAAAAAATCTTCATCTGGGGTGTTTTTGTGTTGATAGCTCTAACTTTCCAAAATACTGTGGATGTAATTTCTGCTGAGGAAAGGGATGTCATTCTAACCATTAATGAGAAGGACAAGAGAGAAGTTTTCTGGATCTTCTCAAACAACCACATTGCCACAACATGGCTCAATGGAAAGATCGAAATAAAAAATCACAGGTTCACAAGGCGATTGCTTGGCATGGATGGCGGCTCGCTGAAAATAACACAAGTCACCAGGGAAGACCAAGGAACCTACAGTGCTGACATGTTTGGGAGTATTGGAGATGATGTTGTCCACTGGAAGTTTCATCTCAAAGTCTACCGTAAGTAAAAATTGTATATGTCTTCCTGTGGGAGGACATTTCTTTTGTTTAGAATTCTTTCATATTGATCTGATCTGCTTGGGAAATTAAGCAAAAAACGCCTAAAGGATAGGATTTGCCTAAAGGTAGGGATGGGGTAGGTCCCTAGCACAACAACTCCTCATGTGCACAGCAGGCGTTTAGACCTGGAAACTCGGCACAGGGATGAAAGGAACCCCAGTAAAATGGACTCAGCAGGTGCACAGAACTCAGGGCAAGGATGGTTGGAGCCCTCCAAAATGATCTAAGCAGGTGTAACAACCCAATAATAATTTAGCACAGGGTTGACAAACACCTTGTTGTGGGCGCAGCATGTTTACAGAGCAGGAATTCAGTGCGATAATGGTAGGAACCCCTCATAATGCAATTAACAGGGGTATAGACTTGGGGGCTCAGAACGTGGATGATGATAACCCTTCAATATGGGCACAACAGAGGTGTAGACCTTGGAGCTAAGGGAAGGTGGCAATTCTTCATATTGGGCACAGAAGGCATGTTGAGGATGTTGACTATCAATACATTAAAAATTTTTGGGGTGACCATGATGGGATGATAGGAACCTTTCAATATCGGCACAGCATTGGAAGTCAATGTAGGTAAGATGGGAATTTGTCATATTGGGCACAGAGAGTATGTTGAGGACACTGACTATCAATGCAAAAGAAATCTATGGCGTGATCATGATGGGATGATGGGAATCTTTCTATATCAGCACAGCATTGGAAGTCAATGCAGTGAAGGTGGGAATTCCTCATATTGGGCACAGAAGGCATGTTGAGGACGTTGACTATAAATACATACAAACTCTATGGCATGACCATGATGGGATGGTGGAAACCAGTCTATATCGGAACAGCAAGGAAAGTCATTGCAGGGACAGTGGGAATTTGTCATATTGGACACAGAAGGTATGTTAAGAAATGTATTTATGGTGTTGAATATAACGATATGATGGGACCCTTTCAATATGGGCACAGCAGTTGTGTAGACCTGAAAACTAAGTCCAGGAAGGTGGGAACTCTTTATACTGGGCACAGAATGTATGCTGTAGACATTGACTATACAGCTTTTGACCATCTTCATTATTGTCCAACATTTTACAGTTATATTTGTCTTTGTCTATTTCAGCCATCTTGCAGTACTATGACATAAATATTCATGTTAACATGATCAGCAACGAGACCTGCAGTTTGGCTCTGACCTGCCTGACGAATTTGTCAAATGCAAATGTTTTCTGGAATGATCCAAAAACCAATGACACATATATACGGGACAGTACACTTTATTTATATGATATTTCCCCGAACATCACCTACACATGTACTGTAGAAAATCCCGTCAGTAATGTCTCCAAAACCATCACCCCTCGGAACTACTGTCAAGAAGGTAATTATGTCATCTTTCAAAGAAATGTACAGAATTTATCAAAGCCAGCCCTGCAGGGGAGGGACATATATATGAAGCAGTAACATTCACCAAACATTAGCTAATGGTGAATCAATTACTATATATTAAAACATATTTACCGTAATACACAGGCAGGGAATGCCTGGTAAATGTAAACTTTATAGAATTGCCAGATGTTAAACAATGAGTTGGATCGATTATTACAATTTGGTTTCTTGGGAAAACTAGACTAAAAATATTCGTTATCCATTCCTGCCAAATACATACATTTTTCAGATATCACAATATTTGAGTTTGCGTTCTTGAAGCTGTCACGTATACTGTATCTTCAGCTAACAATGGAAATGTATAACATAACATATATTATATAACATTTGGTGAGCACTTGTGGGGTGAGTGATCTACTTTCTGCAGTGCAAGTATAGTAACATTGACCCTGATTTATGAAAGCTCTCCAAGTCTGGAGAGAATACACTTTCAGAAGTGAACTGGGTGATCCAGCAAACCTGGAATGGATCTGGTCTAGGATTCAAAACATTTGCTAGCAAATAGAAAATGATTTTTAAAAATCCATTTCATGTTTTCTGGATCACCCAGTTCACTTCTGAAAGTGTATTCTCCCCAGCCTTGGAGAGCTTTCATAAATCAGGGCCATTGTCTCTTCAGAAGGACTATCTGATTTTTATTACTGCAAAGATGAATGTAATAAACTAGCTCCATGTCAGGATGTTAAGTCAATTTATCCTCCATCAATGGGCATGATTTATTAAAGCTCTCCAAGTCTGGAGAAGATAAAACCTTGGTGATCCAGCAGGCCTGTAAAGGATCTGCTCCAGGATTGAAAACATTTCACAAATATTATCAAAGATTTTTAGGAAATCCATTCTCGATTTTCTGGATGACCCAGCTCTACATTTGATAGCCTATCTTCTCCAGACTTGGAGAGCTTTGATAAATCAGGCCCAAAGACACCTGACCATCACACCCGTATGATAACCCGTTAATTTCAATGTAGACTTTTTGAGTGTCTATATCCACCTACACACCTCTGTGAAAGCTCTCTACAAGATTTTGCAGGGTTTCTGGGTGGAATTTCACTCTACTTGTAGACTCCATCTCAAAGATCTGGCTACAATCAGTGTTCAAATTCATCCCGAAGGTGTTGAGGTCAGGGCTCCATATAAGACATGTAAGTTCCTCTTCATCAAATTGGTCAAACTGTTTTTGGAGTACATTTTGTACACAAGGGCACAGTCATGGTGAAACAAAGTAGAACTTCACCAAAACCGGTTGTCATGTTTTGGAATTAAACAATCGCCTATAACATCCTTAGAATTATCAGTACCCCTCACTAGAAACACCCAGACTCAATCATGGAGGTGTCTAGTCCAAAAATTTTTACCATATGGTGTAAATTTCATGAGTTTGCTCATGGCAACAAACAAATGACAATACGAGAGACAACTCGTACAAGTGTTACGAGAGACAATAGGGATTATTCAGTATCTCCTCAACAAGTAAGCCTTGATTCCAATATGGAGGTGGATTTAGCAGAAAATATAATAAATATCAAAATGAAAGCCGATGAGTTTAATAGTGCTATGTAAGAGGAGTATTTGTAATGGACACTCTAGAACAATGTTTCCGAACCAAAGTTCCATAGAACCCTAAGTTTCCTCCAGAGAACTCTGAGGGATACTTGAGCAGTTTGTGCCTCTCAGATGATCTTTTTGGCTTTTTATGTGCACGGATGACACTGGCCAGCAATGTAAGAGGAATTCTTCCTTCTGTACTGTGAGATGAGGGTTTATCTATAAAGCAATGAATCTGAATTCACCGAAACATTCTCTGGTGGACAGTCTTCAAGGTCTTTGTGTTCTCAAATTCACTGCTTTAAAGACAGAGAAAAGTCAGCTTTTTCCAAGGAGTTTTGTAGTTTTTGTAATATATATTATTTAAAAAAGTAATTACAAAGACATTGTGAAGAAGTAAAATATTTACATATTTCAATGTTTATTACAGAAGGACACACCGCACATCAGGAAATAGATGGATCTGCACAGAAATGGATTGTATTCATCACCATTGTTGCTTTTCTTATTTTTATCATTCCATTAATTTTATACTACAAGAGGAGGAGAAGACAAAATTTAGGTAAGCATTTACCCAATTTTTGAAAGTAATATTCAAACTGAAGGTCAAACTACACACGTGTTTCATTTGTGCATAAAAATGTGACCACAGCTTCCCTTCTGACGAAATGTAGGCTTTTTTTGGAGTCATACTTTGATCTATAAAGTATCACATGTTTCCTTTATTGGTCACAGGTCAAAAAATGTTTTAGAGTGATAAAAGCTTGATGCCCTGTTAAGCTTTAAATGTTTTCTGTGTCCAAAATGTACAAAATGTGTGTTCTTGTTCTGTCTGACATTCATTAGGGTACTGGGCTGATGCTCAGATAGCCGTGGTAGCCCACTTGGCTACTTTGGGACCTGGGGTACAAAAGGGCCCCTTAGGGAGGCCGTTATAAAAAACTGAACGTTATGTTTGTGGTATAGAAGAGGTGAAATTTAGGATAATTTGTCATTAAAACGATCCTTTTTGGATTAAGGTGGAACTAAGTCCCTTTTTTAATCAGGCAGTTCTGTTTTGGGTCAAGGAACAGGTGATATCCATTTTGCAATAAAATAACCTTACCTGTCTGATCCCAAGTTTTGTAAATACTCTCACCCGTCCTCTGTTCCATCCCCCGGAACCACCATCTTCTTTCGACTTTTTTTCCTGGTTTCGATCTTCAGACTTCTCAATTGTCTAGGAAGAAATAACTCCAGTGCAGGTCCTGCCTAATTGAGGGAATTTCTAATTTAAGGAGCATTTACTTACATGCATTGTGTCCAAACCCTAGTGGGGTAGCAGAGTACTTTCATTTACAAAATGAGGTTTCATTTACTAAAGGAATATAGGCCGTTCTCTAGGCGTGGGTTATGCCTTTGCAAGGGACCTATAAGGCACAAATTCAGCTCAATAAATATTTTAAACATGCGTTATGGGGGTATCTTAAACCTGGACATAGTGTTCCCCTTGGAATATAAATCAGACCATTTATAGACATGAAAAATGCAAAAGAGGACAGAAAGAATGTGCCATTCCTGTCTATACAAAGCCTCATGTATCCCATCAGCATTGGGAATTGTTGAGGGACATGGCAATTTCTTTACATCCCATGGGGTTTCTACATAGTTTATCATTCTTATAGGGTCCACCAGCTATCCTTCCCCTCATAATGACAGTACTAAAATAGCACCACATTTACTTGGCCACTATTATACAGTACTATGGCCCATACCACCCCATTGTCATTGCCACCAATTATTCAGAACTGGTGGATTGGCTCGGTTACCTGGAACCACCAAGGACGATGGCCAAGTTTTGAGCCTGGGGCTCAACACACATACCCAATTGGTGAGCAGATACCCCATACTTCAAATACTGATAAAAGACTACAAATCTGAACTGGAACTTTCCATTTAAAGTCCTTCCACCACCACCACAGCAGGTTAAGCTCAGGACACCAGCAGATCCCTCCAGTTGAATCTGCGTGTACAGTGCAAGAGGAAACAGGGCAGAAATAACAGAATGGAATAATTTTACCATCAGATCTGTGATATACATTAACATTAGTAGGTGTCAGCAGTCATATTTCAAAGTGTAATTGAACACATGAGCTTGTGTTCACATCTGTAGAACAGGTGAGATAACCTTTACGCATCACATCCTGACCACATTTTAGCACCTCCATGACTTGCTCATCCACCTACAAACCTAATTTTAAAACTTTTTCCAACCACTGGTAAAATGTAGCCCCCTCCCTGAGCCATTTCCTCAACACCTACTGAATGTATTACACTTTCACTTTCAGCTTAAAATCTTGGGGTCGTTATGCAAACCTAAAGTTTAAGAAATATAGAGTTTGCATTTTTGTCTGATTCCTGTAAATGGGCTTTTAAGCCTGGTTTGATGCTTCTAGCTCCTCTATATACCTCAACCATCATGGATTTTGCAGGGCTGCCCCAGGACAATAAATTGGTTGTCCCAATGTTGAGAGCCAGAACACTCAGCTTACCAGTTATGCATTATGCCAGGTGGAGTAATCTACAGCTCGATAATATGAGCAGAGTTTACTGTATAGGTAGCAGTGCCGGGCAGAGACAAGTGTGCTCAGCACTGGGGGCCCATTATTGGCAATCAATGCCTATAGAGCAACATTTTACAACAATTTTACTATGAGATGAACCCTTGAAAAAATATTCAGGTCCTAAGCAACCCATGTAAAAAGTAATTATTAGGGGCCATTGGGAAGAATGCCATTACGTGAACCAAAGGTGGTTCAAAATTCAACCTTTATAGACAGCTAAAAGATCATGGGCATTATGCCACTGGCCAAGTGATGTTGGACCCAAAACTGGACAGGTGCTATCTGACAAAAGGAACCCTTAAGGAACCCTTAGCAAACTCTATAGAAACTCAAGGGTTCCAAAGAACTCTGGTTGAGAATGGCTGCTTTACAGGGACACCATTGACCACCGAAGATTTGAAGTGATGGGGGAAAACCATTAACTGACTAACAACACTTTTAGAATGGGAGGTGCAAACCACCACTGACCAACCCCAGACGCAGCGATGTAAAAGATGGGGGGTAAGAGTTCACCGATGACCAACAATGTTTTGGAGGACATAGACTATCCTTGGCCACCATTGCTTGCTTTGGGGTGCTACCATTGACCCATGTCTACAAATTCCACTCTGTATCTATATTGTGCTGTGTGTTTCATTCTCCCATCTCTATGAACTATAAGCTGTGCTGTGCATGTTATACTCCTGTCCGCTGCACTGTATACACTGTGATGTATGTTGTATAGTCCTGACTTCTCCACTTTGTAAGCTTTGCTGTACATGACATGCTTGTGACCACGCTGTTTATTTTTTCAACAGCTATTTTTTGTAGCCCCCTCCAACTATTTTAATGACGCTCTGATTGAAGGTAGGATCAGACAATGGCTTAGCATGCATAACATAAGAGTTTGTGCTGTGGTTTATGTGTGTCTGCAATATGCCCATTTGGTACCATTGTATTTAAGGAGTATTTTGGAAATAAGAAGAATATGGCATACGTGTTTGGTGTTCCAGTGACCCATCCATTACCAAGCAGGGGCCCTTACCTTTCTATACATTAACAAGTCTTGGCTTTTATACTAATTCACAATGGTCATAGATAGACCTGCAGAAGCACTGGGTGATGGGACCATTTGGTGGCTCTCAATGGCTTACGCCATTCCGGCTCCTGACTAGAGGACTGGAGAACCAAGTGGAGGCCAAGTATAGCAAATTCTCCATTTTATGACCCAAAATTGGATAACACTGGGAAGGTTGGGGAGATAGACCCTCATATTCACATCTATTTACAACATGTTCTCATCTTACAGATTCCCTAATGAAAGAAGAAGTCAGTACAATCTGTGATAAGGTAATTTGTATACATGCAAAATAAATGGCATGCATGGGGAAGTTTTTTTAACACCTACTAAATGCAAAGGATACAAAAAACAAGGCTTGCTTAACATATTGCATGATCTTGAAATGCATAGCTAAGTCAAAAAGAGTATTTTGGAATCAGATTATAAACCAGCTAGGTAATCAACCAATTTTTACGCCAAAGCTACATGCCTTCAGAGGTCTATGAATTAGAATTGTCCTGCTCAAGGAATTGATGTTTCATTATGAGTAAAAGTGTATGTACCATGGGGAGCAGTGGTTCCCCAACATGCCACTCACTGGCACCACCAGCCATTGATCACACTATAGAGCCAACACCAGCCAATCAAAATTCTCATTGCTGTTTCCATTAATGTTTACTTACTGGCAGTGAGCAACTGCACACAGCTGGCCATTGTGTGTACAAAAGAGCAAATATCATATATTACTGTACATAACATATTGGAATCGCCAGAAGCTACAACTGCTCTACTATTGTGCAAGAAATGTGTTTTATACTGTTTGATCCAAGTTTTTATTCTCTGACAGGTTCCCCTTTCTGAAAATAGTCCAAGTTATGCACAAAGCCAAGTATGTTCTACGCTCAGCTGCAACAAATAACACTTCATAAAAATTAAAACAACATGTTTTGTAATGTTTTGTGTGATTAGTGTTTTGTTTGTGTTTAGGGGGAAGTAAAATATCCAACGCTGAATTTCATTAAAAAAAGTTAAAAAGTTATTGAAATACATAGCTTCTGCAGAGAGCAGGTCTAGAATGTCCACCCACTATTGGCTGCCAGCAGAGCACCTTTAAGCGGGGGCGGATACATGACCAGTTAGCCTTCACAAAAAGAGAGAGCAGCAGTGATTGGTCTGTATTACAGGAAGCTCCTGTTCAGGGTTCTACATGGAATCACTGAACAGATCTGGAAGAAATACACAAAGCACCCCAATATTTGAATAATGTTACATGTAATGCCTTTAGGGCTTACCCCAACCCTACTTTACATGTTTGGAATAAATTGGAATAAAACTGTGAGCCAGATCTTTTCATCTATCTTCTGTACCTGACTTTATAAATACTTCTCACACAAACCACTCCAAAATCTTATGAAAACCCTTCCCACAAGAATGGAGGCTGATATAGCTACAAAGAAGGGGTGATGCTATATTGATGGCCATGGTTTTGTAATGGAATGTCCAACAACTTCATTCAGTTCAACTCTTCTCAACTCTTGGAATGTTGGGGTGAACTCTTGGTTAAATAGTATATGCCACCCTTAAATAAATTAAAGTGTATTCTACAATGATGGACTTACACTCATGTCTAGCGCTGGACTGCTTTAAATTGACTGTAGACAAAGAAGCTTTGTGCCCTTTTACCATTTATAATGAACTGTCTGTTCCCTTTGATCATTTACATAAGAAAACGGGAGAACGGTGCAAAAATCAGAGGTCACCACTAGATGGCTGCATAACACATATGTTATCTTCATAGACAAGTTCACCCTTAAAGGAGAACAAGCACAATATGAAAAAAAAGTGAAGGAGTGGAGTTTATTGCAGAAGGTAAAGACAATGTCTCGTCTGTAATAAAACAAACTTAGTTGCCTGATTGCGATTATTTAACTAAACTCAGCTCTCATTGCTCTTTTGACATCCCTGGCATCCCTACCCAATCCTACTCTGGGTATGGGATATTCGCGTATTCTGATTGGCTTGGCCAGATTGATGTAACTCCCATATATGCCCAGTTAGCGTATTTTTCGCCATATAAGACATATTTCTTCCCCAAAACTGGGGGGGAAAAGTTGGTGCGTCTTATATGATAAACACTGTGTTAAAAAATAATTAAAAAAAGATACTCACCCAATCCTGCGGAGACCGTGCATCTCCTCTCCTCTCCTCCTCGCTGCTGGCTGCAGCGTGTGTGTTTCCTCCCAGCTGCAGAGCAGAGCGAGAAGAAGCCGGCACACGCGGAACCCGGAAGCCCGCCGGAAGCAAGCTGATCCCTGCCCTAACGGAGTTACTCGGCGGAAAAAACGGTAAATGATCAGAAGGGGAATTTAAATTGGCACAGAGTGATCAGAAGGGGAATTTAAATTGGCACAGGGTGATCAGAAGGGGAATTTAAATTGGCACAGGGTGATCAGAAGGGGAATTTAAATGGCAGAGAGTGATCAGAAGGGGAAAATCAATGGCACATGAGTGATCAGAAGGGGAATACCTGTATGAATGGCGCATGAGTGATCAGAAGGGGAATAATCTTTAAGAATCTTTTTTTTCTAGATTTTCCTCCTTTAAAATTGGGTCCGTCTTATATTCCGGAGCGTCTTATACGGCGAAAAATACGGTAATTAATTCACAGCAGCCAGGTATGCTAGTGCAGCTCAGTGTACGTTATACAAAAAACAGTGAACAGACAGGAACGTTTGTTTCATTGCAGATCATTCGTCCCTTCTGCAATAAACGATATGTCTCCGTTGATTTTTATTTTTTTACGTTAGTTCCACTTTAAAGTAAATGTAAACCCTGACAGTAAATTTCACCTATTTGCTTTGTTTTATTTATAACGGAAAGCATTTTGCCATGTTTACTTGTTAAGGACCCCATGTGTAGGAGCCAAACACCCGGAGGGCTTTTAACCTCCTATAGAAAGCTAAAAACACATTGCCTCTACTGCACTAAAATCCCAAGGAGTCCTATTAGCTTTGTCCAGCTCTGGATTGCAGAACACCCTTCCTCAACGTTTTGGAGTAGAAAAAAGGGGACGTATGTTCCCACACGTTTCAGGAGTATGAGGAGCCCCTGTCAGGGGTACAAAACCAAGTAATAAATTTCAATTCATATCATATACCATATACCATATGTATCTCTTACATTAGCCTTTAAAATTTAAGTAGAGCCTTCACCTAAGACATAAGAGTCCTTATTCCAGGGGTCCACAGTGCAGAAAAATTGGAATTAGGGCCAGACAGATGAGTAAGCAACATAAGGACACCAATGTTGATGACATCTAATTTAAGGGGTGGGGGTGGGGTACTTGAGCTTATTTGCCTTGATTGCTAAAGGACATTGTCCCAGCACCAATAGGGACATCTTTAAAGAGCACCTGTCATAGTTAGGGACTGTTCTAGGTTCAGGTAAATATACACTCATTTCTACTTTTAAAACTGTTAAGCCTTCTGATTTCTAAAATTTTGCAAACTCAGTCATACACTTATGGTTCCAATATTGACTTGTGATGCGTCCAGGAGTTAACCATGCAGAGAGATGGGGAGCAGGGTCTAGCCAAGGGGTAAGCAGAACAGGGGGTTGCTTTGGGCATTTCAGCAGGAAAGGACAGAAAATGGAAAGATATCCAACCTATGTTGTTTAAGGTCATATTGGGACAAATTAAAGAACATTGTCTCCACATTATTTTAGAGCACCAATTACATCAAAGAAATAAAAAACACAATTGAACTAACAACACCTTTTAAACACAGCTGCTATAAGTACCCAAATTTGTTCTCTAGATTTGTATGGTCTTCGGCAAAAATGGTCCCAAACTGTGAGATTGCTCAGATCCATCAGATGAATAACCATAGCATGTTCCTCTGGTGGTTTCCATTCTATTGCATTTTTTTTGTTTTTTGCTAACAACACAGTAACTTAAATAGTCAAAAGGAAGCTGAGATGATCTGCGTGGTTATGAGAAATGAAGAAGTGGTACACAACATCAGAAATGTCTCCATATTGCTGGCTGATTCTGGTGCCATCTCTATACAAATGTAAGTGTTCCTGTATCCATCATGTCTATCTATCCATCTATCTATCTATCTATCTATCTATCTATCTATC
>NC_092869.1:4488865-4502364 GCF_032062135.1 Pyxicephalus adspersus
GCACAAAACTGTGACCAGGACTATAATCTCACTGTGTACAGTAAGTCATGGCTGTCTTGTCTATGTGATAATATACAGCATGGTGATAGGGGAAATAGAGATATATGTTGTTGCCAAGATGATAAGAGAGAATGCAAAAATAATTATAGTTTTACTGTTTTTGAGGGTAGCAGTATGACCTTAATTACATTAGACTGATAGGACCCAATCATGTCTATACACTGCTGGAGGGAACTTTGCCATTCATTGCCATGTGCTGCGTTAAGGCAAACCATTCACTTCAGTAGGCTACATAATGCAGCAAAGAGATTAAAAAATCAAGTCACTTTTTCAATTATTTGTGCCATCCCATACTAGAAAACTTTCTGGGCCTCTCCCCCATTCCTAAATGCTCCAGCATTTGAAAAGTAAGATTGATGGACTGGGCTAACTATCAAGAGAGACTAGTGTAAATGGAACCCAACCCTCCCCTTGCACCTAGCGTTCTTGCTTGCTAGCTCAGATCGAACACTTGTACTTGGCTCCCTTGCTGGCTAGTCAAGTTCAAGTGGATTGAGATTGTTTAAGCTTGATATTGCAAGGAACTAGGTGCAAGTGTTGTGTCTGGTCCAACATGCAAGTGAGCCAGATGCATCTGGAGCCTGACTGTTCACTTGCGCCTGGCTCCATTGCTGGCAGACCAAACGCTTTCACCTGGCTTACTTTCTGGTAAGCTTAGAACCCATCACATGACTTCCCTGTTTGCTAAATAGACTCAACTTTCAGTATGTGTGTGTTGCTATATAGCTTTTAATATTGGGTCGGGTTTAAGGGGGTACCAATAAAGAGACAACCGGTGCAGACCTATGAAACAGAATCCAAAAACAGATCTTAGTGATATTCACCCCCCCGGAACAGAATTGTCCACCCGGTGTCAGTCCTCCCAGTGACAGATCCCCCACCCCAGGAAGTTACAGACCTATGTGAAAAATCATAGTGCAGACCTCAGTGACAGATCCCCATACAGACCTCAATCACAAACCCCATTGCAGACCTCAGTGACTGACATCAATGCAGGTCCCCATTTTAGACCCCCAAACAGATCCCTGCACCAGACCCCTATCGCAGACTCCCATTTTAGACCCCCAGGAAAATCTCAGCAACAGACTCCTATTGCAGACTTCAGTAAAGACCCCCATTGCAGATCTCATTCAGACCTTTTTATGGACCTCCACTGAAGACCTCAATACCAGACCCCAACTTTAGCCCCGTCCCCTGTGACAGACTTCAATACAGACCCCCCAGTGATGACCTAAGTGCAGATCTCAGTTGCAGACTTTCATTGCAAGTTTTAATACAGACCTCCATTGCAATTCCTAGTATAGATCCCCATTGCAGTCCTCAGTACAGATCTGTAGGCAGACCTCAGTACAGACCAACATTGCAGACCGTGACTTACCTGTCCCTTGCTACTTGCAGCTCCTTCTGCCTCGCACTCCTTTTCCTCTGTGATTGGCTAGTGAATGGGAGAGGAGAATCATCACAGAACCAGCAGCAAGAAGTTTGGATAGTCTTTCTAACTTTCCTGTTTATGTTTTCACATACTGGCATTAGGTGCTTGGTCAAGCATTTCAGCACCGGAGATTGGGTTGGGTTGACCCAGGACTTCTGGGCACCTGTTAACTGTGGCAGCAACAATGCCCCCCACACCCCATATTTAGTTGGGCTGAATGCAAAATTTTTGGTTGTTCATGTCTAATGTTGGCCCTGAAATCATAACCCATCTCAGAAAAATTAGGATGAAGCTCTGCTAACTTCCATCATTCAACCATATACAAGGAAAAATCCTTTTTTTCTTTTGCACTTGATTGCATACATTTTTGAAGGGTGATTTAGCTTGGTAAGTGAACAGACTAAATCTCTTCAGTATATTTGCTCCAAGGTGAAAGAACAATGTAAAATTGCAATATAGAGTGATTTTGTACTGTTCTCTCTTTATGATTTTAGGTATTGATTTTTACATTTTAGATTTTTTTTTTGCTTTTTGCTTATGCAGGTAAACTGGTAAATCACGATGTCAAGATTCATCACAACATCACATGGGGTGAAACCTGTAACGTGACTTTAACATGCACCGTTGATAAGAAAGACGTGTCGGTGACTTGGCACAATTCTGTGACTGGTACTGTATGGAAAGTGCCAACTGTACAGGTTACAGATCCATACATCAACTCCAGCTGGACTTGTACGGCTTCCCATCCAGTCACCAGTGTCTCCAAAACGGTCCTTCCGTTGGATCTGTGCCAGAATGGTAAGCTTTTGGGTCTAATGACATTGTTGTGCTTAAATCCCATGTATTATTGTGTGTATGCCACCCATTAACTTACATTGCATTACAGTAACAAAATCAAAAATGGGCTACTAACACCCTCTAACATGCAATAACAACCCCCATTTCTAATGCAATGCACTAGCTTGTGTTTTAGTGCACTGGCATGCATGAGTGTTGCCTTGGGTGCCATTTAAAATAATTAGCAATGCATGTTATGTGTGTGCCAGCATGCATTGTGCCACTGCCTAACTTTGAGAATCTCCTGCAGACTCCTTCAGCTTCGTCTTGTCTACTTGCACTTGGCTGCATAAATTCTTTGTACCGACTACCTGATCATGACAAGAATGCACCATGACTGCTACCCTCATGTATAGTGATTAGAAAAACTGACAATTTCATTTTCACAACATTTTTTGCATAATTTCTTGAAGATTTGAAAATTTTGGCAAAATTTGATCACGGGACTCAATGAAAAGGTGAAATGATTGCAATCTACACCGTTTTTGAGGGCTGCTTTATTATTTGAAAATACAAAGAACTGTTAAAGAAGTTTTTATCAACTGTTTATTTTTGTCAATTTAAATAAGGTAGAGGAACTTTATTATGGTCAGTCACTGATATATAGCAATATATATCAACCTAACTCAAGAGAAGAATGGCTATTGTTGGTGTTGCTGCAATCTGCAGGCCATCCTTTCTTGTTTCATCTGGCCCCATTCTTCCACTACTTATGTTAGAAATGGGGCTAAATTGGGCAAATGTGGTCAATCAGTCATTCATCCGCCAACCCGACCAATCACAATTTTCCTCCCTTCCTCCTCCCAGGAAGGAAAAGGAGCAATAAAAGGGAAACAAAGGTCTGGGCATACCTCCGACCCCTACAGTAATGGTTATGGCCATTGATCCTATTTAATGCTGAAATAGACAACATCCTCCATCACTTATAACTAATCCTAATATTTGCCATTTGTTTCGGCTGTGGTTGTGCTGACTTCCTGTGGCTTATACAGGATGTATGATACAGACCAGTCCATGAGCTGTCCAATGACCATCATCTAGAAACAAGATCTCTTATTTTTACCTCTTACTATTACAAGTCTCCGAACCTGTAAGGATGTCATGAATTGTTCCTATACCAATTGTATTAATATGATATTACCATACTATAGTATGATATTTGTAGTTGAATTAGAATATTATTTGTTGAGAAAACAAAAACATCTGTATTGCCAGATCTTTCGTGCTATGAAAAGTCATTACTATTGTGGTGTTTTTTATGTTTCAGTTGCTGCTCTCCAAATCTTTTTAAAAGTAGGTCAATATTAGGGGTGAGCAAGAATGCCTCTGGCATTCTCACGAAAATTTGAAGTTCCAAATGTAAATCACTATAGGAGGATTATTACGGCTGCAAGCCCTCATTCTAACCTGCAGTGCCTGGGGAAGTCTCACTGAGAGGAGGATTCTCACGGCTCCATTCATAAATGCAGAGCTCCGAGTCATCCAGCTTGCGTTTATGAATGAACACGGCCGTGGGAAAAATGCTCTGATTTCATGAGCAAATGCATTCATTCATGAGCAGCCAGTGAGATTCACACTGTGTTACTGGATAGGGAAAGTCTATCGAGGAACACATAATACAGGACTGCAAAAGCAATCAGAGGACCATTGAGCTGTCAGCTGAATGGTCTTGCTGGTCCCAAAAATTCGGTCTCGCCGGCCGAATTTACAAAATCCGTTGTCGCCCACATGTTTAGTAAGCAAGAACGGCCCAATACGCTGCAGGACCGAATTTAAAATATTTGCTTGCTCATCCCTAGTCAGTATACATGATACATTGTGCCCATTTTATATACTGTAGTCTCTTGAATACACAAGTGGACACAACCACACTGTGATATTGTCCCATCCATGTCATGTCACACACATATCTTTTTTGTATTTGGGCATTAAATCTCTCCAGACAGTGTCTATACCTTGATTTGGGAATTCAAATGTGTAAGATGAATTCCAAGGCTGGAGCATGGCCAACAATTTATTGGATCTTACAGCACTGCATCACGGTTGGGCCAAGCAAAGAGCTTGGCAAAATGTTTCGGTTGGGCCAAGCAAAGTGTTTCATAACAAAATTTATGGCTGCTTAGTATGATCCTTATGAAATTTTTATCAATTGACAATTGATCAATATTTATGTAATTGCTAATTAAGAAGAGGGGAGCGTGTCCGCAACCAGCCCCCTTGTGGCCTTACCATATCTATGTGCCCATAAAAAGCCACCTCTCTCTATCTCTTTTTCTTTCCCTCTTCTTAATTTCAAAATAAATAGACATATGAGGCTTGGCACCTAACCAGGTTCACCTGGGATAATTTTTGATACAACTTTCCATCCTGACCTGTTATATTGTTCCAAGTTTCTATTTACGTAACTGCAATATTTTCTAATAACTGGCAGAGGGTCGTTAGTTGGAAAACTGTTGACTTGGTTGCATGTCATCCTACCAATCTCCTATTGATGGCCAACTCATGGCTTATAATCCTTTTTCTCTGCAGTTGTAATGGTTTTAAGACACTGATATTCACCCTTTAATGTTGGAAACTAATCACATCTATGTTTTAGTATGTAGAGACCAAAATGAGCTTTCAATAAGAACCCATTCAGAGCCAATGAAAGCTCACATTCTCACCCCTCCACCTAATGATATTCATCTTTGCCACCATCTCCTTCTCTCTGTTTGCCCATCGGAGCTGTGCATCTGAATCCGGTGTAAGCTCTGTGTTGGTGAATGCCTAAACTTACGCAGGGTTATTGGCCCTTCCAAGTAATTATTGCCATTGACAGGAGTCACATTACCCTCATGGCAATGTCTTCATCTGATTTTCTTTCCAGAAGATGAGGAATCACCACCTATTTCCTGGACTGAGATACCAACTACATGTAGAAAACCAACAATATCCCTGGAATTTATTCCATCAGACTCTTGGAAAGTTACTGAAAAACCTAATAAAAAAAAATAAACTGTCCATCCAAGGTAAAACTACAATCAATATAACACAAACGTTCTCTACTAGGCCATTTACAATGATTTCTGTGATTGGCTCAGCCAAGAAGGGAATGGGGAAGCAATAGTGTACAATGATGGTGTAATACTGGACGCCGCAGCTTAGAAAGTTATAAAAAAGCTTTACAACCTCTTCTATTTTCATTTTAGGATTAAACGCTGACTTTACCCTGGTGAATATCATACGTCTGGCAATATCTGGCTGTGTTTTGCTGATCTCCTGTTGCATATTCATTCATCATATGAAGACCGAAGTGAAAGCACAACATCCAAGAACCGGCACGGGCAGCATCTGAGGACTTCAAATATTTGGTTGTGTTTTACCAATGGTGGAAGGAGATGGTCTGACGGGGGGGGGGGGGGGTTTTAGCCATATGCAAGTAGCAGTTGTGTTAGTAACATTGCATTGGATGTTGCTAGAACAGTCCTGACATACGTACATTTAGGCTCCAAGAGCGAATACTCCAAACGGTGATTTGAAGAAACCATTTCCAGGTCTGGTTCTACTTTCCAAACTTAGGCTCTGTACTATATCACTTACCCGGGGTTCCTCCAGAAGTTTCTAGGGGATCCTTGAGCACAGAGCAAAGAGTAAAATGGCATTCTTCCCACCGATCATCCCACTAATGATGAATATTGTAGTATTGTCAGAGGTTCTCCTAAGACCTGAAACTTATTTCAGGGGTTCTCTCATGTTTAAAAAGGTTTGGTAAATGCTAACTTAGAAAATCAAATCCTAATTAAATGTTAACTCGTTAAATCCTCGGGACCTGCTGTTTCCAAGTGACAAGTCCATTTTTTATTTTGAGAATCAATCACCGATTCTCCCTAATTCACCCTAGCAGCCACCAAAGACCATATATTACTTACCAGTGCTATACCCCTCCTGTGGAAGTTGTTCCAATTGCTTATTTTGAGTGTATCTTTTAAACAGATAACTTTTATCAAAAATTCACTGCAAATAAACCTTCCAAATGCACGTGTTTAAATGACAGTGATTTATACATTAGCAGTGAATAAAATGTAACTTTCACTGTTTTTTAAAAAGGCCCAAAAATTTCTCTGGTCATACTTTCGGTATTATAAATGCCATTTACAATGTTTTTAGTAATGTCTGTAGAGAAGTAGGCGTAGGGAAGTCATGACCAGGTGTGAGGGATGCAGAGGAAGGGCTAAGTGGAAGTAGGAGGTCCGGTGATGGGGTCACGCAAAGGTGATTAAGTACAGGTATTAGCCATATGCAAGTAGCAGTTGTGTTAGTACAACACTGCATTGGATGTTGCTGGAACAGTCCTGACATACGTACATTTAGGCTCCAAGAGTGAATACTCCAAACGGTGATTTGAAGAAACTATTTCCAGGTGTGGTTCCACTTTCCAAACTTAGGCTATGTTCTATATCACTTACCCGGGGTTCCTCCAGAAGTTTCTAGGGGATCCTTGAGCACAGAGCAAAGAGTAAAATGGCATTCTTCCCACTGACCATCACAGTAATGATGAATATTATAGTATTGTCAGAGGTTCTCTAGGACCTGAAACTTATTTCAGGGGTTCTCTCGTGTAACAAGGTTTGGTAAATGCTAACTTAGAAAATCAAATCCTAATTAAATGTTAACTCGAGAGATCCACGGGACCTGCTGTTTCCAAGTGACAAGTCCATTTATTATTTTAAGAATCAATCACCGGTTCTCCCTAGTTCACCCTAGCAGCCACCAAAGACCATATATTACTTACCAGTGCTATACCCCTCCTGTGGAAGTTGCTCCAATTGCTTATTTTGAGTTTATTTTTTATTCAAACAACTTATATCAAAACTTCACTGCAGATAAACCTTCCAAATGCACGTGTTTAAATGACAGAGATTTATACATCAGCAGTGAATCTTTAAAAAAATGTAACTTTCAATGTTTTTTAAAAAAGGCCCAAAAATTCCTCTTGTCATACTTTCAGTATTATAAATGCCATTTACAATGTTTTTAGTAATGTCTGGAGAGAAGTAGGCGTAGGGAGGTCATGACCAGGTGTGAGGGATGCAGAGGAAGGGCTAAGTGGAAGTAGGAGGTCCGGTGATGGGGTCACGCAAAGGTGATTAAGTACAGAGAGGTCAGGTTGCCCATCTAACCGCTCTGTACATAATCACCTAGCTTGACCCCATCATTAGGAGGTGTTAAAAAGAGTAGGGGGTTAAGAAGGAGAGGGGAAAGCAATTGGGAGAATAACACACTTCCTTCCTTCCTGCCCTGATTAGTAAGGGTGGTGTTTCTGGGTTGGAGAAACAGTTGAAATCCTCAAAGGCGGAGCCTTATGAGCAGGTAAGAGGTGGTGGGACCCATCTAGGTGTGGGGTCTGAACATAAAATGGGCAAGAGGTTGTGATTGAAGTGGCAGGTGGGATGGTGGGCCGTGGCAAAGGAGATGTGGTGCGCCTAGGAACATAGATTGGTGTGGTGGCCCCAGGTGTTAGAATGCTGTCGTGATAGTTTGGGGATTGGCAGCCAGACAGTATTTATGGGTAAAAGTGTGGCGGAGGGGTGATGACGGTTATGTTAATGTTATATTGATGTTGGTGCTGGAGTGAATGTTATAATAAAGTTTTAACATTGTCATATATATGTTACAAAGAAGTTTGGGATATTTTGAGGGTTAATAAAGCCATCAGTCATTAACACAAGGCAAAATGGGGGTGATGAGGGTCAAGAGGGGACCAACATACAAGCTACCGGGGTCATGATTTTTCTATATATTTCTAACAATAATGGAAAAAAACATCTTTACATTATATAGTATACATCATTTAGTCAACCACCTCCAACATTCCCCAAGGGGACTTTTAAGCCATTATACGTACATCCTAACATCATTAAAATTCCAGCCATTCCCTAATAATTTACAAAAAAAATTTTAAAAGAACATAAGGTTTCAGTTTTACATACAACATTAATACATTAACGACCATATTATAGAATTAAAGTTTCAAACCATTATGTTAACGTGTTTCACAGATCACAAATTCTGCTTCTTCAGGATCTTCAGGTAGGGTGGGGGGATTTATAGCATCTTTTTTGCATTGGGTGATCATCAAGTAGTTTTCTTTCCTTGCAAGAGACTTACTTAGACTTTAGCGGTTCCTGGGAAATCCTAATGCCCCCTTGTAGAACCTAAGGCAATATAAACATAGAGGATGACACTGTTGAACTCTTCTGGAACTTCTGGTTGTCCGGCTATCAAGTTGAATTGCTATTTACTCAGCCCCTAGAACTCGCAATATCCCACAGCTTCCACACACCCCAAGATGTAGCCAATACCACCCCCTTATAAAGATCGAACCTATAGGGAAACTTTTATTTTAACTGGTGAATAAACAGTGAATGCACCTAACATATTTCTGATATTAGGTTCATATTCACATATTTGTATTGTTCGTAACAGTTCCTGAACCCACTAAAAATTTGATATTGTAATATTTGATATTGTAGACACATGGATATGATCTATCATTGCAACTACATGTGAGCAGAACAGAAAACATTGGATTGATTCCTGTCGGACTGGGGGAGAAATCTGAAATGGATACAAAAAAATCGTTGAGTTGAAATTCAGATTTTAAAAATAAGGTTAAAATGATTAATTTTGGTGAACAATCAATAGAAATGGTTTCCTAAGAACTTTGCACACCATGAATCCATATTTCTGAATGGTTCACCGTCAGTTGTTTGGTTGATGGTTGGATGGTGGCACTAGGGTGGTTGGATGGTGGTGGCGCAGATTAATCCTTGGCATCAGAAACCAATGGGAGAAACAGGTCATCAGTCTTTGACCGAATCATTTTAATAAACATCCGCACTGATAGCAGTATAAATAGTCTATTTTGGAACAACAATTCCACCAATTCCACCACTCTCACTGGACAAGACATGATGCTATCCTAGGACAATTCTGCCCAAATGTTCAGTTTCATGGTCCAGGAATTTAATAAACTTGGTTTGAGGGTTAAATTATTTGGTTTATTGGATCATACCAGATAAGGTGATATCATCTATCCTATCTGATCTTCCAATGTCTACTCCTACAGCTGGTTAAAATTGGCCATCACATCAAAGATGGCCCTTGGTGCTTCTGTGGCTGTGTGGCGCCTGGGAAAATTACTGTCACCCAATGAATATGGTGGTGAAAACATTTCTGAAGAACTACCCTGGCATACAAGATGTCTTAGTCGTGGCCAGAAAGGTCTGCGCCTACACCACCAAACCCAACAGCAGCACCATGATTATGGCCAACTTCAGCCTATTGGATATGATGGCCTCTTACTTTCCATGTCAGCACCAGAAGATCATCCAGTAGAGAGATGGAGATCAGGGTCCGGCTGAGGGGTAAACAGAACAGGTGGCACATCAGTGGCATATAACCTAGCAATTCAACTTTCATTGGGCGGGGGCATTTAGACTTATTTGCCTTGGGTACTAAGGGACATTACCACAACACTAATGGGGCCACCTTTCTAAGAGCCCCAATCACATCAAAGAAAGCAAAAGACAATTGAGTAAAAATTACCCAATGACATTAAGAAGGTACAACCTTTTTTCCCACAAATCTTAAGCACTTACCCCTCCCCATGCCGCTTTACCATCCTTACCAAGTATAATACCATGGATATATAGTTCCCCAAAACAGATTATTAAAAAAAACATAGTTAGACAATCGCTAATTAATTATAAAACACGTCTTTGTTTTTAACACAGCTGCTATCAGTACCCGGATTTGTTCTTTAGATTTGCTCTGCATGCACAGACGCTTCCAGACTGTGAGAATGCTCAGACCCATCAGATGACTAACTATATCATGTTCCGCTTTGGTAGTTTCCGAATATATTCCATTATATTTTTTTTCTTGCTTAGCATAAATAGTTAAAAGGAAGCTGAGCTGGTGTTTGTGTGTATGAAATGAAGAAGTGATATAAACCATCGGAGATGTCTCCATACAGCTGGCTGATTCTGGTGCCGTCTCTGTATAGATGTAAGTGTAAATCCCTAAATCCAACCATGTCTATCTGTTGATCATGTGACTATCATCTGTCTATCATCCATCGTCTGTCTATTATCTATCGTCTGTCTATCATCCATCCATCCTACAAAGTCTTCCTCCCATTCCCAGATGCATTGTGCTCAGACCTTTGTGGGGAGACAATCCAGGTGTCCGGCGAGGAATCAGGAGATGTCCTTCTACAAGTGAAGCTGGTGACAGGCATTACAGATATTTCTTGGATCCGCCAAAATTCCGTTATTGCCGTAACCAGACCACATGAAGCTGTGGAGCCTAAAGAATCTCATTTTAAAAACAGACTCAACAATGGGACCAATGGGTCACTACAGATCAAGAAACTCAAAAAGGCTGACCAAGGACTGATAGTGGCAAATATCCACAAGAAGGATCTAGCACAAAACTGTGACCAGGACTATAATCTCACTGTGTACAGTAAGTCATGGCTGTCTTGTCTATGTGATAATATACAGCATGGTGATAGGGGAAACTGGGATATGTATTGTTGCCAAAGACAGAATTGTGATGAGGGCGTTTCTTGGTTTTGAGAGTTCATCTATATACATAATACACTGGTACATTCATGGCCTTTGGGTTTTGCAATGCCATGCCTCATGCAGCCCCGTGGTTTCAAAATCTGACCAGCACTATTTTTAGCATGTGGAGCCACGAAGAATGAAAGCCATTGCATCAAACCAACGCCTTTGGATGGATGCTGCAATGCACTGTGTTTACGAGCTCCATAACAGCCACATTGCCAAAATGTAGATATGGGAACCAGCCCTTAGGGTAGCCTATTTTATGAATTTTCATTTGGTAAATCATAGGAAGAGAGGACTTGTTCCTATTCATTCATGGTAAATTGTGGATATAAAAAGTGTACACACTTAAAATGCCAGAATAAAGCATGGATGTATGCTTGGGGGTCATTGCCGTGTTGACAATCATGTTCACCAAACACCACCCCCACTTTGAAGCATGGCGGTGGCAGTATCACACTTTGGGGTTGTTTTTCTTTAGCCGGAACTGGGGCTTTATAGTTCCAAATAGCAGTAATTTTTGGCCCTAAATCTCCAGCTGTTTTCTAGAAAGCTTAAGATGAAGAGAAATTTCACCTCTAAACACAACAATGACCCCAAGCATACATCCAAATCAATAAAAGATTGATTAAAGATTTGGAACTGCCCAACCAGAGCCCAGAACTAAATTGGAAAGAAAACCTGTGGGGTGATCAGAAGAGCACTGAGCTCATGAGATGCCCTTTCAATCTGACAGATATGGAGTGTTTTTCCAAGGAAGAGTCAAGATGTTGCATTCTGATAGACTCCGACCCAAGAAGACTGAATGCTGGAATAAATGAGAGTATTAGCGTTATTAAAGGGCGTGCACACTTATGCAACCAGCTTCATATGTTTTTTATATCTTTTATTATATTTTGTTTTCCAATTGAATTGTACAGGTCATAGGTCACATTAATGGTGGGAAAAGTTTGGATTGGTTTTTGCAATATTATGGGTGTCTCGTAGCTCCTCCAAGTTACATCTTCAGCTATGGGTGCCATAAACATATTCCTATTCCTTGTTCCCTTGCAATGTTTGACAGCTGATTATAATCAGGAATCGCTTTATCATACGATGTGACCTTTCATTTTTGCAGGTAAATTGTCAAATCACGACATCAAGATTCATCACAACATCACATGGGGTGGAACCTGTAACGTGACTTTAACATGCATCGTTGATAAGAAAGACGTGTCGGTGGCTTGGAACAATTCTGTGATTGGTACTGTATGGAAAGTGCCAACTGTACAGGTTACAGATCCATACATCAACTCCAGCTGGACTTGTACGGCTTCCCATCCAGTCACCAGTGTCTCCAAAACGGTCCTTCCGTTGGATCTGTGCCAGAATGGTAAGCTTTAGGGACCATGGCAGTGCTTAATGAGCATGTGTAACATGTGTATGATGCTTATGAAATTGTGTTGATTAAAGGCAGCACAATAAAAATGTCTGCCAATGTACAACACACCCCAACCTGCAAAAAAAAAAAAAAAACCTCCTTGTGCATTTTGGTGCATTACAATGCAGAAGTGTTTGGGGTGGCAAATGAAATGAATGGCACCAAATGTTGCAACCTAAATATTAGGAGCCCTAAAGGAATTCCTGCAGCCTCTTTCATCCACTTCTCCTTAACTTTGCACACAATGGCTGTAGCTTTCAAAACACTGATATAGGCTTATTATTTATATAAAAAAAAAGAAAAAGAATTGAAACCACCTTACATTCCCTTGCAGCATGACACAAGTTTCAATTGTAGGAACTAAATGCTGTAAATCAAAAAAAATGTCTTTGTTTAGCAAATGAAAAAGCAGAAGAAGATCAGAAGATGCTGGGGGTGCAGAAGTGAAAACTGTGTGAAGGTTGACCCTTAAGTTCAACTATTTCATTCCATAGAACTGTGACCAATGAATGACTGGCCTAATCCCAGTACTGGATTTCCTGCCCTTGACTGCAACATAGCTTGGCATCTCAGTCCCACCTTTGTTCTGCTTTTGGTAATTCTTTAGGTTTGCCGCTGGTCTTCTGTGTCCTGTCCGTACCCTGTGCACTCCTTGTACCCTATTTACTGCCCAACCCCTGTCTCTGGATTCCTGCCTGTCCCCTGTCTCCTGCCAGTTACCTGTGTCCTGCCTGCCCTATATCTCTTTCCTGTACCACATGCCTTGCATTTTGGCACAGCCATTTGCGTGCTCCCAGTTTCCTGCCTGTTCCTTGAGTTTCACTTGTTTCCCACCTACCCCCTGTGTTTTTACATTCTCCTGCTGGTCCTCTGTGTCCTGCCTGCCATAATCCTACCTGTTTTTTGAGTTCAGCTTGCTCCTGTCTCCTGCAATAATCGTGGCTGCCCCCTGAGACCTCCCTGTCCTCTGTCTCCTACCTGCCCCCTGGGACCTCCCTGTCCTCTGTCTCCTACCTGCCCCCGGTAACCTCCCAGTCCTCTATCTCCTGCCTGCCCACTGTGACCTCCCTGTCCTCTGTTTCTTGGCTGCCCCCTGTGACCTCCCTGTCCTCTGTCTCCTGCCTGCCCCCTGTGACCT